>NC_092730.1:9008138-9125638 GCF_047496885.1 Scyliorhinus torazame | reverse complement strand
GCTTCTCCCCTCTCTCTCTCTCCCTCTCTCTCTCTGGTTCTCGTTCTGCCTGCTATCCCCTTTCTTCGGGTTTATATTCGCTTTCTAACAGTTAGGTTTTTGTGACGTTATTGTAAAATAACTCTTGATTAACTTTGATTGTAAAAAGTATCTTTGATCTAAACAGTCTAATCCAACTACGTATTCATTTGGACATGACTTCATCTCATAGATCTGGGCGAAATTCTCCGGTATCGGCACGATGTCCGCCGACTGGCGCCCAAAACGGCGCAAATCAGTCGGGCATCGCGCCGCCCCAAAGGTGTGGAATGCTCCGCATCTTGGGGGGCCGAGCCCCAACCTTAAGGTGCTAGACCCGCGCCGGAGTGATTTCCGCCCCGCCAGCTGGCGTGGAAATGACATCTCCGGGCGGCGCATGCGCGGGAGCGTCAGCGGCCGCTGACGGCATTCCCGCGCATGCGCAGTGGAGGGGGTCTCTTCCGCCTCCGCCATGGTGGAGACCGTGGCGAAGGCGGAAGGAATAGAGTGCCCCCCACGTCACAGGCCCGCCCGCGGATCGGTGGGCCCCGATCGCGGGCCAGGCCACCGTGGGGGCACCCCCCGGGGCCAGATCGCCCCGCGCCACCCCCCCCCCAGCCCGCCCGCGCCGCCCTGTCCCGCCGGTAAGGTAGGTGGTTTAATCTACGCCGGCGGGACAGGCATTCTAGCAGCGGGACTTCGGCCCATCGCGGGCCGGGGAATCGCGGTGGGGGGGGGGCGCCAACCGGCGCGGCGCGATTCCCGCCCTCCCCCAGCCGAATATCCGGTGCCGGAGAATTTGCAACCAGCGGGGGGCGGGATTCACGCCAGCCCCCGGCAATTCTCCGACCAAGGCTATCTGCATTTTACAATCCTTCCTTGGCAGCTACTGTCAACCCTGTGTGGGATCTTTCCCTGTATCCTCTCTTGTTTCTCTCAGACCAGATATTGCCAGACTTCCATGTCTCAAATGACATATCTTTCCATATTTTCAATAACAGACCCCGCTTTCCACGACGTAGCCGAGGATGGCTCGCCGGGTGGTGTGGAATACACAGTTCTCTTTGTTGTAGGTCAGATTGAGGGGCCCGGGCGGTCTGGGGGGGCTTCCTCAGGTTTGCGTCGTGGTCCTGCTGGTCATGGCCGCAGATGGTGACGTTGTCCAAGTACGGGTATGTAGCCCGTAAGCTGTACTGGTCCCCCATTTGATCCATCGCCCTTTGGAAAACGGAGACTCCGTTTGTGACACCGAAAGGGACCCTGAGGAAGTGGAAGAGCCGACCGGCTGCTTCGAAGGCCTTGTAGGGGCGGTCCTCTGGGCGGATAGGGAGCTGATGATAGGCCGATTTCAGGTTGACCGTGGAGAATACTCGATACTGGGCCATTTGGTTCACCATTTCTGCTATGCGGGGAAGTGGGTACACATCGAGTTGCGTAAAGCGGTTTATGGTCTGGCTATAGTCCACCACCATACGTTGTTTATCTCCGGAGCGGACTACCAGTACTTGTGCCCTCCAAGGACCCCTCTATGACCCCTTCTTTTAGTAGCCGCTGAACCTCTGACTTGATGACCTCTGTCTTGGGCCCTGTACCGCCGACTCCTGGTGGCGATGGGCTTATAGTCGGGGGTGAGGTTCGCGAAGAGGGGGGGGGGTGGTGCAACTTTGAGTGTCGCCAGGCTACATACCGTGAGCGGGGGCAGGGGTCCGCCGAACTTCAGGGTCAGGCTTCGGTGGCTGCACTGAAAGTCCAGGCCGAGCAGCAGGGGGGCGCAGAGGCGAGGGAGGACATAAAGTTTAAAACGGGCGCATTCGGCGCCTTGGATAGCGAGGTTCGGGACGCAACACCCCGTGATTTGGACCGAATGAGACCCAGATGCGAGGGCGATAGTTTGGGAGGCGGGATAGGTGCGCAGGGAGCAGCGTCTTACCGTGTCTGGATGGATAAAACTCTCCGTGCTCCTGGAGTCAAACAGGCAGGGGGTGTCGCGGCCGTTGATTTGAACGTGCATCATTGAGTTTCGCCGGTGCTTCGACCGAGATTGATCGAACGCGATCGCTCCTCGTTGCGGGCAGATTGACCGAGCGTGATCGCTCCTCGTTGCGGGCAGATTGACCGAGCGCGATCGCTCCTCGTTGCGGGCAGATTGACCGAGCGTGATCGCTCCTCGTTGCGGGCAGATTGACCGAGCGTGATCGCTCCTCGTTGCGGGCAGATTGATCGAGCGCGATCGCTCCTCGTTGCGGGCAGATTGACCGAGCGTGATCGCTCCTCGTTGCGGGCAGATTGACCGAGCGCGATCGCTCCTCGTTGCGGGCAGATTGACCGAGCCTGATCGCTCCTCGTTGCAGGCAGATTGACCGAGCGCGATCGCTCCTCGTTGCGGGCAGATTGACCGAGCGCGATCGCTCCTCGTTGCGGGCAGATTGATCGAGCGCGATCGCTCCTCGTTGCGGGCAGATTGACCGAGCGTGATCGCTCCTCGTTGCGGGCAGATTGACCGAGCGTGATCGCTCCTCGTTGCGGGCAGATTGACCGAGCGTGATCGCTCCTCGTTGCGGGCAGATTGATCGAGCGCGATCGCTCCTCGTTGCGGGCAGATTGATCGAGCGTGATCGCTCCTTGTTGCGGGCAGATTGATCGAGCGCGATCGCTCCTCGTTGCGGGCAGATTGACCGAGCGCGATCGCTCCTCGTTGCGGGCAGATTGATCGAACGCGATCGCTCCTCGTTGCGGGCAGATTGACCGAGCGCGATCGCTCCTCGTTGCGGGCAGATTGATCGAGCGCGATCGCTCCTCGTTGCGGGCAGATTGACCGAGCGTGATCGCTCCTCGTTGCGGGCAGATTGACCGAGCGGGATCGCTCCTCGTTGTGGGCAGATTGACCGAGCGCGATCGCTCCGCGTTGCGGGCAGATTGACCGAGCGCGATCGCTCCTCGTTGCGGGCAGACTGATCGAGCGCGATCGCTCCTCGTTGCGGGCAGATTGACCGAGCGCGATCGCTCCGCGTTGCGGGCAGATTGACCGAGCGCGATCGCTCCGCGTTGCGGGCAGATTGACCGAGCGCGATCGCTCCTCGTTGCGGGCAGATTGACCGAGCGCGATCGCTCCTCGTTGCGGGCAGATTGACCGAGCGCGATCGCTCCTCGTTGCGGGCAGATTGACCGAGCGCGATCGCTCCTCGTTGCGGGCAGATTGACCGAGCGCGATCGCTCCTCGTTGCGTGCAGATTGACCGAGCGCGATCGCTCCTCGTTGCGGGCAGATTGACCGAGCGTGATCGCTCCTCGTTGCGGGCAGATTGACCGAGCGCGATCGCTCCTCGTTGCGGGCAGATTGATCGAGCGAGATCGCTCCTCGTTGCGGGCAGATTGACCGAGCGCGATCGCTCCTCGTTGCGGGCAGATTGATCGAGCGCGATCGCTCCTCGTTGCGGGCAGATTGACCGAGCGCGATCGCTCCTCGTTGCGGGCAGATTGACCGAGCGCGATCGCTCCTCGTTGCGGGCAGATTGATCGAGCGCGATCGCTCCTCGTTGCGGGCAGATTGACCGAGCCTGATCGCTCCTCGTTGCGGGCAGATTGACCGAGCGCGATCGCTCCTCGTTGCGGGCAGATTGATCGAGCGCGATCGCTCCTCGTTGCGGGCAGATTGATCGAGCGCGATCGCTCCTCGTTGCGGGCAGATTGACCGAGCCTGATCGCTCCTCGTTGCGGGCAGATTGACCGAGCGCGATCGCTCCTCGTTGCGGGCAGATTGACCGAGCGCGATCGCTCCTCGTTGCGGGCAGATTGACCGAGCGTGATCGCTCCTCGTTGCGGGCAGATTGACCGAGCGCGATCGCTCCTCGTTGCGGGCAGATTGACCGAGCGCGATCGCTCCTCGTTGCGGGCAGATTGACCGAGCGTGATCGCTCCTCGTTGCGGGCAGATTGACCGAGCGTGATCGCTCCTCGTTGCGGGCAGATTGATCGAGCGAGATCGCTCCTCGTTGCGGGCAGATTGACCGAGCGCGATCGCTCCTCATTGCGGGCAGATTGACCGAGCGCGATCGCTCCTCGTTGCGGGCAGATTGACCGAGCGTGATCGCTCCTCGTTGCGGGCAGATTGATCGAGCGTGATCGCTCCAAGTTGCGGGCAGATTGACCGAGCGCGATCGCTCCTCGTTGCGGGCAGATTGACCGAGCGCGATCGCTCCTCGTTGCGGGCAGATTGATCGAGCGCGATCGCTCCTCGTTGCGGGCAGATTGATCGAGCGAGATCGCTCCTTGTTGCGGGCAGATTGATCGAGCGCGATCGCTCCTCGTTGCGGGCAGATTGACCGAGCGCGATCGCTCCTCGTTGCGGGCAGATTGATCGAGCGCGATCGCTCCTCGTTGCGGGCAGATTGATCGAGCGTGATCGCTCCTCGTTGCGGGCAGTCAGAGTCCTCGGTTGAATCGGACTCGCAAAATGGCCGCCCCCGTCGGTCGCACGTTTTGAGTTTTGAAGATGGTCGCCGCCAAGATGGACGCCCCCATGACTCGCACGAGGCCGATGACGCGTCAGAGGTGGGCGTGTCCGGCCGCCGCGCGGCCGCGTTGCGGGGCCTGTGGTCCCGGGAGTTCGATTTCTGGGCCCGATGAGACTTTTGTTTCTGGCCTTTGGGCCCAGCCAGGCAGACCTTCGCGAAGCGCCCCTTCTTTCCGCATTCGCCGCAGATAGCGGAGCGGGCCGGGCAACGCTGGCGTGAGTGCTGGCCTTGCCCACAGAAATAGCATTGGGGGCCCCCGGTGTGAGGGGGTCGCCGCGCGGCGCAGGCCTGAAGCGTGGCCAAGTCTGGAGGGGATCGAGAGGGGTTCGCAAGGTCCGCGGAGTACGTGCGTAGGTGGGCCGCTTCCAGGGAAGAGGCGAGCGTGACCGTGCCTTGGAGGTCCTTCGCTCCGTCTTCTAGGAGCCGCTGCCGGATGTACGTGGATCGGATACCGGACACGAAAGCATCACGAATACGTAAGTTCATGTGGACGTCTGCCGTCACCTCTTTATGGTCGCAGTTCCTGGCGGGCGCGGTGAGTCTCTCCAAGTATTCACCTAGCGTTTCCCCGGAGCGCTGGCGGCAGGTCGAGAGCAAATGTCTGGCGTGCACCTCGTTTATCGGCTATACGAGGCGCTTCTGTAGGATTTTGACCGCCGTTTCGTACGTCGAAGCTTTCTCGATCACGGAGGAGAGCCGGTGGTCCACCCGGGGATGGAGTAAGCTCAGCTTGCGAGGTCCGGCAACCTCAGTCTCTGAGGAATTCAGATAGGCCTCAGAGCACCGGAGCCAGAATTTAAAAATTTCAATGGCTTCCGGCGACCGAGCGTCCAAATTGAGCTCCTCCGGCTTCAGACCGCTGTCCACCTTGATGTAGTCTGGTTATTAAATTGAGATCCCCTCAATTACGACTCAGGAGAGGAGTTTGATAATACAGAGGCTTTAATTACCAGAGAACCAGACAGCTGCCGAGACGTGCGCTCACTGCATGCTGCCCACTGAACGTAACCTTATATACAGCTTCCTGGGGGCGGAGCCGGGGGCGGAGACCCCCCAGGGTTCCAAACCCGGCTTAAAGGGGCCTACACATTAAAGGTACATATATATACAGATATCATTCACCACAATTGCTCCAAGATGTGTCACCTCCCACAGCAGCTGGCGAAATGGCTGCAGCCTGGAGGACACACATATTTATGGTCCACCGACTGGGCGGAGCCAGCACTTACATCACCTAATAGGGGTGCAACAGTAGCTTACCACAGAGACAGAGAGAGAGAGACAGACAGAGAGAGAGAGAGAGACAGACAGAGAGAGAGAGACAGACAGACAGAGAGAGAGAGAGGCAGAGAGAGAGACAGACAGAGAGACGGACAGAGAGAGAGACAGAGAGAGACAAAGAGAGAGACAAAGAGAGAGACAGAGAGAGAGAGGCAGAGAGAGACACAGACAGAGAGACGGACAGAGAGAGAGACAGGGAGAGAGAGGCAGAGAGAGACACAGACAGAGAGACGGACAGAGAGAGAGACAGAGAGAGAGAGGCAGAGAGAGACGCAGACAGAGAGACGGACAGAGAGAGAGACAGGGAGAGAGAGGCAGAGAGAGACACAGACAGAGAGACGGACAGAGAGAGAGACAGAGAGAGACAAAGAGAGACAAAGAGAGAGACAGAGAGAGAGACAGAGAGAGACAGAGACATTAGAGAGAGACAGAGAGACAGGTGGAGGGGTTTAGGGAGGGGGTTCCAGAGTTTGGGGGTCCCCAGGCAACTCGTGGGAGCGAGTCCAACATTCTCCCAACTCCCTGTGAGAGCGAGTCCCACATTCTCCCCCACTCCCCGTGGGAGCGAGTCCCACATTCTCCCCACTCCCCGTGGGGGCGAGTCCCACATTCTCCCCACTCCCCGTGGGAGCGAGTCCCACATTCTCCCCACTCCCTGTGGGAGCGAGTCCCACATTCTCCCCACTCCCCGTGGGAGCGAGTCCCACATTCTCCCCGACTCCCCGTGGGAGCGAGTCCCACATTCTCCCCACTCCCCGTGGGAGCGAGTCCCACATTCGCCCCACTCCCCGTGGGAGCGAGTCCCACATTCTCCCCACTCCCCGTGGGAGCGAGTCCCACATTCTCCCCACTCCCCGTGGGAGTGAGTCCCACATTCTCCCCGACTCCCCGTGGGAGCGAGTCCCACATTCTCCCCACTCCCCGTGGGAGCGAGTCCCACATTCTCCCCGACTCCCCGTGGGAGCGAGTCCCACATTCTCCCCACTCCCCGTGGGAGCGAGTCCCACATTCTCCCCACTCCCCGTGGGAGCGAGTCCCACATTCTCCCCGACTCCCCGTGGGAGCGAGTCCCACATTCTCCCCACTCCCCGTGGGAGCGAGTCCCACATTCTCCCCTCTCTCTGGGTAAAGCCGTTTCTCCTGAATCCCCCAGTGGGTTTATTAGTCCCTGTCTATCGATGGCCCCGAGTTCTGATCTCTCCCCCCTCACAAGTGGAAACATCTTCTCTCCGTCGTCCCATCGAAACCCCCTCCGTCGTTAGAAAGACTTGATCAGGTTTCTGAGCGACAGATGGTGTGGGTTTAATCAGTAACTCAGTCCTACACCATCACTGATATTCATTGTCACTGCGCTCTGCTCTACCCATTAGGAAAATTAAATCAATATAATTACTGAATTAGTGACTCGATTGATCTCAGAAAGATTAAATATCATCATGGCAGCTCACCTAACAAATAGAGCTCACTCAGCACGGCAACTCACACAACCACCCACAGCCACAGACATATCACAATAACTCATTCAATACCTCGTTCCACAGACATATCACAATAACTCATTCAATACCTCGTTTACTCTGTATCTAACCCCGTGCTGTACCTGCCCTGGGAGTGTTTGATGGGGACAGTGTAGAGGGAGCTTTACTCTGTATCTAACCCCATGCTGAACCTGTCCTGGGAGTATTTGATGGGGACAGTGTAGAGGGAGCTTTACTCTGTATCTAACCCAGTGCTGTACCTGCCCTGGGAGTGTTTGATGGGGACAGTGTAGAGGGAGCTTTACTCTGTATCTAACCCCGTGCTGTACCTGTCCTGGGAGTGTTTGATGGGGACGGTGTAGAGGGAGCTTTACTCTGTATCTAACCCCGTGCTGTACCTGTCCTGGGAGTGTTTGATGGGGACGGTGTAGATGGATCTTTACTCTGTATCTAACCCAGTGCTGTACCTGCCCTGGGAGTGTTTGATGGGGACAGTGTAGAGGGAGCTGTACTCTGTATCTAACCCCGTGCTGTACCTGTGCTGGGAGTGTTTGATGGGGACAGTATAGAGGGAGTTTTACTCTGTATCTAACCCCGTGCTGTGCCTGTCCTGGGAGTGTTTGATGGGGACAGTGTAGAGGGTGCTTTACTCTGTATCTAACCCCGTGCTGTACCTGTCCTGGGAGTGTTTGATGGGGACGGTGTAGAGGGAGCTTTACTCTGTATCTAACCCCGTGCTGTAGCTGTCCTGGGAGTGTTTGATGGGGACGGTGTAGATGGATCTTTACTCTGTATCTAACCCCATGCTGTACCTGCCCTGGGAGTGTTTGATGGGGACAGTGTAGAGGGAGCTTTACTCTGTATCTAACCCCATGCTGAACCTGTCCTGGGAGTATTTGATGGGGACAGTGTAGAGGGTGCTTTACTCTGTATCTAACCCCGTGCTGTACCTGTCCTGGGAGTGTTTGATGGGGACAGTGTAGAGGGAGCTTTACTCTGTATCTAATCCCGTGCTGTACCTGTCCTGGGAGTGTTTGATAGGGACAGTGTAGAGGGAGCTTTACTCTGTATCTAACCCCGTGCTGTACCTGTCCTGGGAGTGTTTGATGGGGAGAGTGTAGAGGGAGCTTTACTCTGTATCTAACCCCGTGCTGTACCTGTCCTGGGAGTGTTTGATGGGAACAGTGTAGAGGGAGCTTTACTCTGTATCTAACCCCGTGCTGTGCCTGTCCTGGGAGTGTTTGATGGGGACAGTGTAGAGGGAGCTTTACTCTGTATCTAATCCCGTGCTGTGCCTGTCCTGGGAGTGTTTGATGGGGACAGTGTAGAGGGTGCTTTACTCTGTATCTAACCCCGTGCTGTACCTGTCCTGCGAGTGTTTGATGGGGACAGTGTAGAGGGAGCTTTACTCTGTATCTAACCCCGTGCTGTACCTGTCCTGGGAGTGTTTGATGGGGAGAGTGTAGAGGGAGATTTACTCTGTATCTAACCCCATGCTGTACCTGTCCTGGGAGTGTTTGATGGGGACAGTGTACAGGGAGCTTTACTCTGTATCTAACCCCGTGCTGTACCTGTCCTGGGAGTGTTTGATGGGGACGGTGTAGAGGGAGCTTTACTCTGTATCTAACCCCGTGCTGTACCTGTCCTGGGAGTGTTTGATGGGGACGGTGTAGATGGATCTTTACTCTGTATCTAACCCCGTGCTGTACCTGTCCTGGGAGTGTTTGATGGGGACAGTGTAGAGGGAGCTTTACTCTGTATCTAACCCCATGCTGAACCTGTCCTGGGAGTATTTGATGGGGACAGTGTAGAGGGAGCTTTACTCTGTATCTAACCCAGTGCTGTACCTGCCCTGGGAGTGTTTGATGGGGACAGTGTAGAGGGAGCTTTACTCTGTATCGAACCCCGTGCTGTACCTGTCCTGGGAGTGTTTGATGGGGACAGTGTAGAGGGAGCTTTACTCTGTATCTAACCCCGTGCTGTACCTGTCCTGGGAGTGTTTGATGGGGACAGTGTAGAGGGAGCTTTACTCTGTATCTAACCCCGTGTTGTAGCTGTCCTGGGGGTGTTTGATGGGGACAGTGTAGAGGGAGCTTTACTCTGTATCTAACCCAGTGCTGTACCTGTCCTGGGAGTGTTTGATGGGGACAGTGTAGAGGGAGCTTTACTCTGTGTCTAACCCCGTGCTGTACCTGTCCTGGGAGTGTTTGATGGGGACAGTGTAGAGGGAGCTTTACTCTGTATCTAACCCCGTGCTGTAGCTGTCCTGGGAGTGTTTGATGGGGACAGTGTAGAGGGAGCTTTACTCTGTATCTAACCCCGTGCTGTACCTGTCCTGGGAGTGTTTGATGGGGACAGTGTAGAGGGAGCTTTACTCTGTATCTAACCCCGTGCTGTACCTGTCCTGGGAGTGTTTGATGGGGACAGTGTACAGGGAGCTTTATTCTGTATCTAACCCCGTGCTGTACCTGCCCTGGGAGTGTTTGATGGGGACAGTGTAGAGGGAGCTTTACTCTGTATCTAACCCCGTGTTGTACCTGTCCTGGGAGTGTTTGACGGGGACAGTGTAGAGGGAGCTTTACTCTGTATCTAACCCCGTGCTATCCCTGTTTCCCGCCAGGTGAAGACGATGATGATGATGCGAATGAGGAACGCCTGCCCTCCTGCTTCGATTACATCATGCACTTCCTGACAGTTTTCTGGAAGGTTCTCTTCGCCTTTGTCCCGCCGACAGAGTACTGGAACGGTTGGGCCTGTTTCGCCGTGTCCATCATGTTGATTGGAATGCTAACCGCGTTAACCGGCGACCTCGCCACACAATTCGGCTGCACCGTGGGCCTCAGGAATTCCGTCACCGCCATTGTCTTTGTGGCTCTGGGAACGTCTGTGCCAGGTGAGGGACATGCTGTCCAACGTTGCCTCCCCCCCCCCGACAGGTTCCGCCAAGCAGGATTCACCACCGATAGTGTGCACCTGACCAAAATACTCCCCAATCCCTGACAGTGCGGCACTCCCTCAGTACTGACCCTCTGACAGTGCGGCACTCCCTCAGTACTGACCCTCTGACAGTGCAGCACTCCCTCAGTACTGACCCTCTGACAGTGCGGCACTCCCTCAGTACTGACCCTCTGACAGTGCGGCACTCCCTCAGTACTGACCCTCTGACAGTGCGGCACTCCCTCAGTACTGACCCTCTGACAATGCGGCACTCCCTCAGTACTGACCCTCTGACAGTGCGGCGCTCCCTCAGTACTGACCCTCTGACAGTGCGGCACTCCCTCAGTACTGACCCTCTGACAGTGCGGCACTCCCTCAGCACTGACCCTCTGACAGTGCGGCACTCCCTCAGTACTGACCCTCTGACAGTGCAGCACTCCCTCAGTACTGACCCTCTGACAGTGCGGCACTCCCTCAGTACTGACCCTCTGACAGTGCGGCACTCCCTCAGCACTGACCCTCTGACAGTGCGGCACTCCCGCAGTACTGTAACCCCTCAGCGAGAGGGATTCCTCGAACTGTGCTTGGAGCTGAAAACTCCGGGAGGTTGAAGGGAATTCCGAGCTCAGGGGTATCCGTAAACCTTCCCAAGTCCGGAGCGTGCCCTGTCCCCAGTGCAAAGACTGGTGCTTTGGGATGTTCCTACATATCTGCAATCTCCGTCGATTCCAACACAGTGCAATCGATTCTCAGGCTATTCAACCAGTGGCGCTGTTCACCCACAATTCCCTGTCCAGTTCCATCCCACAGGAGGTGGCCGTTCAGCCCATCAATTCTCTGCTGGCTTTTGGAGAGATTTTTCCAAATGATGATTTGAAAATTGGTGGTGTGGTAAATAGTGAGGAGGATACGGCCTTCGATTACAGGAGGATAGAGACGGGCTGGTCAGGTGGGCTGATCAGTGGCAAATGCAGTTCAATGGGGATCAGTGTGAGGTGATGTATTTGGGCAGGACAAACAAGGCGAGGGGAATACAGGATAAACGGCAGGACCCTGGGAAGCACCGAGGATCAGAGGGACCTTGGTGTGGATGTACACCCGTCCCTGCAGATAGCAGAGCCGGTGGATACAGTGGTTAAGAAGGCCTGTGGTATACTTGCCTTTTATTACAAAGAACAAAGAAAGGTACTGCACAGGAACAGGCCCTTCGGCCCTCCAAGCCCGTGCCGACCATGCTGCCCGTCTAAACTACAATCTTCTACACTTCCGGGGTCCGTATCCCTCTATTCCCATCCTATTCATATATTTGTCAAGATGCCCCTTAAATGTCACTATCGTCCCAGCTTCCACCACCTCCTCCGGTAGCGAGTTCCAGGCACCCACGACCCTCTGTGTAAAAAAACTTGCCTCGTACATCTACTCTAAACCTTGCCCCTCGCACCTTAAACCTATGCCCCCTAGTAATTGACCCCTCTACCCTGGGGAAAAGCCTCTGACTATCCACTCTGTCTATGCCCCTCATAATTTTGTAGACCTCTATCAGGTCTCCCCTCAACCTCCTTCGTTCCAGTGAGAACAAACCGAGTTTATTCAATCGCTCCTCATAGCTAATGCCCTCCATACCAGGCAACATTCTGGTAAATCTCTTCTGCCCCCTCTCGAAAGCCTCCACATCCTTCTGGTAGTGTGGCGACCAGAATTGAACACTATACTCCAAGTGTGGCCTAACTAAGGTTCTATACAGCTGCAACATGACTTGCCAATTCTTATACTCAATGCCCCGGCCAATGAAGGCGAGCATGCCGTATGCCTTCTTGACTACCTTCTCCACCTGTGTTGCCCCTTTCAGTGACCTGTGGACCTGTTCACCTAGATCTCTCTGACTGTTAATACTCTTGAGGGTTCTGCCGTTTACTGTATATTCCCTACCTGCATTAGACCTTCCAAAATGCATTACCTCACATTTGTCCGGATTAAACTCCATCTGCCATCTCTCCGCCCAAGTCTCCAAACAATCTAAATACTGCTGTATCCTCTGACAGTCCTCATCGCTATCCGCAATTCCACCAACCTTTGTGTCGTCTGCAAACTTACTAATCAGACCAGTTACATTTTCCTCCAAATCATTTATATATACTACAAAGAGCAAAGGTCCCAGCACTGATCCCTGTGGAACACCACTGGTCACAGCCCTCCAATTAGAAAAGCATCCTTCCATTGCTACTCTCTGCCTTCTATGACCTAGCCAGTTCTGTATCCACCTTGCCAGCTCACCTCTGATCCCGTGTGACTTCACCGTCTGTACCAGTCTGCCATGAGGGGCCTTGTCGAAGGCCTTACTGAAGTCCATGTAGCCAACATCCACTGCCCTACCTTCACCAATCATCTTCGTCACTTCCTCAAAAAACTTGATCAAGTTAGTGAGACACGACCTCCCCTTCACAAAACCGTGCTGCCTCTCACTAATACGTCCACTTGTAAATCCTGTCTCGGAGAATCCTTTCCAATAATTTTCCTACCACTAACGTAAGACTCACCGGCACGTAATTTCCTGAATTATCCCTTCTTTATCCCTTCTACCTATGGGCTATTCTCCAGTCCTCTGGGACCTCACCTGTAGCCAGTGAGGATCCAAAGATTTCTCTCAAGGCCCCAGCAATTTCCTCCCTTGTCTCCCTCAGTATTCTGGGGTAGATCCCATCTGGCCCTGGGGACTTATCTACCTTAATGTTTTTCAAGATGCCCAACACCTCCTCGTTTTTGATCTCAATGTGACCCAGGATATCTACACACCCTTCCCCCTTCCCCAGACTCATCACCCACCAAGTCCTTCTCTTTGGTGAATACTGACGCAAAGTACTCATTTGATACCTCGCCCATTTCCTCGGGCTCCGCGTGTAGATTCCTTCCCCTGTTCCTTGAGTGGGCCAACCCTCTCCCTGGCTACCCTCTTGCTCTTTATATATGTACAAAAAAGCCTTGGGATTTTCCTTAATCCTATTTGCCAATTACTTTTGGTAACGCCTTTTAGCCCTCCTGACTCCTTCCTTAAGTTCCTTCCTACATTTCCTTACATTCCTCGTGAGCTTTTGTCCATTCCCAGCGGTCAAACCCTTATAAATGCTTCCTGCAGCTTAACCGAGGTGTGGAGTTTCAGAGCAGGGAGGTTATGCTGGAACTGTATAAAACGTTGGTTAGGCCTCAGCGAGAGTATTGTGGGCAGTTCTGCAATCCACATTATTCATAGAATTTACAGAGCAGAAGGAGGCCATTCGGCCCATCGAATCTGCACCGGCTCTTGGAAAGAGCACCCTACCCAAGGTCCACACCTCCACCCTGTCCCCATAACCCAGTAACCCCACCCAACACTAAGGGAAAATTTGGACACTAAGGGCAATTTATCACGGCCAATCCACCTAACCTGCACATCTTTGGACTGTGGGAGGAAACCGGAGCACCCGGAGGAAACCCACGCACACACGGGGAGGACGTGCAGACTCCGCACAGACAGAGACCCAAGCCGGAATTGAACCTGGGACCCTGGAGCTGTGAAGCAATTGTGCTACCCACAATGCTACCGTGCTGCCCACACAAGGCCACCGTACTTCCCATATTACAGGAGGGATGTGATCGCACTGGAAAGGGTGCCGAGGAGATTTACCAGGACGTTGCCCGGGCTGCAGAGTTTCAGCGGTGAAGAGAGATTGGATAGACTGGGGCTCTTTTCCTTGGAGCAGAGGAGGCTGCGGGGGGGCAGGATTGAGATGTGTAAAATTATGAGGGGCACAGATAGAGGCGACAGGAAGAAACTTGTCCCCTTGGCGGAGGGATCAGTGACCAGGGGGCGGAGGTTTACGGTAAGGGGCAGGAGGGTTAGAGGGGGAAAACCTTTTTACCCAGAGGGGGGGTGGGAGTCCGGAATTCGCTGCCTGAAAGGGGGGAGGAGGCAGAGACCCTCAGAACATTTCAGAAGTATTTAGAGGTGGGCGTGCGATCCCAGGGCAGACAAGGCTCTGGGCCGAGTGCTGGGAAACGGGGTTGGAATAGTTAGGTGGTTGTGTGTGACCGCCGCAGACTCGATGGGCCGAACGACCTTTTCCGTGCTGTGGACCTCGAAGACTCCTCCCTCACCCTCCCCGCTCTTTCCCCCAGAGCCCTGAAAATGTCTCCTCCTCCACTATTCCTCCAACTCCCCTCCTTGAGCGATAAAGATTCAGCCGCTCCACCAGCCTTTCAAAGCACCTCGGTTAAATTCCCCCTTAACCTTGTCTGCGGGTGAAGAAGTCTTTCGCCATGTTGTCTGATGCCCTCTCTCTCTTTCTCTCCCTCTCTCTCTCTCGTTTCTCTGCGCAGACACATTCGCCAGCAAGGTGGCAGCCATCCAGGACCAATACGCTGATGCCTCCATCGGTAACGTCACAGGGAGCAACGCTGTCAATGTGTTCCTGGGCATTGGAGTGGCCTGGTCCATGGCCGCCATCTACTGGGCCAGCAAGGGCAAGAAGTTCCAGGTGAACCCGGGCAATCTGGCATTCTCGGTGACCATCTTCACCATATTCGCCTTCATCGCCGTGGCCATCCTGATGTACCGTCGCCGGCCAGAGATCGGGGGTGAACTCGGTGGCTCCCGGGCTGGCAAGATCATCACCGCCCTCTTCTTTGTGACTCTCTGGTTGACCTACGTCATCCTCTGCTCCCTGGAGGCCTACTGTCACATAGAAGGGTTCTGAGGCCTGGGGGGGGTCTCTGAGGCCTGGGTCACAAGGGATTTCCGATGCCAGGCCACGATTGAGACACTGAGGCGTGGTCTCTTTTTTTTTGGCCTTCGTCGCTTGGGCCTAGAGGCCTGGCCACTTGGGAGAGCGGAGGCCTGGTCACTTATTCTGAGGACTTATTCTGAGGCCTGGTCACTTAGGCCTCTGAGCTGGCCTGGTCACTTGGAGTGTCCTGAGGCCTGGTCACTTAGGCCTCTGAGCTGGCCTGGTCACTTGGAGTGTCCTGAGGCCTGGTCACTTAGGCCTCTGAGCTGTTCTGGTCACTTGGGGAATCCTGAGGCCTGGTCACTTTGGAACTCTGAGGCCTGATCACGTAGGCCTCCAAGCTGTTCTGGTCATTTGAGTGCCCTGAGGTCAGTATGAGGCCGAGGACTGGTCATCATAGGGGTGGTTATGTGGCCTACTGCTATTTCCTAGGTGTCAGTGTTGAAGGGTTTAGTTTGGGGCAATCTGATAGGACATCAAGCCCCTAAGCTGTTAAAAAAAAACCCTCACATCCCAAAGCACCCCCCCCACCACTCCGCCCAAAACCCAGTCGATCACTGATAGGCTGCATGCGTGTCGAGGACCCCTGGTGTGTGATAGGCTGGGTTGATACGCTTCCAACCCCCCTCCTCATCCCTGGTGCAACAAATTGGCCTCAGTGCCCCCAACCCTCACGGACCAAGCTGCAAGATCTCCCACAGACTCTTCATTCATGGTCTTACTGAGGCCTAAGTTTAAATCCAGACTATCCCCCATCTCCCGCTCCACAGCCCCCCCCCCCTCCCAAAAAAGGTGGTACGCTCCTCCATCCTGCCCTCAAAGGGGCAGGGAGGTCGATGATCCAACTAAGCCCAGCCACCGACTCGGAGTCGAACCGGTGCAACATCAAAGTCACAAAATGGTGGGGTGGGTTAGGCTCCCCAGTCGGCGAACACGTTTAGGCCCGGTTAGGGATTAGATATGTGCGTCTCGCTTTCCCTCTTTGATCTTTCGCTGTTTCCGAGGTTACGACGCCTGAGCACGATTGGGAACATATCGCCGCCCGTTGCCTCAGCAGCTTGGCCACTTGACAAAAGGCCGCAGGCTTCTGACAATTTTTAGGGGCCCCAGTTCGGATCACCGGCCAGCCTCAGGCGGGCTTGGGGGAGGGGAAGAGAAAGGGCCCACCGTGAAACTCTTGCACCTGCATTCCTTGGTTCCCCCTCTCTCTCTTCACCATTCCCGGAAAGTGGTGGGTTGTGGGAGGGTGTGTGGGGGGGGAGGGGGAGGGGGGGGTGGGGGGGGGGTTTGCCTGGCGGTGCATGAAAAAATCCGCAGACAAGGCCTCAGGCTCAAAGACATAAAGACATTGAGGGGCTGAAGAAGCGAAGATGGCGCCTTTTTGCTCTTCAAAGTGCACAACAATGGCCTAAAGGATCGGCTGGCTATTTGTGATTGGGGGGGGGGGGGGGGGGGGGGACAAAGGTCGATCAGGCGCTGACCTTTCCACTCCCCGGGCCCGGCGAGAAGGCGGCCATCTTGACCCCGGCCTCCACTGGAGCGGTTCGGACTTGGGATTTCCGTGACGACGCCTCTGCTCCCCAGAATAAACTGTCCCCAAATGAATGTTTCCCTTTTTCTTTTGAAAAAAAAACCCCACATCTGGCACGTAACGTTCGCTGTTTTGGGTAAGGTGTAGTTTTCATTTGCCTTCTTTGCACATTTGTGGCGCAATAATGGAGACTCTCTGACCCCTTGCAAAGTGACACAGCACAGAGAGAGAGAGGAAAAAACTTTCTCTCTTAATCTGAGACAGATCCCAGAGTCACATTTCCAGACAATTTGCATGTTGACTTTGATAAAAACGCCCGGCTAACTTTGTTTACTCGGCCGCCTGGCATGACCTTCAAACAGTCTGCACACACTCTCTTTACGTGGTTCAGGGATCTCGTGAGGGCAGGCACGCCGCCACCAGCAGGATTAGATCGGGCCTAGGGCGGAGGCCTCAAGTCGAGGAGCTAATTGAAGAGTCACACCATCATCATGACGTGCCATTTGGGCCTAGGTTTGGGGCTGGACGAAAAGGAAGGAGGCGCCATAGGCAACACACCAGATTGGGCCTGTAGATTTGGGGCTTTGAGCAGCACAAGGATCAGTTGCCATCATGATATGCCAGTCAGGCCTATACTTCAGGCATCAAATCTCAAGAAGGTAGTTGGCAATACAATAGACTAAATTAGGCCTAGTTTGAGGCTTTGTTAACAGGGCAAGCAAGGGGTTATATCATGATGTGCCAGTTTGGGCCTAGATTTGAGGCTTTAGGTGAATAGGGCCAGGAAGGAATTGCCATTATATATGTTATTGGCCTGAGATTTAGCCTTTATCTTAGTAGTGACCAGGCATCAGCCTGTTTACTATGCATGTCAATCCATTAAACATATGTAACTTATTGAAGCCTGTGATGTACCCCTGGGTACAGTGTAGAGGGAGCTTTACTCTGTATCTGTACCTGTCCTGGGAGTGTTTGATGGGGACCGTGTAGAGGGAGCGCCACATCTAATTCCGTGCTGCGTCTAAACTGAATCAGAACGCGTGTGCACGAATTTAATCGACAGGGCAACACAGTATCTGTTCTTTTAATGAAAACTGATGTTAGGAAAAGTGCTCTAATGATGTATGACCAATACTGAGTGGATCCTATATATTTCATGAATTATAGACTAGAATTTATTCCACCCTACATTCTCTCAGGGACCACACTTCACCTTCTTCAGTAACAAATGCGTTAATTGTGCTCTTGATTTCACCACAACATAATCCAGCCACCAGGAGGTGAGTGGCTGAGGCCTGAGCCATAGGCCCGAATCAAAATCCGGGAGGAATAACACAAAACTGAGGAACTGAACTTTGACTTGTGTGTTAAGTTTGAATCCATTTTAATTTGTAAATTATTTATTGACTCACGGGCATTTTGAAATGTCGCACTCCAGAGAAAGGCCTGGGCCTACTCCAGAGAAAGGCCTGGGCCTACCGCAGAGTGGGGCAGGCCAAAAGCCTCTCAACCATGGCATCCCTTTTAATTTATTGTAGTTCATCCAATTAAGGCTTTAGTCGTCTGTTTGTGCCTCAATGGAGATTTTTCTTTTTTGTATCTGTGTGTATATTTCAGTACAATTCCTTATTACCCTAAACTGTGTTGCTGACTCTATGCTGGGCTACCAGGCGCCTCGGTCTCGATTTGAGGGCCAGTGGCCTGGAACAACAGGCCGAGGCATGGTCTCCAAGTGGCTGTTGTTTGTGTGAGTGTGCGTGTTTTCCGGCAACGCTTGGGGATATTTTCACGACATGACCACCGGTGTCGCTATCATTAGCGAAGCCCATCCTTGTCCCGGAACCCATGCCCACTGAGGTACAGACTGGAATCTAATCGAGGGGTTCGGGGTGGTTTATATATAGAATAACAGATGCCCGGGAGTGAGTTACAGACTGGAATCTAATCGAGGGGTTCGGGGTGGTTTATATATAGAATAACAGATACCCGGGAGTGAGTTACTGACTGGAATCTAATCGAGGGGTTCATGGTGTTTTATACATAGAATAACAGATACCCGGGAGTGAGTTACAGACTGGAATCTAATCGAGGGGTTCGGGGTGGTTTATATATAGAATAACAGATACCCGGGAGTGAGTTACAGACTGGAATCTAATCGAGAGGTTCACGGTGGTTTATATATAGAATAACAGATACCCGGGAGTGAGTTACTGACTGGAATCTAATCGAGGGGTTCATGGTGTTTTATACATAGAATAACAGATACACGGGAGTGAGTTACAGACTGGAATCTAATCGAGGGGTTCGGGGTGGTTTATATATAGAATAACAGATACCCGGGAGTGAGTTACAGACTGGAATCTAATCGAGAGGTTCAGGGTGGTTTATACATAGAATAACAGATACCCGGGAGTGAGTTACAGACTGGAATCTAATCGAGGGGTTCATGGTGGTTTATACATAGAATAACAGATACCTGGGAGTGAGTTACAGACTGGAATCTAATTGAGGGGTTCGGGGTGGTTTATACATAGAATAACAGATACCCGGGAGTGAGTTACAGACTGGAATCTAATCGAGGGGTTCGGGGTGGTTTATATATAGAATAACAGATACCCGGGAGTGAGTTACAGACTGGAATCTAATCGAGGGGTTCGGGGTGGTTTATATATAGAATAACAGATACCTGGGAGTGAGTTACAGACTGGAATCTAATCGAGGAGTTCGGGGTGGTTTATATATAGAATAACAGATACCTGGGAGTGAGTTACAGACTGGAATCTAATCGAGGGGTTCGGGGTGGTTTATATACAGAATAACAGATACCCGGGAGTGAGTTACAGACTGGAATCTAATCGAGGGGTTCGGGGTGGTTTATATATAGAGGAACAGATACCCGGGAGTGAGTTACAGACTGGAATCTAATCGAGGGGTTCATGTACAGAATAACAGATACACGGGAGTGAGTTACAGACTGGAATCTAATCGAGGGGTTCGGGATGGTTTATATATAGAATAACAGATATCTGGGAGTGAGTTACAGATTAGAATCTAATCGAGGGGTTCGGGGTTGTTTATATATAGAATAACAGATACCCGGGAGTGAGTTACACATTGGAATCTAATCGAGGGGTTCGGGGTTGTTTATATATAGAATAACAGATACCCGGGAGTGAGTTACACATTGGAATCTAATTGCGGGGTTCGGGGTGGTTTATATATAGAATAACAGATACCCGGGAGTGAGTTACACATTGGAATCTAATTGCGGGGTTCGGGGTGGTTTATATATAGAATAACAGATACCTGGGAGTGAATTACAGACTGGAATCTAATCGAGGGGTTCGGGGTGGTTTATATATAGAATAACAGATACCCGGGAGTGAGTTACACACTGGAATCTAATCGCGGGGTTCGGGGTGGTTTATATATAGAATAACAGATACCCGGGAGTGAGTTACAGACTGGAATCTAATCGAGGGGTTCGGGATGGTTTATATATAGAATAACAGATACCTGGGAGTGAGTTACAGACTGGAATCTAATCGAGGGGTTCAGGGTGGTTTTTCTATAGAATAACAGACACCCGGGAGTGAGTTACAGACTGGAATCTAATCGAGGGGTTGTGGACGTTTGTATATAGAATTAACAGATACCCGGGAGTGAGTTACAGACTGGAATCTAATCGAGAGGTTCGGGGTGGTTTATATTTAGAATAACAGATACCCGGGAGTGAGTTACAGACTGGAATCTAATCGAGGGGTTCAGCGTGGTTTATGTATAAAATAACAGATACCCGGGAGTGAGTTACAGACTGGAATCTAATCGAGGGGTTCGGGGTGATTTATATATAGAATAACAGATACCCGGGTGTGAGTTACAGACTGGAATCTAATCGAGGGGTTCGGGCTGGTTTATATATAGAATAACAGATACCCGGGAGTGAGTTACAGACTGGAATCTAATCGAGGGGTTTGGGATGGTTTTTCTATAGATTAACAGAAACCAGGTAGTGAGTTACAGACTGGAATCTAATCGGGAGGTTTGGGGTGGTTTATATATAGAATAACAGGAATCCGGGAGTGAGTTACAGACTGGAATCTAATCGGGAGGTTCGGGGTGGTTTATATATAGAATAACAGTATCCGGGAGTGAGTTACAGACTGGAATCTAATCGAGGGGTTCAGGGTGGTTTATATATAGAATAACAGATACCCGGGAGTGAGTTACAGACTGGAATCTAATCGAGGGGTTCGGGGTGGTTTATATATAGAATAACAGATACCCGGGAGTGAGTTACAGACTGGAATCTAATCGAGAGGTTCAGGGTGGTTTATATATAGAATAACAGATACCCGGGAGTGAGTTACTGACTGGAATCTAATCGAGGGGTTCATGGTGTTTTATACATAGAATAACAGATACACGGGAGTGAGTTACAGACTGGAATCTAATCGAGGGGTTCGGGGTGGTTTATATATAGAATAACAGATACCTGGGAGTGAGTTACAGACTGGAATCCATTCGGGAGGTTCGGGGTGGTTTATATATAGAATAACAGTATCCGGGAGTGAGTTACAGACTGGAATCTAATCGAGGGGTTCGGGGTGGTTTATATATAGAATAACAGATACCCGGGAGTGAGTTACAGACTGGAATCTAATCGAGGGGTTCGGGGTGGTTTATATATAGAATAACAGATACCCGGGAGTGAGTTACAGACTGGAATCTAATCGAGGGGTTCAGGGTGGTTTATATATAGAATAACAGATACCCGGGAGTGAGTTACAGACTGGAATCTAATCGAGGGGTTCGGGGTGGTTTATATATAGAATAACAGATACCCGGGAGTGAGTTACAGACTGGAATCTAATCGAGGGGTTCAGGGTGGTTTATATACAGAATAACAGATACCCGGGATTGAGTTACTGACTGGAATCTAATCGAGGGGTTCATGGTATTTTATACATAGAATAACAGATACACGGGAGTGAGTTACAGACTGGAATCTAATCGAGGGGTTCGGGGTGGTTTATATATAGAATAACAGATACCCGGGAGTGAGCTACAGACTGGAATCTAATCGAGGGGTTCGGGGTGGTTTATATATAGAATAACAGATACCCGGGAGTGAGTTACAGACTGGAATCTAATCGAGGGGTTCAGAGTGGTTTATATATAGAATAACAGATACCCGGGAGTGAGTTACAGACTGGAATCTAATCGAGGGGTTCGGGGTGGTTTATATATAGAATAACAGATACCCGGGAGTGAGTTACAGACTGGAATCTAATCGAGGGGTTCGGGTTGGTTTATATATAGAATAACAGATACCCGGGAGTGAGTTACTGACTGGAATCTAATCGAGGGGTTCGGGGTGGTTTATATATAGAATAACAAATACCCGGGAGTGAGTTACAGACTGGAATCTAATCTAGGGGTTCGGGGTGGTTTATATATAGAATAACAGATACCCGGGAGTGAGTTACAGACTGGAAACTAATCGAGGGGTTCGGGGTGGTTTATATATAGAATAACAGATACCCGGGAGTGAGTTACAGACTGGAAACTAATCGAGGGGTTCGGGGTGGTTTATATATAGAATAACAGATACCCGGGAGTGAGTTACTGACTGGAATCTAATCGAGGGGTTCGGGGTGGTTTATATATAGAATAACAAATACCCGGGAGTGAGTTACAGACTGGAATCTAATCTAGGGGTTCGGGGTGGTTTATATATAGAATAACAGATACCCGGGAGTGAGTTACAGACTGGAATCTAATCGAGGAGTTCGGGGTGGTTTATATATAGAATAACAGATACCCGGGAGTGAGTTACAGACTGGAATCTAATCGAGGGGTTCGGGGTGGTTTATATACAGAATAACAGATACCCGGGAGTGAGTTACAGACTGGAATCTAATCAAGGGGTTCGGGGTGGTTTATATACAGAATAACAGATACCCGGGAGTGAGTTACAGACTGGAATCTAATCGAGGGGTTCAGGGGGTTTATATATAGAATAACAGATACCCGGGAGTGAGTTACAAACTGGAATCTAATCGAGGGGTTCGGGGTGATTTATATATAGAATAACAGATGCCCGGGAGTGAGTTACAGACTGGAATCTAATCGAGGGGTTCGGGGTGGTTTATATATAGAACAATAGATACCCGGGAGTGAGTTACAGACTGGAATCTAATCGAGGGGTTCGGGGTGGTTTATATATAGAATAACAGATACCCGGGAGTGAGTTACAGACTGGAATCTAATCTAGGGGTTCGGGGTGGTTTATATATAGAATAACAGATACCCGGGAGTGAGTTACAGACTGGAATCTAATCGAGGGGTTCAGGGTGGTTTATATATAGAATAACAGATACCCGGGAGTGAGTTACAGACTGGAATCTAATCGAGGGGTTCGGGGTGGTTTATATATAGAATAACAGATACCCGGGAGTGAGTTACAGACTGGAATCTAATCGAGGGGTTCGGGGTGGTTTATATACAGAATAACAGAAACCCGGGAGTGGGTTACAGACTGGAATCTAATCGAGGGGTTCAGGGTGGTTTATATATAGAATAACAGATACCCGGGAGTGGGTTACAGACTGGAATCTAATCGAGGGGTTCAGGGTGGTTTATATATAGAATAACAGATACCCGGGAGTGAGTTACAGACTGGAATATAATCGAGGGGTTTAGGGTGGTTTATATATAGAATAACAGATACCCGGGAGTGAGTTACAGACTGGAATCTACTCGAGGGGTTCGGGGTGGTTTATATATAGAACAATAGATACCCGGGAGTGAGTTACAGACTGGAATCTAATCGAGGGGTTCGGGGTGGTTTATATATAGAATAACAGAAACCCGGGAGTGAGTTACAGACTGGAATCTACTCGAGGGGTTCGGGGTGGTTTATATATAGAATAACAGAAACCCGGGAGTGAGTTACAGACTGGAATCTAATCGAGGGGTTCGGGGTGGTTTATATATAGAATATCAGATACCCGGGAGTGAGTTACAGACTGGAATCTAATCGAGGGGTTCGGGGTGGTTTATATAAAATAACAGATACCCGGGAGTGAGTTACAGACTGGAATCTAATCGAGGGGTTCGGGGTGGTTTATATATAGAATAACAGATACCCGGGAGTGAGTTACAGACTGGAATCTAATCGAGGGGTTCGGGGTGGTTTATATATAGAATAACAGATACCCGGGAGTGAGTTACAGACTGGGATCTAATCGAGGGGTTCAGGGTGGTTTAGAGATAGAATAACAGATACCCGGGAGTGAGTTACAGACTGGAATCTAATCGAGGGATTCGGGGGGGTTTATATATAGAATAACAGATACCCGGGAGTGGGTTACAGACTGGATTCTAATCGAGGGGTTCGGGGGGGTTTATATATAGAATAACAGATACCCGGGAGTGGGTTACAGACTGGATTCTAATCGATGGGTTCAGGAATTAATAATGTTTACCTGTGTGGTCAGAAGTTTTGCGATGGTCGGAGCTCGTGAAGAGTATAAAGAGATCTTTTCATAGGCTGGAGGTGTTCCGTCCTCCCTGGAAAACAGTCAGTCGGGCGTCCGTGTTAGGGTATACCTCGCCGAGCAGCGTCATGTTCTCACAAGCCACGGTACTTGCATAGACTAACCACAGCCCTTCCCGGTTCCACCCTCCTGCCAACTGGGAAACACTTTCCCCTCAACGCCTCGATACAAAACCCCTTCCTGATTTCGAACGCCTTGATTCTGATTTGCTGGGTTCGAAGCCGGTGTTGGGGTTTCAGGCAGAGTTTGGGGTTGAGCTTGTTACGACACCCTGGGCTAGTGCCCGGTCATTTCGACCCCCACAGGCCCTCGAGCCCCACATGCGTTAACATCACAACACAAGTGAATTCTTGGAAAAATACACTTTGGGCTGTCCACTAATGACAGTTACCAGGTTTGTAAATGTAAACACAATTATTGTTTATTTGGAAGAAGAACTATAATGAACGATGCGGCAAATACAACTGGTTCACGGTTATCTACTTCCTAATTCCCCACTTTAAGTTGCCCCACTCCCGACACACATGATAGACAAACACAGAGAAAGCGGTGAAAAGTGCTCACAGAAGGAAAAAGAGTGCTCGGTTCAGATGGTTATTGGCAAAACCGTACTCCTCTTCAAACCCTTACCCTTTCAGTCCGACGCTTCTCTGTGGATTCATTCAGGTCTCCGTAGTTTCAGAAATACAGCCTCTCGGGGGAAAACACGGAGGGGAGAGAGAGAGTCGGCCCTTGTCCCTGTGCTGCCTGGGTTAAACCTAGCTCCTCGGGAAATCGTTCCACTGGGATAGGATCCGGCCACCACCTGTTACCGAGCAGGGGACGGCCTTTTGGCCAATTCGTCGCTCCCAGCCAATCGCACAAACTGAGTTCAGCCGATCTCGCTCTCTCTGATTGTACCCTGAAGGTGGCTGCGCAGGTCGATAGAGTGGTCTAGAAGGCATACGGCATGCTTGCCTTCATCGGACGGGGTATTGAGTACAAGAGTCGGCAAGTCCTGTTACAGTTGTTTCGGACTTTGGTTAGGCCACATTTGGAATACTGCGTGCAGTTCTGGTCGCCACATTACCAGAAGGATGTGGAGGCTTTAGAGAGGGTGCAGAGGAGGTTCACCAGGATGTTGCCTGGTCTGGAGGGTGCTAGCTACGAAGAAAGGTTGAGTAGATTAGGATTGTTTTCGTTGGAAAGACGGAGGTTGAGGGGGGACCTGATTGAGGTCTACAAAATCATGAGAGGTATGGACAGGGTGGATAGCAACAAGCTTTTTCCGAGAGTGGGGGTGTCAATTACAAGGGGTCACGATTTCAAGGGGAGGGGGGGAAAGTTTAAGGGAGATGTGCGTGGAAAGTTTTTTACGCAGAGGGTGGTGGATGCCTGGAACGCTTTGCCAGCGGAGGTGGTAGAGGCGGGCACGATAGCATCATTCAAGATGCATCGAGACAGATATATGAACGGGCGGGGAATAGGGAAGTAGATCCTTGGAAACTAGGCGACAGGTTTAGATAAAGGATCTGGATCCGTGCAGGCTGGGAGGGCCGAAGGGCCTGTTCCTGTGCTGTCATTTTCTTTGTTCTCTGGTCTGATACGTCTGCCGCTTGTGTCTAAACCCGCTGAGATTGGCAGTGTGTTCTCCCCTAGAACTGCCAAACCCCTGATTCTATCTGCTGCTCAACTTAAATACACATGTCTACGGGTGCGCCATGGATCACACCTGATAATGGCAAACTAAAAGGGGGAATAGACGGGAAGGACCGTGGCAACCGCATTGGTAGGTATTCGGTACATGCGGCCAATGGAGACCGCGGGAAGTGATGGGAAGGGTGGTGGTGATCGGGGGGGGGGGGGGGAGCCAGGCTGCCCAATGCTTTCCCCACTGCCCCCACATTACCCCCGCTGCCCCCCCCCCCCTCCCGCCCCTATGAACCCGAGGTTGTGTTGGGTGACACCCGACTCCTCGCGGACCCCAGCGAGGCGAGAGACGCGAGCGAGCGAGCGAGGAGGACGGTCATCGGGTCAGCGGCCCGAGAGCAGAGCGCGAGTGCACAAGGTCAGGGGTCGGGACTCTGGCGGCCCCCCCTCGCCCCGAGAGCTCGGCAGAGAGAGGGGAGCTGTGCCATGCACAGAGGTTGGAAGCTGGGGGGGTAGTTAGCCACACGGATCCGATTCGTCGGGACCCTGACCCGGGGGATCGAGGCGTGAGCTGACACGGTGAAGGTGGGGACAGGGGGGCGGGATGGATCGCTCGCCAATCCCGGCGATATCTCGGTGTGTCCCCGCCCGGAGCCAGCTGGCCGAGACGGTGACACAGCTTCGACTGGGACTCTATCCATCCGGCCGCGATCAAGGACTCGTCACTCCGACAGGGAAATCAAAAACTATTCCAATCAACTGGATTTCTGAAAAAGGTTGTTCCGATTCCGTGGGACACAGGGTATAACTGGGAGAGAGTGTGTGTGTCTGTGTGTGTGTCTGTGTGCGCGGGGAGGGCAATGCTGAGAGAGGTGTTGCAAGTACTCTCACACGCACACATATACTCTCTCACACACACACACATATACTCTCTCACACACACACACATATACTCTCACACACACATATACCCTCTCTCACACACACACACACATATACTCTCTCTCACACACACACATACTCTCTCACACGCACACATATACTCTCTCACACACACACATACTCTCTCACACACACACATATACTCTCACACGCACACATATACTCTCACACACACATATACCCTCTCTCACACACACACACACATATACTCTCTCTCACACACACACATACTCTCTCACACGCACACATATACTCTCTCACACACACACATACTCTCTCACACACACACATATACCCTCTCTCACACACACATATACTCACACACACATATACCCTCTCTCACACACACACATATACTCTCACACACACATATACTCTCTTACACACATATACCCTCACACACACATATACCCTCTCTCACACACACACATATACCCTCTCTCACACACACACATATACTCTCACACACACATATACTCTCTTACACACATATACTCTCTCTCACACACACACAGATACCCTCTCACACACACATATACCCTCTCTCACACACACACATATACCCTCTCTCTCACACACACATATACCCTCTCTCTCACACACACACATATACTCTCTCACACACACATATACTCTCTCTCACACACACATACTCTCACACACACATATACCCTCTCTCACACACACACATATACTCTCACACACACATATACTCTCTTACACACATATACTCTCTCACACACACATATACCCTCTCTCTCACACACACATATACTCTCTCACACACACATATACTCACACACACATATACTCTCTCTCACACACACATATACTCTCACACACACATATACCCTCTCTCACACACACACATACTCTCACACACACAGAAACTCTCTTACACACATATACTCTCTCTCACACACACACATATACCCTCTCACACACACATATACCCTCTCTCACACACACACATATACTCTCTCTCACACACATATACTCTCTCACACACACATATACTCTCTCTCACACACATATACTCTCTCACACACATATACTTTCTCACACACATATACTCTCTCTCACACACACATATACTCTCACACAAATATACTCTCTCTCACACACATATACTCTCTCACACACACATATACTCTCACACACATATACTCTCTCACACACATATACTTTCTCACACACATATACTCTCTCTCACACACACATATACTCTCACACACACATATATACCCTCTCTCACACACACATATACTCACACACACATATACCCTCTCTCACACACACACATATACTCTCACACAAGTATACTCTCTCTCACACACATATACTTTCTCACACACATATACTCTCTCTCACACACACCTATACTCTCTCACACACACATATATACCCTCTCTCACACACACACATATACCCTCTCTCACACACACATATACTCACACACATATACCCTCTCTCACACACATATACTCTCACACAAATATACTCTCTCTCACACACATATACTCCCTCTCTCACACACATATACTCTCTCTCTAACACACATATACTCTCACACACATATACTCGCTCTCTCACACATACACAAATATACTCTCACACACACACACATATACTCTCACACACACACACATATACTCTCTCTCACACAAATATACTCTCTCTCACACACACATATACTCTCTCACACACACATATATACCCTCTCTCACACACATATATACCCTCTCTCACACACACACATATACCCTCTCTCACACACACATATACTCACACACATATACCCTCTCTCACACACATATACTCTCACACAAATATACTCTCTCTCCCACACATATACTTTCTCACACACATACTCTCTAACACACATATACTCTCACACACATATACTCGCTCTCTCACACATACACAAATATACTCTCACACCCACACACATATACTCTCACACACACACACATATACTCTCTCTCACACAAATATACTCTCTCTCACACACACATATACTCTCACACACATATACTCGCTCTCTCACACATACACAAATATACTCTCACACACACATCTACTCTCTCACACACACATATACCCTCTCTCACACAAATATACTCTCTCTCTCACACAAATATACTCTCGCTCACACACACACATATACCCTCTCTCACACACACACATATACCCTCTCTCACACACACACATATACTCTCTCACACACACATATACCCTCTCTCACACACACATATACTCACACACACATATACCCTCTCTCACACACATATACTCTCGCACACAAATATACTCTTGCTCACAAACACATATACTCTCTCGCACACACACACATATACCCTCTCTCACACACACATATACTCACACACACATATACCCTCTCTCACACACATATACTCTCTCACACACATATACTCTCTCACACACATATACTCTCTCACACACACACACATATACCCTCTCTCACACACACACATATACTCTCTCACACACACATATACCCTCTCTCACACACACATATACTCACACACACATATACCCTCTCTCACACACATATACTCTCGCACACAAATATACTCTCGCTCACAAACACATATACTCTCTCGCACACACACACATACCCTCTCTCACACACACATATACTCACACACACATATACCCTCTCGCACACAAATATACTCTCGCTCACAAACACATATACTCTCTCGCACACACACAAATATACACTCTCTCACACACACACAAATATACACACTCACATACACAAATATACATTCTCTCACACACACAAATATATTCTCACACACAGATATACACTCTCACACAAATACACACACACACACACAAGTATACACTCTCTCTCACACACTCTCTCGCACACACACATGCAAATATACACACATACACAAATATACCCTCTCTCTCACACACACACACAAATATACACATACACACACACAAATATACAAACACACACACAAATATACACACACATACACACATATACATTCTCTCACACACACAAATATACAGTCACACACAAATATACACTCACACACACATATACACTCACACACAAATATTCACTCACACACAAATATTCACTCACACATACACAAATATACACTCTCACACACATACACAAATATACACTCTCACACACACAAATATACACTCACACACACAAATATACACTCACACAGTCACACACACAAATATACACTCACACATACACAAATATACACTCTCTCACACATACACAAATATACACTCTCTCTCACACAAATATACACTCACACACACATATACACTCACACACAAATATACACTCACACATACACAAATATACACTCTCTCACACACACATACACAAATATACTCTCTCTCACACACATACACAAATATACACTCTCTCACAAATATACACTCTCTCACACACACATACACAAATATACAGACACACACATACACAAATATACACTCTCTCACACAAATATACACTCTCTCTCACACATACACTCTCACACACACATATACTCTCTCACACATATACACATACACACACAAATATACACTCTCCCACACTCAAACATACACTCACACAAATATACACTCACACACACGTATACACTCTCTCACACACACATATATACACTCTCTCACACACACATATACACTCTCTCACACACACATACACAAATATACACACTCTCTCACACAAAAATACACTCTCTGACACATATACACTCTCTCTCACACACACATACACAAATATACACTCACACACACATACACAAATATACACGCACACATACACAAATATACATTCTCTCACACACACAAATATACACACATACACAAATATACACTCACACACACATACACAAATATACACGCACACATACACAAATATACATTCTCTCACACACACAAATATACACTCACACACAAATATATACTCACACACACACACATATATACACACACATACACAAATATACACACACACAATTATACACACACACACATATACACTCTCTCACACACACATACACAAATATACACTCTCGCTCACACACAAGTATACTCTCTCACACACACATATACACTCTCTCACACACACACACAATATACACACACATATATACACTCTCTGGGCGTCATTCTCCGCCGGCGGGAGTCTCCGTTCTGCCGGTGCCCGGGGGTTTCCCGACGGCGTGGGGCTGCCCCACAATGGGAAACCCCATTGACCGGCCGGTGTTACGGAGACTCCCGCCGGCCGGTCGGGGCAGAAATGTGGCGGGGCGGGGAGGAGAATTTCGCCCTCTCTCTCATACACACACACACACATATACACTCTCTCTCACACACATACACAAATATACACGCTCTCATACTCACAAATATATACTTCCTCACACAAATATACACACACAGACACATACACAAATATACACTCTCTTACACACACAAATATACACTCTCACACAAATATACACTCTCACACACACATACACTCTCTCTCTCTCACACACAAATATACACTCTCACACACAAATCTACACTCTCACACACAAATATACACTCTCACACACAAATATACATTCTCACACAAATATACTCTCACACACAAATCTACACTCACACACATATGCACTCACACACATATACATTCTCACACACATATACATTCACACACACATATACATTCACACACACATATACATTCACACACACATATACATTCACACACATATACATTCTCACACACACACTCTCTCTCACACACACACACAAATATACACTCGCTCACACACAAATATACTCTCTCACACACAAATATACACTCTCTCACACACACACTTACACTCTCCACACACATATACTCTCTCTCACACACACACACATATACACTCTCTCTCACACACAATATACACACACATATATACACTCTCTCTGTCACACACACACACATATACACTCTCTCTCACACACACATATACACTCTCTCTCACACACACACAAATATACACTTTCTCACACACACATACACAAATATACACGCTCTCACACACAAATATACACTTCCTCACACACAATTATACACTCTCACACACACACAAATATACACACACATACACAAATATACACTCTCTCACACACAAATATACTCTCTCACACACACACAAATATACACTCACACATACATACACACTCTCACAGAGATACACACTCTCTCTCACACAAACACACAAATATACTCTCTCACACACACACACAGATGCACTCTCTCTCACACAAACACACAAATATACTCTCTCACACAAATATGTCATTATATACATCAGTACATTATGGTACAATCACACACACACTGATGGACATGCAGTCGGACCAACCAGCATACACAACACCGCAGCCAATCACCGGTGAGAGCACACGCACTATAAAGACAGGGGACAGGAGAGTTCCCGCTCATTCTAGTAGCAGCCAGCTCAGAGCACAGAGCTCACAGCCTGCAACACAGACATTCGCCCATGTGCTGAGTGCCTCACCATAGCGAGAGATAGGAAAGGGTCCACAGTTAAGCTGGTATTGCTCATACCCACGTTTACAGTATGTTAGACACACACTTCAACACTGAAGTCAGCGAAAGCTTTGAAAGGAACCTGTTCCAGCAGCGCTTGCAGGGTAAGGACGAGCCTTTCCAATCCTATTTAACACACCTCCGCATCCTCGCGCAATCCTGCGGCTACGGCCCCACCTCCGACTCCATGATACGCGACCAGATTGTTTTTGGGGTCATGTCGGACACCCTGCGTCAGCAGCTCCTTAAAGTTAAGCAACTCACCCTAGCGACTGCCATCGAGACCTGTGTCCTGCATGGGAATGCCACCAGCCGGCACTGCTACATACAGGCAGCTCAAACGGCACGGCAAGGGCCCCATGAGGCGGAACGGGTCCAATCGATCGAACACCTCCCGGGCCGCCAAATGGAGGGCGGCCATTTTGCGCGCATTCCGAGGCCTCCCGCCCTTGTACGCGCCAAACGAGGTGACGTGGAGGAACGCGATGCGCAGGCCCGCACCACGCAAGACCGTACCGCGCATGCGCGGTGGCGCAACGAACGCACTGACGTCACAACGGGCGGCAAATGTGGCCCCGCCCACTTAAAGCGGCAATGCCCTGCAAAATGGCGACAGTGCCTACGCTGTGGCAGGTTTGGCCACTCTGCTGCCCGCTGTCGAGCAGCCCAGTCTGCCAACTCGCAACCATTTAACCAGCCTCGCAGGAATGTTTGGGCAATCCAACTCACCTTCACCGAGTCCGATCCTGACTTCATGCAGACCAGTGACACCGAGGACAGGGAGCCTTTTCCAGTCGCCGTCATAACCAAGAACAGGCTGTGCCCGAATCGAAAGCACCAGCCGCTGTCGGTATACAGCATTGATCCGGACGACGAGCGGTGTGCCACCCTGACGGTCAACCCGAATTCGTCGCCCACCTCAGAGACTTGATTTATGAACCTTACAATGTTGGACTCAATGCTTTGTTCTTTCGCCCTGGTTCAGCATTTCACTAGTTTGTTTAGAGCATTCGTTATTAGTTTTGTTGTTGGTGTAACACCTTGTTTTTCTTTTCTCTGCACCAGGCACCTTCCCGTGTATATAGACTAGCCTCATGTACACAGTTATGTAAATACTGCACACACATGGTCAGATACACTCATTACACGTTATTTATTCTCACACAGGCACATGTTCTTTGTAAAAAAGGGGGATGTTATAATATACATCAGTACATTATGGTACAATCACACACACACTGATGGACATGCAGTCGGACCAACCAGCATACACAACACCGCAGCCAATCACCAGTGAGAGCTCACGCACTATAAAGACAGGGGACAGGAGAGTTCCCGCTCATTCTAGCAGCAGCCAGCTCAGAGCACAGAGCTCACAGCCTGCAACACAGACATTCACCGTGTGCTGAGTGCCTCACCATAGCGAGCGATAGGAAAGGGTCCACAGTTAAGCTGGTGTTGCTTATACCCACGTTTACAGTATGTTAGCATAGTTGAACAGTTAATAAAATAGCGAAACACCACTTCCAGCATTGTTGGCTTGTTTGTAAACAGAACATCCAACACGGCAAAATATACACTCTCACTCACACAAATATACACTCTCTCACACACAAATATACACTCTCACTCACACACACAAATATACACTCTCACTCACACAAATATACACTCTCTCACTCACACACAAATATACACTCTCTCACTCACACACAAATATACACTCTCACTCACACACAAATATACACTCTCACTCACACAAATATACACTCTCTCACTCACACACAAATATACACTCTCTCACTCACACACAAATATACACTCTCACTCACACAAATATACACTCTCTCACACGCACAAATATACACTCTCACTCACACACAAATATACACTCTCAATCACACAAATATACACTCTCACTCACACACAAATATACACTCTCACTCACACAAATATACACTCTCTCACACACAAATATACACTCTCACTCACACACAAATATACACTCTCACTCACACACAAATATACACTCTCACTCACACAAATATACACTCTCTCACACGCACAAATATACACTCTCTCAATCACACAAATATACACTCTCACTCACACACAAATATACACTCTCACTCACACAAATATACACTCTCACTCACACAAATATACACTCTCACTCACACAAATATACACTCTCACTCACTTATATACTCTCTCACTCACACAAATATACACTCTCACTCACACAACTATACACTCTCACTCACACAAATATACTCTCTCACTCACACAAATATACACTCTCACACACAAATATACACTCTCACACACATATACACTCACACACATATACATTCTCACACACATATACATTCTCACACACATATACATTCTCACACACACGCACACAAATATACACTCTCGCTCACACACACATATACACTCTCACACACACAATGTACACACACATATATACACTCTCTCTGTCACACACACACACATATATCCTGACTTCATGCAGACCAGTGACACTGAGGACAGGGAGCCTTTTCCAGTCGCCGTCATAACCAAGAACAGGCTGTGCCCGAATCGAAAGCACCAGCCTCTGCCGGTATACAGCATTGATCCGGACGACGAGCGGTGTGCCACCCTGACGGTCAACCCAAATTCGTCGCCCACCCCAGAGACTTGATTTATGAACCTTACAATGTTGGACTCAATGCTTTGTTCTTTCGCCCTGGTTCAGCATTTCACTAGTTTGTTGAGAGCATTCGTTATTAGTTTTGTTGTTGGTGTAACACCTTGTTTTTCTTTTCTCTGCACCAGGCACCTTCCCGTGTATATAGACTAGCCTCATGTACACAGTTATGAAAATACTGCACACACATGGTCAGATACACTCATTACACGTTATTTATTCTCACACAGGCACATGTTCTTTGTAAAAAAGGGGGATGTTATAATATACATCAGTACATTATGGTGCAATCACACACAAACTGATGGACATGCAGTCGGACCAACCAGCATACATAACACCGCAGCCAATCACCAGTGAGAGCACACGCACTATAAAGACAGGGGACAGGAGAGTTCCCGCTCATTCTAGCAGCAGCCAGCTCAGAGCACAGAGCTCACAGCCTGCAACACAGACATTCACCATGTGCTGAGTGCCTCACCATAGCGAGCGATAGGAAAGGGTCCACAGTTAAGCTGGTATTGCTCATACCCACGTTTACAGTATGTTAGCATAGTTGAACAGTTAATAAAATAGCGAAACACCACTTCCAGCATTGTTGGCTTGTTTGTAAACAGAACATCCAACACGACAAAATATACACTCTCACTCACACAAATATACACTCTCACTCACACACAAATATACACTCTCACTCACACAAATATACTCTCACTCACACAAATATACACTCTCACTCACACACAAATATACACTCTCACAAATATACTCTCACACTCACACAAATATACACTCTCACTCACACTCACACAAATGTACACTCTCACTCACACAAATATACACTCTCACTCACACAAATATACACTCTCACTCACACAAATATACACTCTCACTCACACAAATATACACTCTCTCACTCACACACAAATATACACTCTCTCACACGCACAAATATGCACTCTCTCAATCACACAAATATACACTCTCACTCACACAAATATACACTCTCTCACACACAAATATACACTCTCACTCACACACAAATATACACTCTCACTCACAAATATACTCTCTCACTCACACAAATATGCACTCTCACTCACACAAATATACTCTCTCACTCACACAAATATACACTCTCACACACAAATATACACTCTCACACACAAATATACACTCTCACACACAAATATACACTCTCACACACAAATATACACTCTCACTCACAAATATACACTCTCACACACAAATATACACTCACACACAAATATACACTCTCTCACACAAATATACACTCTCACACACAAATATACACTCTCACACACAAATATACACTCTCTCACACACAAATATACACTCTCACTCACACACAAATATACACTCTCACTCACACAAATATACACTCTCACTCACACACAAATATACACTCTCTCACACGCACAAATATACACTCTCTCAATCACACAAATATACACTCTCACTCACACAAATATACACTCTCTCACACACAAATATACACTCTCACTCACACACAAATATACACTCTCACTCACAAATATACTCTCTCACTCACACAAATATACACTCTCACTCACACAACTATACACTCTCACTCACACAAATATACTCTCTCACTCACACAAATATACTCTCACACACAAATATACACTCTCACACACAAATATACACTCTCACACACAAATATACACTCTCACACACAAATATACACTCTCACACACAAATATACACTCTCACTCACAAATATACACTCACACACAAATATACACTCACACACAAATATACGCTCTCACACACAAATATACACTCACACACACACATATATACACTCTCTCACACACACTTACACTCTCACACACACAATGTACACACACATATATACACTCTCTCTGTCACACACACACACATATATCCTGACTTCATGCAGACCAGTGACACTGAGGACAGGGAGCCTTTTCCAGTCGCCGTCATAACCAAGAACAGGCTGTGCCCGAATCGAAAGCACCAGCCGCTGTTGGTGCACAGCATTGATCCGGACGACGAGCGGCGTGCCACCCTGACGGTCAACCCGAATTCGTCGCCCACCCCAGAGACTTGATTTATGAACCTTACAATGTTGGACTCAATGCTTTGTTCTTTCGCCCTGGTTCAGCATTTCACTAGTTTGTTGAGAGCATTCGTTATTAGTTTTGTTGTTGGTGTAACACCTTGTTTTTCTTTTCTCTGCACCAGGCACCTTCCCGTGTATATAGACTAGCCTCATGTACACAGTTATGAAAATACTGCACACACATGGTCAGATACACTCATTACACGTTATTTATTCTCACACAGGCACATGTTCTTTGTAAAAAAGGGGGATGTTATAATATACATCAGTACATTATGGTGCAATCACACACAAACTGATGGACATGCAGTCGGACCAACCAGCATACATAACACCGCAGCCAATCACCAGTGAGAGCACACGCACTATAAAGACAGGGGACAGGAGAGTTCCCGCTCATTCTAGCAGCAGCCAGCTCAGAGCACAGAGCTCACAGCCTGCAACACAGACATTCACCATGTGCTGAGTGCCTCACCATAGCGAGCGATAGGAAAGGGTCCACAGTTAAGCTGGTATTGCTCATACCCACGTTTACAGTATGTTAGCATAGTTGAACAGTTAATAAAATAGCGAAACACCACTTCCAGCATTGTTGGCTTGTTTGTAAACAGAACATCCAACACGACAAAATATACACTCTCACTCACACAAATATACACTCTCACTCACACACAAATATACACTCTCACTCACACAAATATACTCTCACTCACACAAATATACACTCTCACTCACACACAAATATACACTCTCACAAATATACTCTCACACTCACACAAATATACACTCTCACTCACACTCACACAAATGTACACTCTCACTCACACAAATATACACTCTCACTCACACAAATATACACTCTCACTCACACAAATATACACTCTCACACACACAAATATACACTCTCACTCACACACAAATATACACTCTCACTCACACAAATATACACTCTCACTCACACAAATATACACTCTCACTCACACAAATATACACTCTCACACAGACAAATATACACACACACAAATATACACTCTCCATCACACAAATATACACTCACACACAAATATACACTCTCACTCAAACAAATATACACTCTCACTCACACAAATATACACTCTCACACACACACACAAATATACACTCTCACTCACACACAAATAGACACTCTCACTCACCCAAATATACACTCTCACTCACCCAAATATACACTCTCACTCACACAAATATAGACTCTCACACAAATATACACTCTCACACATATATACACTCTCACACACACATACACTCTCTCTCTCACACATATACATTCACACACAAATATACACTCTCACTCACACAAATATACACTCTCACTCACTCAAATATACACTCTCACTCACACAAATATACACTCTCACACACACACAAATATACACTCTCACACACACACAAATATACACTCTCACTCACACACAAATATACACTCTCACTCACACACAAATATACACTCTCACTCACACAAATATACACTCTCACTCACACAAATATACACTCTCACTCACACAAATATACACTCTCACTCACACAAATATACACTCTCCATCACACAAATATACTCTCACACACAAATATACACTCAGTCACACAAATATACACTCTCACTCACAAAAATATACACTCTCACTCACACAAATATACACTCACACAAATATACACTCTCACACACATATACACTCTCACACACATATACACTCTCACACACACATACACTAATATACACTCTCTCACACACAAATATACACTCTCTTACACACAAATATATACTCTCACACACAATACACTCTCACACACAAATGTACACTCTCTCACACACACATATACACTCTCTCTCACGCACATATATCCTCTCTCTCACACACACACAAATATACACTCTCACTCACACAAATATACTCTCACTCACACAAATATACACTCTCACTCACACACAAATATACACTCTCACTCACACAAATATACTCTCACACTCACACAAATATACACTCTCACTCACACAAATATACACTCTCACTCACACAAATATACACTCTCTCACACACAAATATACACTCTCACTCACACAAATATACACTCTCACTCACACAAATATACACTCTCACTCACACAAATATACACTCTCACTCACACAAATATACACTCTCTCACACACAAATATACACTCTCACTCACACAAATATACACTCTCACTCACACAAATATACACTCTCACTCACACAAATATACACTCTCACTCACACAAATATACACTCTCTCACTCACACAAATATACACTCACTCACACAAATATACACTCACACAAATATACACTCTCACTCACACAAATATACACTCTCTCACTCACACAAATATACACACTCACTCACACAAATATACACTCTCACTCACACACAAATATACACTCTCTCACTCACACAAATATACACTCTCATTCACACAAATATACACTCTCACTCACACAAATATACACTCTCACTCACACACACAAATATACACTTTCACTCAGTCAAATATACTCTCAATCACACAAATATACACTCTCTCACTCACACACATATATACACTCTCATTCACACAAATATACACTCTCACTCACACAAATATACACTCTCACTCACACACAAATATACACTCTCTCACACACACACAAATATACACTCTCACTCACACAAATATACTCTCACTCACACAAATATACACTCTCACTCACACACAAATATACACTCTCACAAATATACTCTCACACTCACACAAATATACACTCTCACTCACACTCACACAAATGTACACTCTCACTCACACAAATATACACTCTCACTCACACAAATATACACTCTCACTCACACAAACATACACTCTCACTCACACAAATATACACTCTCACACACACACAAATATACACTCTCACTCTCACACAAATATACACTCTCACTCACACAAATATACACTCTCACTCACACAAATATACACTCTCACTCACACAAATATACACTCTCACACACACAAATATACACACACACAAATATACACTCTCCATCACACAAATATACACTCACACACAAATATACACTCTCACTCAAACAAATATACACTCTCACTCACACAAATATACACTCTCACACACACACAAATATACACTCTCACTCACACACAAATAGACACTCTCACTCACCCAAATATACACTCTCACTCACACAAATATACACTCTCACTCACACAAATATACACTCTCACACAAATATACACTCTCACACATATATACACTCTCACACACACATACACTCTCTCTCTCACACATATACATTCACACACAAATATACACTCTCACTCACTCAAATATACACTCTCACTCACACAAATATACACTCTCACACACACACAAATATACACTCTCACACACACACAAATTTACACTCTCACTCACACACAAATATACACTCTCACTCAAACACAAATATACACTCTCACTCACACAAATATACACTCTCACTCACACAAATATACACTCTCACTCACACAAATATACACTCTCACTCACACAAATATACACTCTCCATCACACAAATATACTCTCACACACAAATATACACTCAGTCACACAAATATACACTCTCACTCACAAAAATATACACTCTCACTCACACAAATATACACTCACACAAATATACACTCTCACACACATATACACTCTCACACACATATACACTCTCACACACACAAATATACACTCACACAAATATACACTCTCACACACATATACACTCTCACACACATATACACTCTCACACACACATACACTAATATACACTCTCTCACACACAAATATACACTCACACACAAATATACACTCTCTCACACAAATATACACTCTCACACACAAATATACACTCTCACACACAAATATACACTCTCTCACACACAAATATACACTCTCACTCACACACAAATATACACTCTCACTCACACAAATATAAACTCTCACTCACACACAAATATACACTCTCTCACACGCACAAATATACACTCTCTCAATCACACAAATATACACTCTCACTCACACAAATATACACTCTCTCACACACAAATATACACTCTCACTCACACACAAATATACACTCTCACTCACAAATATACTCTCTCACTCACACAAATATACACTCTCACTCACACAACTATACACTCTCACTCACACAAATATACTCTCTCACTCACACAAATATACTCTCACACACAAATATACACTCTCACACACAAATATACACTCTCACACACAAATATATACTCTCACACACAAATATACACTCTCACACACAAATATACACTCTCACACACAAATATACACTCTCACTCACACAAATATACACTCTCACACACAAATATACACTCTCACACACAAATATACACTCTCACTCACAAATATACACTCACACACAAATATACACTCACACACAAATATACACTCTCACACACAAATATACACTCACACACACACATATATACACTCTATCACACACACTTACACTCTCACACACACAATGTACACACACATATATACACTCTCTCTGTCACACACACACACATATATCCTGACTTCATGCAGACCAGTGACACTGAGGACAGGGAGCCTTTTCCAGTCGCCGTCATAACCAAGAACAGGCTGTGCCCGAATCGAAAGCACCAGCCTCTGTCGGTATACAGCATTGATCCGGACGACGAGCAGTGTGCCACCCTGACGGTCAACCCAAATTCGTCGCCCACCCCAGAGACTTGATTTATGAACCTTACAATGTTGGACTCAATGCTTTGTTCTTTCGCCCTGGTTCAGCATTTCACTAGTTTGTTTACAGCATTCGTTATTAGTTTTGTTGTTGGTGTAACACCTTGTTTTTCTTTTCTCTGCACCAGGCACCTTCCCGTGTATATAGACTAGCCTCATGTACACAGTTATGAAAATACTGCACACACATGGTCAGATACACTCATTACACGTTATTTATTCTCACACAGGCACTTGTTCTTTGTAAAAAAGGGGGATGTTATAATATACATCAGTACATTATGGTGCAATCACACACACACTGATGGACATGCAGTCGGACCAACCAGCATACATAACACCGCAGCCAATCACCAGTGAGAGCACACGCACTATAAAGACAGGGGACAGGAGAGTTCCCGCTCATTCTAGCAGCAGCCAGCTCAGAGCACAGAGCTCACAGCCTGCATCACAGACATTGACCATGTGCTGAGTGCCTCACCATAGCGAGCGATAGGAAAGGGTCCACAGTTAAGCTGGTATTGCTCATACCCACGTTTACAGTATGTTAGCATCGTTGAACAGTTAATAAAATAGCGAAACACCACTTCCAGCATTGTTGGCTTGTTTGTAAACAGAACATCCAACACGACAAAATATACACTCTCACTCACACAAATATACACTCTCACTCACACAAATATACACTCTCTCACACACACACAAATATACACTCTCACTCACACAAATATACACTCTCACTCACACACAAATATACACTCTCACTCACACAAATATACTCTCACTCACACAAATATACACTCTCACTCACACACAAATATACACTCTCACAAATATACTCTCACACTCACACAAATATACACTCTCACTCACACTCACACAAATGTACACTCTCACTCACACAAATATACACTCTCACTCACACAAATATACACTCTCACTCACACAAATATACACTCTCACTCACACAAATATACACTCTCACACACACAAATATACACTCTCACTCACACACAAATATACACTCTCACTCACACAAATATACACTCTCACTCACACAAATATACACTCTCACTCACACAAATATACACTCTCACACAGACAAATATACACACACACAAATATACACTCTCCATCACACAAATATACACTCACACACAAATATACACTCTCACTCAAACAAATATACACTCTCACTCACACAAATATACACTCTCACACACACACACAAATATACACTCTCACTCACACACAAATAGACACTCTCACTCACCCAAATATACACTCTCACTCACCCAAATATACACTCTCACTCACACAAATATAGACTCTCACACAAATATACACTCTCACACATATATACACTCTCACACACACATACACTCTCTCTCTCACACATATACATTCACACACAAATATACACTCTCACTCACACAAATATACACTCTCACTCACTCAAATATACACTCTCACTCACACAAATATACACTCTCACACACACACAAATATACACTCTCACACACACACAAATATACACTCTCACTCACACACAAATATACACTCTCACTCACACACAAATATACACTCTCACTCACACAAATATACACTCTCACTCACACAAATATACACTCTCACTCACACAAATATACACTCTCACTCACACAAATATACACTCTCACTCACACAAATATACACTCTCCATCACACAAATATACTCTCACACACAAATATACACTCAGTCACACAAATATACACTCTCACTCACAAAAATATACACTCTCACTCACACAAATATACACTCACACAAATATACACTCTCACACACATATACACTCTCACACACATATACACTCTCACACACACATACACTAATATACACTCTCTCACACACAAATATACACTCTCTTACACACAAATATATACTCTCACACACAATACACTCTCACACACAAATGTACACTCTCTCACACACACATATACACTCTCTCTCACGCACATATATCCTCTCTCTCACACACACACAAATATACACTCTCACTCACACAAATATACTCTCACTCACACAAATATACACTCTCACTCACACACAAATATACACTCTCACTCACACAAATATACTCTCACACTCACACAAATATACACTCTCACTCACACAAATATACACTCTCACTCACACAAATATACACTCTCTCACACACAAATATACACTCTCACTCACACAAATATACACTCTCACTCACACAAATATACACTCTCACTCACACAAATATACACTCTCACTCACACAAATATACACTCTCTCACACACAAATATACACTCTCACTCACACAAATATACACTCTCACTCACACAAATATACACTCTCACTCACACAAATATACACTCTCACTCACACAAATATACACTCTCTCACTCACACAAATATACACTCACTCACACAAATATACACTCACACAAATATACACTCTCACTCACACAAATATACACTCTCTCACTCACACAAATATACACACTCACTCACACAAATATACACTCTCACTCACACACAAATATACACTCTCTCACTCATACAAATATACACTCTCATTCACACAAATATACACTCTCACTCACACAAATATACACTCTCACTCACACACACAAATATACACTCTCACTCAGTCAAATATACTCTCAATCACACAAATATACACTCTCTCACTCACACACATATATACACTCTCATTCACACAAATATACACTCTCACTCACACAAATATACACTCTCACTCACACACAAATATACACTCTCTCACACACACACAAATATACACTCTCACTCACACAAATATACTCTCACTCACACAAATATACACTCTCACTCACACACAAATATACACTCTCACAAATATACTCTCACACTCACACAAATATACACTCTCACTCACACTCACACAAATGTACACTCTCACTCACACAAATATACACTCTCACTCACACAAATATACACTCTCACTCACACAAATATACACTCTCACTCACACAAATATACACTCTCACACACACACAAATATACACTCTCACTCTCACACAAATATACACTCTCACTCACACAAATATACACTCTCACTCACACAAATATACACTCTCACTCACACAAATATACACTCTCACACACACAAATATACACACACACAAATATACACTCTCCATCACACAAATATACACTCACACACAAATATACACTCTCACTCAAACAAATATACACTCTCACTCACACAAATATACACTCTCACACACACACAAATATACACTCTCACTCACACACAAATAGACACTCTCACTCACCCAAATATACACTCTCACTCACACAAATATACACTCTCACTCACACAAATATACACTCTCACACAAATATACACTCTCACACATATATACACTCTCACACACACATACACTCTCTCTCTCACACATATACATTCACACACAAATATACACTCTCACTCACTCAAATATACACTCTCACTCACACAAATATACACTCTCACACACACACAAATATACACTCTCACACACACACAAATTTACACTCTCACTCACACACAAATATACACTCTCACTCAAACACAAATATACACTCTCACTCACACAAATATACACTCTCACTCACACAAATATACACTCTCACTCACACAAATATACACTCTCACTCACACAAATATACACTCTCCATCACACAAATATACTCTCACACACTAATATACACTCAGTCACACAAATATACACTCTCACTCACAAAAATATACACTCTCACTCACACAAATATACACTCACACAAATATACACTCTCACACACATATACACTCTCACACACATATACACTCTCACACACACAAATATACACTCACACAAATATACACTCTCACACACATATACACTCTCACACACATATACACTCTCACACACACATACACTAATATACACTCTCTCACACACAAATATACACTCTCTTACACACAAATATATACTCTCACACACAATACACTCTCACACACAAATGTACACTCTCTCACACACACATATATACACTCTCTCTCACGCACATATATCCTCTCTCTCACACACACACAAATATACACTCTCACTCACACAAATATACTCTCACTCACACAAATATACACTCTCACTCACACACAAATATACACTCTCACTCACACAAATATACTCTCACACTCACACAAATATACACTCTCACTCACACTCACACAAATGTACACTCTCACTCACACAAATATACACTCTCACTCACACAAATATACACTCTCACTCACACAAATATACACTCTCACACACACACAAATATACACTCTCACTCAGACAAATATACTCTCACTCACACAAATATACACTCTCTCACTCACACACATATATACACTCTCATTCAGACAAATATACACTCTCACTCACACAAATATACACTCTCACTCACACACAAATATACACTCTCTCACACACACACAAATATACACTCTCACTCACACAAATATACTCTCACTCACACAAATATACACTCTCACTCACACACAAATATACACTCTCACTCACACAAATATACTCTCACACTCACACAAATAAACACTCTCACTCACACTCACACAAATGTACACTCTCACTCACACAAATATACACTCTCACTCACACAAATATACACTCTCACTCACACAAATATACACTCTCACTCACACAAATATACACTCTCACACACACACAAATATACACTCTCACTCTCACACAAATATACACTCTCACTCACACAAATATAGACTCTCACTCACACAAATATACACTCTCACTCACACAAATATACACTCTCACACACACAAATATACACACACACAAATATACACTCTCCATCACACAAATATACACTCACACACAAATATACACTCTCACTCACACACAAATAGACACTCTCACTCACCCAAATATACACTCTCACTCACACAAATATACACTCTCACTGACACAAATATACACTCTCACACAAATATACACTCTCACACATATATACACTCACACACACATACACTCTCTCTCTCACACATATACATTCACACACAAATATACACTCTCACTCACACAAATATACACTCTCACTCACTCAAATATACACTCTCACTCACACAAACATACACTCTCACTCACACAAATATACACTCTCACACACACACAAATATACACTCTCACTCACACTCACACAAATGTACACTCTCACTCACACAAATATACACTCTCACTCACACAAATATACACTCTCACTCACACAAATATACACTCTCACTCACACACAAATATACACTCTCACTCTCACACAAATATACACTCTCACTCACACAAATATACACTCTCACTCACACAAATATACACTCTCACTCACACAAATATACACTCTCACACACACAAATATACACACACACAAATATACACTCTCCATCACACAAATATACACTCACACACAAATATACACTCTCACTCAAACAAAAATACACTCTCACTCACACAAATATACACTCTCACTCACACAAATATATACTCTCACACACACACAAATATACACTCTCACTCACACACAAATAGACACTCTCACTCACCCAAATATACACTCTCACTCACACAAATATACACTCTCACTCACACAAATATACACTCTCACACAAATATACACTCTCACACATATATACACTCTCACACACACATACACTCTCTCTCTCACACATATACATTCACACACAAATATACACTCTCACTCACACAAATATACACTCTCACTCACTCAAATATACACTCTCACTCACACAAATATACACTCTCACTCACACAAATATACACTCTCACTCACACAAATATACACTCTCACTCACACAAATATACACTCTCACACACACACAAATATACACTCTCACACACACACAAATATACACTCTCACTCACACACAAATATACACTCTCACTCACACACAAATATACACTCTCACTCACACAAATATACACTCTCACTCACACAAATATACACTCTCACTCACACAAATATACACTCTCACTCACACAAATATACACTCACACACAAATATACACTCTCCATCACACAAATATACTCTCACACACAAATATACACTCAGTCACACAAATATACACTCTCACTCACAAAAATATACACTCTCACTCACACAAATATACACTCTCACACAAATATACACTCTCACACATATATACACTCTCACACACACATACACTCTCTCTCTCACACATATACATTCACACACAAATATACACTCTCACTCACACAAATATACACTCTCACTCACTCAAATATACACTCTCACTCACACAAATATACACTCTCACTCACACAAATATACACTCTCACTCACACAAATATACACTCTCACACACACACAAATATACACTCTCACACACACACAAATATACACTCTCACTCACACACAAATATACACTCTCACTCACACACAAATATACACTCTCACTCACACAAATATACACTCTCACTCACACAAATATACACTCTCACTCACACAAATATACACTCTCACTCACACAAATATACACTCACACACAAATATACACTCTCCATCACACAAATATACTCTCACACACAAATATACACTCAGTCACACAAATATACACCCTCACTCACAAAAATATACACTCTCACTCACACAAATATACACTCACACAAATATACACTCTCACACACATATACACTCTCACACACATATACACTCTCACACACACATACACTAATATACACTCTCTCACACACAAATATACACTCTCTCACACACAAATATACACTCTCTCTCACTCACATATATCCTCTCTCTCACACACATATCCATTCACACACAAATATACACTCTCACTCACACAAATATACACTCTCACTCACTCAAATATACACTCTCACTCACACAAATATACACTCTCACTCACACAAATATACACTCTCACTCACACAAATATACATTCTCACTCACACAAATATACACTCTCACTCACACAAATATACACTCTCTCACTCACACAAATATACACTCACACTCACACAAATATACACTCACACTCACACAAATATACACTCACACTCACACAAATATACACTCTCACTCACACAAATATACACTCTCTCACTCACACAAATATACACACTCACTCACACAAATATACACTCTCACACACACACAAATATACACTCTCACACACACACAAATATACACTCTCACTCACACACAAATATACACTCTCACTCACACACAAATATACACTCTCACTCACACAAATATACACTCTCACTCACACAAATATACTCTCACACACAAATATACACTCAGTCACACAAATATACACTCTCACACAAATATACACTCTCACACATATATACACTCTCACACATATATACACTCTCACACACACAAATATACACTCTCACTCACTCAAATATACACTCTCACTCACACAAATATACACTCTCACTCACACAAATATACACTCTCACACACACACAAATATACACTCTCACTCACACACAAATAGACACTCTCACTCACCCAAATATACACTCTCACACAAATATACACTCTCACTCACACAAATATACACTCTCACACAAATATACACTCTCACACAAATATACACTCTCACACATATATACACTCTCACACATATATACACTCTCACACACACAAATATACACTCTCACTCACTCAAATATACACTCTCACTCACACAAATATACACTCTCACTCACACAAATATACACTCTCACACACACACAAATATACACTCTCACTCACACACAAATAGACACTCTCACTCACCCAAATATACACTCTCACACAAATATACACTCTCTCTCTCACACATATAGATTCACACACAAATATACACTCTCACTCACACAAATATACACTCTCACTCACTCAAATATACACTCTCACTCACACAAATATACACTCTCACTCACACACAAATATACACTCTCTCACACACACACAAATATACACTCTCACTCACACAAATATACTCTCACTCACACAAATATACACTCTCACTCACACACAAATATACACTCTCACTCACACAAATATACTCTCACACTCACACAAATATACACTCTCACTCACACTCACACAAATGTACACTCTCACTCACACAAATATACACTCTCACTCACACAAATATACACTCTCACTCACACAAATATACACTCTCACACACACACAAATATACACTCTCACTCTCACACAAATATACACTCTCACTCACACAAATATACACTCTCACTCACACAAATATACACTCTCACACACACAAATATACACACACACAAATATACACTCTCCATCACACAAATATACACTCACACACAAATATACACTCTCACTCAAACAAATATACACTCTCACTCACACAAATATACACTCTCACACACACACAAATATACACTCTTACTCACACACAAATAGACACTCTCACTCACCCAAATATACACTCTCACTCACACAAATATACACTCTCACTCACACAAATATACACTCTCACACAAATATACACTCTCACACATATATACACTCTCACACACACATACACTCTCTCTCTCACACATATACATTCACCCACAAATATACACTCTCACTCACACAAATATACACTCTCACTCACTCAAATATACACTCTCACTCACACAAATATACACTCTCACTCACACAAATATACACTCTCACACACACACAAATATACACTCTCACTCACACAAATATACACTCTCTCACACACAAATATACACTCTCACTCACACAAATATACACTCTCACTCACACAAATATACATTCTCACTCACACAAATATACACTCTCACTCACACAAATATACACTCTCTCACACACAAATATACACTCTCTCACACACATATGCACACTCACACACACATATACGCTCTCTCTCACGCACATATATCCTCTCTCTCACACACATATACACTCTCACACAAATATACATTCACACACAAATATACAATCTCACTCACACAAATATACACTCACACAAATATACACTCTCACACACAAATATACACTCTCACTTACACAAATATACACTCACACACAAATATACACTCTCACTCAAACAAATATACACTCACTCACACAAATATACACTCTCATTCACACAAATATACACTCACACACACACAAATATACACTCTCACTCACACAAATATACACACTCACACACACAGAAATATACACACTCACACACACACAAATATACACTCTCACACACACACAAATATACACTCTCACTCACACACAAATATACACTCTCACTCACACACAAATATACACTCTCACTCACACAAATATACACTCTCACTCACACAAATATACTCTCACACACAAATATACACTCAGTCACACAAATATACACTCTCACACAAATATACACTCTCACACATATATACACTCTCACACATATATACACTCTCACACACACAAATATACACTCTCACTCACTCAAATATACACTCTCACTCACACAAATATACACTCTCACTCACACAAATATACACTCTCACACACACACAAATATACACTCTCACTCACACACAAATAGACACTCTCACTCACCCAAATATACACTCTCACACAAATATACACTCTCACTCACACAAATATACACTCTCACACAAATATACACTCTCACACAAATATACACTCTCACACATATATACACTCTCACACATATATACACTCTCACACACACAAATATACACTCTCACTCACTCAAATATACACTCTCACTCACACAAATATACACTCTCACTCACACAAATATACACTCTCACACACACACAAATATACACTCTCACTCACACACAAATAGACACTCTCACTCACCCAAATATACACTCTCACACAAATATACACTCTCTCTCTCACACATATAGATTCACACACAAATATACACTCTCACTCACACAAATATACACTCTCACTCACTCAAATATACACTCTCACTCACACAAATATACACTCTCACTCACACACAAATATACACTCTCTCACACACACACAAATATACACTCTCACTCACACAAATATACTCTCACTCACACAAATATACACTCTCACTCACACACAAATATACACTCTCACTCACACAAATATACTCTCACACTCACACAAATATACACTCTCACTCACACTCACACAAATGTACACTCTCACTCACACAAATATACACTCTCACTCACACAAATATACACTCTCACTCACACAAATATACACTCTCACACACACAAATATACACTCTCACTCTCACACAAATATACAATCTACTCACACAAATATACACTCTCACTCACACAAATATACACTCTCACACACACAAATATACACACACACAAATATACACTCTCCATCACACAAATATACACTCACACACAAATATACACTCTCACTCAAACAAATATACACTCTCACTCACACAAATATACACTCTCACTCACACAAATATACACTCTCACACACACACAAATATACACTCTTACTCACACACAAATAGACACTCTCACTCACCCAAATATACACTCTCACTCACACAAATATACACTCTCACTCACACAAATATACACTCTCACACAAATATACACTCTCACACATATATACACTCTCACACACACATACACTCTCTCTCTCACACATATACATTCACACACAAATATACACTCTCACTCACACAAATATACACTCTCACTCACTCAAATATACACTCTCACTCACACAAATATACACTCTCACTCACACAAATATACACTCTCACACACACACAAATATACACTCTCACTCACACAAATATACACTCTCTCACACACAAATATACACTCTCACTCACACAAATATACACTCTCACTCACACAAATATACATTCTCACTCACACAAATATACACTCTCACTCACACAAATATACACTCTCTCACACACATATACACTCTCACACAAATATACATTCACACACAAATATACAATCTCACTCACACAAATATACACTCACACAAATATACACTCTCACACACAAATATACACTCTCACTTACACAAATATACACTCACACACAAATATACACTCTCACTCAAACAAATATACACTCACTCACACAAATATACACTCTCATTCACACAAATATACACTCACACACACACAAATATACACACTCACACAAATATACACACTCACACACACAGAAATATACACACTCACACACACACAAATAGACACTCTCACTCACCCAAATATACACTCTCACTCACACAAATATACACTCTCACACACACACAAATATACACTCTCACTCTCACACATATATACACTCTCACACACACATACACTCTCTCTCTCACACATATACATTCACACACAAATATACACTCTCACTCACACAAATATACACTCTCACTCACTCAAATATACACTCTCACTCACACAAATATACACTCTCACTCACACAAATATACACTCACACACACACAAATATACACTCTCACTCACACTCACACAAATGTACACTCTCACTCACACAAATATACACTCTCACTCACACAAATATACACTCTCACTCACACAAATATACACTCTCACACACACACAAATATACACTCTCACTCTCACACAAATATACACTCTCACTCACACAAATATACACTCTCACTCACTCAAATATACACTCTCACTCACACAAATATACACTCTCACTCACACAAATATACACTCTCACTCACACAAATATACACTCTCTCACTCACACAAATATACTCACACTCACACAAATATACACTCACACTCACACAAATATACACTCTCACTCACACAAATATACACTCTCTCACTCACACAAATATACACACTCACTCACACAAATATACACTCTCACTCACACACAAATATACACTCTCTCACTCACACAAATATACACTCTCATTCACACAAATATACACTCTCACTCACACAAATATACACTCTCACTCACACACACAAATATACACTCTCACTCAGACAAATATACTCTCACTCACACAAATATACACTCTCTCACTCACACAAATAGACACTCACTCACCCAAATATACACTCTCACTCACACAAATATACACTCTCACTCACACAAATATACACTCTCACTCACACAAATATACACTCTCACACAAATATACACTCTCACACATATATACACTCTCACACACACATACACTCTCTCTCTCACACATATGCATTCACACACAAATATACACTCTCACTCACACAAATATACACTCTCACTCACTCAAATATACACTCTCACTCACACAAATATACACTCTCACTCACACACAAATATACACTCTCACTCACACAAATATACTCTCACACTCACACAAATATACACTCTCACTCACACTCACACAAACGTACACTCTCACTCACACAAATATACACTCTCACTCACACAAATATACACTCTCACTCACACAAATATACACTCTCACACACACACAAATATACACTCTCACTCTCACACAAATATGCACTCTCACTCACACAAATATACTCTCACTCACACAAATATACACTCTCACTCACACAAATATACACTCTCACACACACAAATGTACACACACACAAATATACACTCTCCATCACACAAATATACACTCACACACAAATATACACTCTCACTCAAACAAAAATACACTCTCACTCACACAAATATACACTCTCACTCACACAAATATACACTCTCACACACACACAAATATACACTCTCACTCACACACAAATAGACACTCTCACTCACCCAAATATACACTCTCACTCACACAAATATACACTCTCACTCACACAAATATACACTCTCACACAAACATACACTCTCCCACATATATACACTCTCACACACACATACACTCTCTCTCTCACACATATACATTCACACACAAATATACACTCTCACTCACACAAAAATACACTCTCACTCACTCAAATATACACTCTCACTCACACAAATATACACTCTCACTCACACAAATATACACTCTCACACACACACACAAATATACACTCTCACACACACACAAATATACACTCTCACTCACACACAAATATACACTCTCACTCACACACAAATATACACTCTCACTCACACAAATATACACTCTCACTCACACAAATATACACTCTCACAAATATACACTCTCACTCACACAAATATACACTCTCACTCACACAAATATACTCTCACACACAAATATACACTCAGTCACACAAATATACACTCTCACACAAATATACACTCTCACACATATATACACTCTCACACATATATACACTCTCACACACACAAATATACACTCTCACTCACTCAAATATACACTCTCACTCACACAAATATACACTCTCACTCACACAAATATACACTCTCACACACACACAAATATACACTCTCACTCACACACAAATAGACACTCTCACTCACCCAAATATACACTCTCACTCACACAAATATACACTCTCACTCACACAAATATACACTCTCACACAAATATACTCTCACACATATATACACTCCCACACACACATACACTCTCTCTCACACACATATACATTCACACACAAATATACACTCTCACTCACACAAATATACACTCTCACTCACTCAAATATACACTCTCACTCACACAAATATACACTCTCACTCACACACAAATATACACTCTCACTCACACAAATATACTCTCACTCACACAAATATACACTCTCACTCACACACAAATATACACTCTCACTCACACAAATATACTCTCACACTCACACAAATATACACTCTCACTCACACTCACACAAATGTACACTCTCACTCACACAAATATACACCCTCACTCACACAAATATACACTCTCACTCACACAAATATACACTCTCACTCACACAAATATACACTGTCACTCACACAAATATACAATCTCACACACACAAATATACACACACACAAATATACACTCTCCATCACACAAATATACACTCACACACAAATATACACTCTCACTCAAACAAATATACACTCTCACTCACACAAATATACACTCTCACTCACACAAATATACATTCTCACACACACACAAATATACACTCTTACTCACACACAAATAGACACTCTCACTCACCCAAATATACACTCTCACTCACACAAATATACACTCTCACTCACACAAATATACACTCTCACACAAATATACACTCTCACACATATATACACTCTCACACACACATACACTCTCTCTCTCACACATATACATTCACACACAAATATACACTCTCACTCACACAAATATACACTCTCACTCACTCAAATATACACTCTCACTCACACAAATATACACTCTCACTCACACAAGTTTACACTCTCACACACACACAAATATACACTCTCACTCACACAAATATACACTCTCTCACACACAAATATACACTCTCACTCACACAAATATACACTCTCACTCACACAAATATACATTCTCACTCTCACAAATATACACTCTCACTCACACAAATATACACTCTCTCACACACAAATATACACTCTCTCACACACATATGCACACTCACACACACATATACGCTCTCTCTCACGCACATATATCCTCTCTCTCACACACATATACACTCTCACACAAATATACATTCACACACAAATATACAATCTCACTCACACAAATATACACTCACACAAATATACACTCACACACAAATATACACTCTCACTTACACAAATATACACTCACACACAAATATACACTCTCACTCAAACAAATATACACTCACTCACACAAATATACACTCTCATTCACACAAATATACACTCACACACACACAAATATACACTCTCACTCACACAAATATACACTCTCACACACACACAAATATACACTCTCACTCACACACAAATAGACACTCTCACTCACCCAAATATACACTCTCACTCACACAAATATACACTCTCACTCACACAAATATACACTCTCACACAAATATACACTCTCACACATATATACACTCTCACACACACATACACTCTCTCTCTCACACATATACATTCACACACAAATATACACTCTCACTCACACAAACATACACTCTCACTCACACAAATATACACTCTCACACAAATATACACTCTCCATCACACACAAATATACACTCTCACTCTCACACAAATATACACTCTCACTCACACAAATATACACTCTCACTCACACAAATATACACTCCCACTCACAAAAATACACACTCTCACACACACAAATATACACTCACACACAAATATACACACACACACACACAAATATACTCTCTCTCACACACACAAATATACTCTCACTCACACACATATACATTCTCTCACACACAAATATACTCACTCACACAAATATACCCTCTCGCACACACAAATATACACTCACACACAAATATACACTCACACACAAATATACACTCACACACACACAAATATACTCTCTCTCACACACAAATATACACTCATTCACACAAATATACACTCTCACTCACATAAATATACACTCTCACACAAATATACACTCTCACACACATATACACTCTCTCTCACACACACATACACAAATATACACTCTGTCACACACAAATATACACTCTCTCACATACAAATATATACTCTCTCACAGACAATACACTCTCACACACAAATGTACACTCTCTCACACACAAATATACACTCTCTCACACACATATGCACACTCACACACACAAATATACACTCACACACAAATATACAATCTCACTCACACAAATATACACGCACACAAATATACACTCACTCACACAAATATACACTCACACACAAATATACACTCTCACTCAAACAAATATACACTCACTCACACACATATACACTCTCACTCACACAAATATACACTCTCACTCACACAAATATACACTCTCACTCACACAAATATACACTCACACACAAATATACACTCTCCCTCACACAAATATACACTCTCTCGCACACACAAATATACACCCTCTCACACACACAAATATACACTCTCACTGACACAAATATACACTCTCTCACACACACAAATATACACTCACTCGCACACACAAATGCACACTCTCACAAATATGCACTCTCACTCACACAAATATACACTCTCACTCACACAATTATACACTCTCTCACACACAAATATACACTCACACACAAATATACACTCTCACACACACAAATATACTCTCACACACACAAATATACTCTCACACACACACAAATATACTCTCTCTCACACACAGACATTTACACTCCCACTCACAAAATTACACTCTCTCACACACACAAATATACACTCACACACAAATATACACTCACACTCACACAAATATACTCTCTCTCACACACACAAATATACACTCTCTCACACACAAATATACTCTCACACACACAAATATACACTCCCACTCACAGAAATACACACTCTCACACACACAAATATACACTCACACACAAATATACACTCACACACAAATATACACTCACACAAATATACTCTCACACACACAAATATACACTCTCACTCACACACATATACATTCTGTCACACACAAATAAACTCACTCACACAAATATACACTCACACACACAAATATACACTCCCACTCACACAAAAAAACATTCTCTCACACACAAATATACTCACTCACACAAATATACACTCTCACACACACAAATATACACTCACACAAATATACTCTCTCTCACACACACAAATATACACTCCCACTCATAAAATTACACTCTCTCACACACACAAATATACACTCACACACAAATATACACTCACACACACACAAATATACTGTCTCTCACACACACAAGTATACACTCTCACTCACACAAATATACACTCTCACTCACACAAATATACACTCTCACACAAATATACACTCTCATACATATATACACTCTCACACACACATACACTCTCTCTCTCACACATATACATTCACACACAAATATCACACATCCTCACCACACAACATACACACTCACCACACAAAAAACACTCACACACACCACACAAAAAACACCCTCACACACACACCACATACACTCTCACCACACCAAAAACCCACTCACACAAATAAACACACACACTCACACACAAATATACACTCACACTCACACAAATATACACTCTCACTCACACTCACAAAAATGTACACTCTCACTCACACAAATATACACTCTCACTCACACAAATATACACTCTCACTCACACAAATATACACTCTCACTCACACAAATATACACTCTCACACACACACAAATATACACTCTCACTCTCACACAAATATACACTCTCACTCACACAAATATACACTCTCACTCACACAAATATACACTCTCACTCACACAAATATACACTCTCACTCACACAAATATACACACACACAAATATACACTCTCCATCACACAAATATACACTCACACACAAATATACACTCTCACTCAAACAAATATACACTCTCACTCACACAAATATACACTCTCACTCACACAAATATACACTCTCACACACACACAAATATACACTCTCACTCACACACAAATAGACACTCTCACTCACCCAAATATACACTCTCACTCACACAAATATACACTCTCACTCACACAAATATACACTCTCACACAAATATACACTCTCACACATATATACACTCTCACACACACATACACTCTCTCTCTCACACATATACATTCACACACAAATATACACTCTCACTCACACAAATATACACTCTCACTCACTCAAATATACACTCTCACTCACACAAATATACACTCTCACTCACACAAATATACACTCTCACACACACACAAATATACACTCTCACTCACACAAATATACACTCTCTCACACACAAATATACACTCTCACTCACACAAATATACACTCTCACTCACACAAATATACATTCTCACTCACACAAATATACACTCACTCACACAAATATACACTCTCACTCACACAAATATACACTCTCACACACACACAAATATACACTCACACTCACACAAATATACACTCTCTCACACACAAATATACACTCTCACTCACACAAATATACACTCTCACTCACACAAATATACATTCTCACTCACACAAATATACACTCACTCACACAAATATACACTCTCTCACACACAAATTTACACTCTCTCACACACATATGCACACTCACACACACATATACGCTCTCTCTCACGCACATATATCCTCTCTCTCACACACATATACACTCTCACACAAATATACATTCACACACAAATATACAATCTCACTCACACAAATATACACTCACACAAATATACACTCTCACACACAAATATACACTCTCACTTACACAAAGATACACTCACACACAAATATACACTCTCACTCAAACAAATATACACTCACTCACACAAATATACACTCTCATTCACACAAATATACACACACACACACAAATATACACTCTCACTCACACAAATATACACTCTCACACACACACAAATATACACTCTCACTCACACACAAATAGACACTCTCACTCACCCAAATATACACTCTCACTCACACAAATATACACTCTCACTCACACAAATATACACTCTCACACAAATATACACTCTCACACATATATACACTCTCACACACACATACACTCTCTCTCTCACACATATACATTCACACACAAATATACACTCTCATTCACACAAATATACACTCTCACTCACTCAAATATACACTCTCACTCACACAAACATACACTCTCACTCACACAAATATACACTCTCACACACACACAAATATACACTCTCACTCACACTCACACAAATGTACACTCTCACTCACACAAATATACACTCTCACTCACACAAATATACACTCTCACTCACACAAATAAACACTCTCACTCACACAAATATACACTCTCACACACACACAAATATACACTCTCACTCTCACACAAATATACACTCTCACTCACACAAATATACACTCTCACTCACACAAATATACACTCCCACTCACAAAAATACACACTCTCACACACACAAATATACACTCACACACAAATATACACACACACACACAAATATACTCTCTCTCACACACACAAATATACACTCACTCACACACATATACATTCTCTCACACACAAATATACTCACTCACACAAATATACCCTCTCGCACACACAAATATACACTCACACACAAATATACACTCACACACAAAAATACACTCACACACACACAAATATACTCTCTCTCACACACAAATATACTCACTCACACAAATATACACTCTCACACACGCAAATATACACTCCCACTCACAAAAATATACTCTCACTCACAAAAATATACTCTCTCACACACAAATGTACACACACAAATATACTCTCTCACACACACATATGTTCACTCTCTCTCACACACATATACTCTCTCACACACACATATACACTCTCTCTCTTACACACAAATATACACTCTCACTCACACTAATATACACTTACACACAAATATACACTCTCACACACAAATATACACTCCCACTCAGAAAAATATACACTCTCTCACACACAAATATACACACACAAATATACTCTCTCACACACACACACACATGTTCACTCTCTCACACACACATATACTCCCACTCACTAAATTACACACTCTCACTCACACAAATATACACTCACACACAAATATACACACACACACACAAATATACTCTCACTCACACACAAATATACACTCTCACTCACTCACATATACATTCTCTCACACACAAATATACTCACCCACACAAATATACACTCACACACACACACAAATATACACTCTCACTCTCACACAAATATACACTCTCACTCACACAAATATACACTCTCACTCACACAAATATACACTCCCACTCACAAAAATACACAATCTCACACACACAAATATACACTCACACACAAATATACACACACACACACAAATATACTCTCTCTCACACACACAAATATACTCTCACTCACACACATATACATTCTCTCACACACAAATATACTCACTCACACAAATATACCCTCTCGCACACACAAATATACACTCACACACAAATATACACTCACACACAAAAATACACTCACACACACACAAATATACTCTCTCTCACACACAAATATACTCACTCACACAAATATACACTCTCACACACGCAAATATACACTCCCACTCACAAAAATATACTCTCACTCACAAAAATATACTCTCTCACACACAAATGTACACACACAAATATACTCTCTCACACACACATATGTTCACTCTCTCTCACACACATATACTCTCTCACACACACATATACACTCTCTCTCTTACACACAAATATACACTCTCACTCACACTAATATACACTTACACACAAATATACACTCTCACACACAAATATACACTCCCACTCAGAAAAATATACACTCTCTCACACACAAATATACACACACAAATATACTCTCTCACACACACACACACATATCACTCACACACACCACACACCCACCCACCACAAATACACACTCACACTCACACAAATATACACTCACACACAAATATACACACACACACACAAATACCACACCCACACACAAAAACACACACACACCACACAACATACACACCCACACACAAATACACACACCCCACACAAACACACACTCACACACACAAATACACTCCCACTCACACAAATACACACTCACACACACAAAAATACACACACACACAAATAACACTCACACACACACAAATATACTCTCTCTCACACACACAAATATACACTCCCACTCACAAAAATACACACTCTCACACACACAAATATACACTCACACACACACAAATATACTCCCTCTCACACACCCAAATATACACTCTCACTCACACACATATACTCACTCACACAAATATACACTCACACACACAAATATACACTCCCACTCACACAAATATACATTCTCTCAAACACAAATATACTCACTCACACAAATATACACTCTCACACACACAAATATACATTCACACACAAATATACACTCACACACACACAAATATACTCTCTCTCACACACACAAATATACACTCTCACTCACACAAATATACATTCTCTCACACACAAATATACTCACTCACACAAATATACACTCACACACACAAATATACACTCCCACTCACACAAATATACACTCTCACTCACACAAATATACACTCTCTCACACACAAATATACACTCTCTGCACAAATATACACTCTCACACACACAAATATATACTCTCTCACACACACAAATATACACACACACAAATATACACTCTCACTAACACAAATATACACTCACACACACAAATATACACTCCCACTCACAAAAATATACACTCTTACACACACAAATATACACTCTCTCTCACACACAAATATACACTCACTTAAAAAAATATACACTCGCACTCACAAAAATATACTCACACACAAATATACACTCTCTCTCACACAAATATACATTCTCTCACACACAAATATACTCACTCCCACAAATATACACTCTCACACACGCAAATATACACTCCCACTCACACAAATATACACTCTCACACACACACATATACACTCTCTCACACACACAAATATACTCTCACAAAAATATACACTCTCTCACACACAAATATACTCACTCACACAAATATACACTCACACACTCAAATATACTCACTCACACAAATATACACTCTCACACACACAAATATACATTCACACACAAATATACACTCACACACACACAAATATACTCTCTCTCACACACACAAATATACACTCTCACTCACACAAATATACATTCTCTCACACATAAATATACTCACTCACACAAATATACACTCCCACTCACACAAATATACACTCTCACTCACACAAATATACACTCTCACACACACAAATATACACTCTCTCACACACACAAATATACACACACACAAATATACACTCTCACTCACACAAATATACACTCACACACACAAATATACACTCCCACTCACAAAAATATACACTCTTACACACACAAATATACACTCTCTCTCACACAAATATACACTCTCACTCACACAAATATACACTCTCACACAAATATACACTCTCACACATATATACACTCTCACACACACATACTCTCTCTCTCACACATATACATTCACACACAAATATACACTCTCACTCACACAAATATACACTCTCACTCACTCAAATATACACTCTCACTCACACAAACATACACTCTCACTCACACAAATATACACTCTCACACACACACAAATATACACTCTCACTCACACTCACACAAATGTACACTCTCACTCACACATATGTACACTCTCACTCACACAAATATACACTCTCACTCACACAAATATACACTCTCACTCACACAAATATACACTCTCACACACACACAAATATACACTCTCACTCTCACACAAATATACACTCTCACTCACACAAATATACACTCTCACTCACACAAATATACACTCCCACTCACAAAAATACACACTCTCACACACACAAATATACACTCACACACAAATATACACACACACACACAAATATACTCTCTCTCACACACACAAATATACTCTCACTCACACACATATACATTCTCTCACACACAAATATACTCACTCACACAAATATACCCTCTCGCACACACAAATATACACTCACACACAAATATACACTCACACACAAATATACACACACACACACAAATATACTCTCTCTCACACACAAATATACACTCATTCACACAAATATACACTCTCACTCACATAAATATACACTCTCACTCACACAAATATACACTCTCACACACATATACACTCTCTCTCACACACACATACACAAATATACACTCTGTCACACACAAATATACACTCTCTCACATACAAATATATATTCTCTCACAGACAATACACTCTCACACACAAATGTACACTCTCTCACACACAAATATACACTCTCTCACACACATATGCACACTCACACACACAAATATACACTCACACACAAATATACAATCTCACTCACACAAATATACACTCACACAAATATACACTCTCACTCACACAAATATACACTCACACACAAATATACACTCTCACTCAAACAAATATACACTCACTCACACACATATACACTCTCACTCACACAAATATACACTCTCACTCACACAAATATACACTCTCACTCACACAAATATACACTCACACACAAATATACACTCTCCCTCACACAAATATACACTCTCTCGCACACACAAATATACACCCTCTCACACACACAAATATACACTCTCACTGACACAAATATACACTCTCTCACACACACAAATATACACTCACTCGCACACACAAATACACACTCTCACTCACACAAATATGCACTCTCACTCACACAAATATACACTCTCACTCACACAAATATACACTCTCTCACACACAAATATACACTCACACACAAATATACACTCTCACACACACAAATATACACTCCCACTCACAGAAATACACACTCTCACACACACAAATATACACTCACACACAAATATACACTCACACACAAATATACACTCACACACACACAAATATACTCTCACACATACAAATATACACTCTCACTCACACACATATACATTCTGTCACACACAAATAAACTCACTCACACAAATATACACTCACACACACAAATATACACTCCCACTCACACAAATAAACATTCTCTCACACACAAATATACTCACACACACAAATATACACTCTCACACACACAAATATACACTCACACAAATATACTCTCTCTCACACACACAAATATACACTCCCACTCATAAAATTACACTCTCTCACACACACAAATATACACTCACACACAAATATACTCACACACACACAAATATACTGTCTCTCACACACACAAATATACACTCCCACTCACAAAAATACATACTCTCACACACACAAATATACACTCACACACAAATATACACACACACACACACAAATATACTCTCTCTCACACACACAAATATACTCTCACTCACACACATATACATTCTCTCACACACAAATATACTCACTCACACAAATATACCCTCTCACACACACAAATATACACTCACACACAAATATACACTCACACACAAATATACACTCTCACTCACACAAATATACACTCCCACTCACAAAAATATACACTCTTACACACACAAATATACACTCTCTCTCACACAAATATACACTCTCACTCACACAAATATACACTCTCACACAAATATACACTCTCACACATATATACACTCTCACACACACATACTCTCTCTCTCACACATATACATTCACACACAAATATACACTCTCACTCACACAAATATACACTCTCACTCACTCAAATATACACTCTCACTCACACAAACATACACTCTCACTCACACAAATATACACTCTCACACACACACAAATATACACTCTCACTCACACTCACACAAATGTACACTCTCACTCACACATATGTACACTCTCACTCACACAAATATACACTCTCACTCACACAAATATACACTCTCACTCACACAAATATACACTCTCACACACACACAAATATACACTCTCACTCTCACACAAATATACACTCTCACTCACACAAATATACACTCTCACTCACACAAATATACACTCCCACTCACAAAAATACACACTCTCACACACACAAATATACACTCACACACAAATATACACACACACACACAAATATACTCTCTCTCACACACACAAATATACTCTCACTCACACACATATACATTCTCTCACACACAAATATACTCACTCACACAAATATACCCTCTCGCACACACAAATATACACTCACACACAAATATACACTCACACACAAATATACACACACACACACAAATATACTCTCTCTCACACACAAATATACACTCATTCACACAAATATACACTCTCACTCACATAAATATACACTCTCACTCACACAAATATACACTCTCACACACATATACACTCTCTCTCACACACACATACACAAATATACACTCTGTCACACACAAATATACACTCTCTCACATACAAATATATACTCTCTCACAGACAATACACTCTCACACACAAATGTACACTCTCTCACACACAAATATACACTCTCTCACACACATATGCACACTCACACACACAAATATACACTCACACACAAATATACAATCTCACTCACACAAATATACACTCACACAAATATACACTCTCACTCACACAAATATACACTCACACACAAATATACACTCTCACTCAAACAAATATACACTCACTCACACACATATACACTCTCACTCACACAAATATACACTCTCACTCACACAAATATACACTCTCACTCACACAAATATACACTCACACACAAATATACACTCTCCCTCACACAAATATACACTCTCTCGCACACACAAATATACACCCTCTCACACACACAAATATACACTCTCACTGACACAAATATACACTCTCTCACACACACAAATATACACTCACTCGCACACACAAATACACACTCTCACTCACACAAATATGCACTCTCACTCACACAAATATACACTCTCACTCACACAAATATACACTCTCTCACACACAAATATACACTCACACACAAATATACACTCTCACACACACAAATATACACTCCCACTCACAGAAATACACACTCTCACACACACAAATATACACTCACACACAAATATACACTCACACACAAATATACACTCACACACACACAAATATACTCTCACACATACAAATATACACTCTCACTCACACACATATACATTCTGTCACACACAAATAAACTCACTCACACAAATATACACTCACACACACAAATATACACTCCCACTCACACAAAAAAACATTCTCTCACACACAAATATACTCACACACACAAATATACACTCTCACACACACAAATATACACTCACACAAATATACTCTCTCTCACACACACAAATATACACTCCCACTCATAAAATTACACTCTCTCACACACACAAATATACACTCACACACAAATATACTCACACACACACAAATATACTGTCTCTCACACACACAAATATACACTCCCACTCACAAAAATACATACTCTCACACACACAAATATACACTCACACACAAATATACACACACACACACACAAATATACTCTCTCTCACACACACAAATATACTCTCACTCACACACATATACATTCTCTCACACACAAATATACTCACTCACACAAATATACCCTCTCACACACACAAATATACACTCACACACAAATATACACTCACACACAAATATACACTCACACACACACAAATATACTCTCTCTCACACACAAATATACACTCATTCACACAAATATACACTCTCACTCACACAAATATACACTCTCACTCACACAAATATACACTCTCTCACACACAAATATACACTCACACACAAATATACACTCTCACACACACAAATATACACTCCCACTCACAGAAATACACACTCTCACACACACAAATATACACTCACACACAAATATACACTCACACACAAATATACACTCACACACACACAAATATACTCTCACACATACAAATATACACTCTCACTCACACACATATACATTCTGTCACACACAAATAAACTCACTCACACAAATATACACTCACACACACAAATATACACTCCCACTCACACAAAAAAACATTCTCTCACACACAAATATACTCACACACACAAATATACACTCTCACACACACAAATATACACTCACACAAATATACTCTCTCTCACACACACAAATATACACTCCCACTCATAAAATTACACTCTCTCACACACACAAATATACACTCACACACAAATATACTCACACACACACAAATATACTGTCTCTCACACACACAAATATACACTCCCACTCACAAAAATACATACTCTCACACACACAAATATACACTCACACACAAATATACACACACACACACACAAATATACTCTCTCTCACACACACAAATATACTCTCACTCACACACATATACATTCTCTCACACACAAATATACTCACTCACACAAATATACCCTCTCACACACACAAATATACACTCACACACAAATATACACTCACACACAAATATACACTCTCACTCACACAAATATACACTCCCACTCACAAAAATATACACTCTTACACACACAAATATACACTCTCACTCACACAAATATACACTCTCACTCACACAAATATACACTCTCACACAAATATACACTCTCACACATATATACACTCTCACACACACATACTCTCTCTCTCACACATATACATTCACACACAAATATACACTCTCACTCACACAAACATACACTCTCACTCACACAAATATACACTCTCACACACACACAAATATACACTCTCACTCACACTCACACAAATGTACACTCTCACTCACACATATGTACACTCTCACTCACACAAATATACACTCTCACTCACACAAATATACACTCTCACTCACACAAATATACACTCTCACACACACACAAATATACACTCTCACTCTCACACAAATATACACTCTCACTCACACAAATATACACTCTCACTCACACAAATATACACTCCCACTCACAAAAATACACACTCGCACACACACAAATATACACTCACACACAAATATACACACACACACACAAATATACTCTCTCTCACACACACAAATATACTCTCACTCACACACATATACATTCTCTCACACACAAATATACTCACTCACACAAATATACCCTCTCGCACACACAAATATACACTCACACACAAATATACACTCACACACAAATATACACACACACACACAAATATACTCTCTCTCACACACAAATATACACTCATTCACACAAATATACACTCTCACTCACATAAATATACACTCTCACTCACACAAATATACACTCTCACACACATATACACTCTCTCTCACACACACATACACAAATATACACTCTGTCACACACAAATATACACTCTCTCACATACAAATATATACTCTCTCACAGACAATACACTCTCACACACAAATGTACACTCTCTCACACACAAATATACACTCTCTCACACACATATGCACACTCACACACACAAATATACACTCACACACAAATATACAATCTCACTCACACAAATATACACTCACACAAATATACACTCTCACTCACACAAATATACACTCACACACAAATATACACTCTCACTCAAACAAATATACACTCACTCACACACATATACACTCTCACTCACACAAATATACACTCTCACTCACACAAATATACACTCTCACTCACACAAATATACACTCACACACAAATATACACTCTCCCTCACACAAATATACACTCTCTCGCACACACAAATATACACCCTCTCACACACACAAATATACACTCTCACTGACACAAATATACACTCTCTCACACACACAAATATACACTCACTCGCACACACAAATACACACTCTCACTCACACAAATATGCACTCTCACTCACACAAATATACACTCTCACTCACACAAATATACACTCTCTCACACACAAATATACACTCACACACAAATATACACTCTCACACACACACACACAAATATACACTCACACACAAATATACACTCTCACACACACAAATATACACTCCCACTCACAGAAATACACACTCTCACACACACAAATATACACTCACACACAAATATACACTCACACACAAATATACACTCACACACACACAAATATACTCTCACACATACAAATATACACTCTCACTCACACACATATACATTCTGTCACACACAAATAAACTCACTCACACAAATATACACTCACACACACAAATATACACTCCCACTCACACAAAAAAACATTCTCTCACACACAAATATACTCACACACACAAATATACACTCTCACACACACAAATATACACTCACACAAATATACTCTCTCTCACACACACAAATATACACTCCCACTCATAAAATTACACTCTCTCACACACACAAATATACACTCACACACAAATATACTCACACACACACAAATATACTGTCTCTCACACACACAAATATACACTCCCACTCACAAAAATACATACTCTCACACACACAAATATACACTCACACACAAATATACACACACACACACAAATATACTCTCTCTCACACACACAAATATACTCTCACTCACACACATATACATTCTCTCACACACAAATATACTCACTCACACAAATATACCCTCTCACACACACAAATATACACGCACACACAAATATACACTCACACACAAATATACACTCACACACACACAAATATACTCTCTCTCACACACAAATATACACTCATTCACACAAATATACACTCTCACTCACATAAATATACACTCTCACTCACACAAATATACACTCTCACACACATATACACTCTCTCACACACACATACACAAATATACACTCTGTCACACACAAATATACACTCTCTCACATACAAATATATACTCTCTCACACACAATACACTCTCACACACAAATGTACACTCTCTCACACACAAATATACACTCTCTCACACACATATGCACACTCACACACACAAATATACACTCACACACAAATATACAATCTCACTCACACAAATATACACTCACACAAATATACACTCTCACTCACACAAATATACACTCACACACAAATATACACTCTCACTCAAACAAATATACACTCACTCACACACATATACACTCTCACTCACACAAATATACACTCTCACTCACACAAATATACACTCTCACTCACACAAATATGCACTCACACACAAATATACACTCTCCCTCACACAAATATACACTCTCTCACACACACAAATATACACCCTCTCACACACACAAATATACACTCTCACTGACACAAATATACACTCTCTCACACACACAAATATACACTCACTCACACACACAAATACGCACTCTCACTCACACAAATATGCCCTCTCACTCACACAAATATACACTCTCACTCACACAAATATACACTCTCTCACACACAAATATACACTCAGACAGTAATATACACTCTCACACACACAAATATACACTCTCACTCACTCACATATACATTCTCTCACACACAAATATACTCACCCACACAAATATACACTCACACACACAAATATACACTCCCACTCACACAAATATACACTCTCACACACACAAATATACACTCACACACAAATATACACTCACACACACACAAATATACTCTCTCTCACACACACAAATATACACTCCCACTCACAAAAATACACACTCTCACACACACAAATATACACTCACACACACACAAATATACTCCCTCTCACACACCCAAATATACACTCTCACTCACACACATATACTCACTCACACAAATATACACTCACACACACAAATATACACTCCCACTCACACAAATATACATTCTCTCACACACAAATATACTCACTCACACAAATATACACTCTCACACACACAAATATACATTCACACACAAATATACACTCACACACACACAAATATACTCTCTCTCACACACACAAATATACACTCTCACTCACACAAATATACATTCTCTCACACACAAATATACTCACTCACACAAATATACACTCACACACACAAATATACACTCCCACTCACACAAATATACACTCTCACTCACACAAATATACACTCTCTCACACACAAATATACACTCTCTGCACAAATATACACTCTCACACACAAATATATACTCTCTCACACACACAAATATACACACACACAAATATACACTCTCACTAACACAAATATACACTCACACACACAAATATACACTCCCACTCACAAAAATATACACTCTTACACACACAAATATACACTCTCTCTCACACACAAATATACACTCACTTAAAAATATATACACTCTCACTCACAAAAATATACTCACACACAAATATACACTCTCTCTCACACAAATATACATTCTCTCACACACAAATATACTCACTCCCACAAATATACACTCTCACACACGCAAATATACACTCCCACTCACAAAAATATACACTCTCACACACACACATATACACTCTCTCACACACACAAATATACTCTCACAAAAATATACACTCTCTCACACACAAATATACTCACTCACACAAATATACACTCACACACTCAAATATACTCACTCACACAAATATACACTCTCACACACACAAATATATTCACACACAAATATACACTCACACACACACAAATATACTCTCTCTCACACACACAAATATACACTCTCACTCACACAAATATACATTCTCTCACACACAAATATACTCACTCACACAAATATACACTCCCACTCACACAAATATACACTCTCACTCACACAAATATACACTCTCACACACACAAATATACACTCTCTCACACACACAAATATACACACACACAAATATACACTCTCACTCACACAAATATACACTCACACACACAAATATACACTCCCACTCACAAAAATATACACTCTTACACACACAAATATACACTCTCTCTCACACACAAATATACACTCACTCAAAAAAATATACACTCTCACTCACAAAAATATACTCACACACAAATATACACTCTCTCTCACACAAATATACATTCTCTCACACACAAATATACTCACTCACACAAATATACACTCTCACACACGCAAATATACACTCCCACTCACAAATATATACACTCTCACACACAAATATACTCTCACAAAAATATACACTCTCACACACACAAATATACACTCTCACACACACAAATATACACTCTCTCACACACAAATATACTCACTCACACAAATATACACTCACACACACAAATATACACTCTCACTCACACAAATACACACTCTCACTCACACAAATATACACTCTCACACACACAAATATACACTCCCACTCACAAAAATATACACTCTCACAGACACAAATATACACTCTCTCACACACACAAATATACTCCCAATCTCAAAAATATACACTCTCTCTCACAAAAATATACTCACACACAAATATACACTCACACAAATATACACTCACACACACAAATATACACTAACACAAATATACACTCACACACACAAATATACACTCACACAAATATACTCTCTCTCTCACACACATATACACTCTCTCTCACACACATATACACTCTCACACACAAATATACACTCACTCACACAAATATACACTCTCACTCACATAAATATACTCACTCACACAAATATACACTCTCACACACACAAATAGACACTCCCCCTCACAAAAATATACTCTCACTCACAAAAATATACTCTCACACACAAATATACACACACAAATATACTCTCTCACACACACACATGTTCACTCTCTCACACACACATATACTCTCTCACACACACATATACACTCTCTCTCTTACACACAAATATACACTCTCACTCACACTAATATACACTCACACACCAATATACCCTCTCACACACAAATATACACTCCCACTCACAGAAATATACACTCTCTCACACACTAATATACACACACAAATATACTCTCTCACACACACACACATATACTCTCTCACACACACATATACACTTTCTCTCTCACACACATATACTCTCACTCACAAAAATATACACTCTCTCACACACAAATATACTCTCTCTCACACACACAAATATACACTCCCACTCACAAAATTACACACTCTCACTCACACAAATATACACTCACACACAAATATACACACACACACACAAATATACTCTCTCTCACCCACAAATATACACTCTCACTCACTCACATAACATTCTCTCACACAAAAATATACTCACTCACACAAATATACAGTCACACACACAAATATACACTCCCACTCACACAAATATACATTCTCTCACACACAAATATACTCACTCACACACACAAATATACACTCACACACAAATATACACTCACACACACACAAGTATACTCTCTCTCACACACACAAATATACACTCCCACTCACAAAAATACACTCTCACACACACAAATATACATTCACACACAAATATACACTCACACACACACAAATATACTCTCTCTCACACACACAAATATACACTCTCACTCACACAAATATACATTCTCTCACACACAAATATACTCACTCACACAAATATACACTCACACACACAAATATACACTCCCACTCACACAAATATACACTCTCACTCACACAAATATACACTCTCTCACACACAAATATACACTCTCTGCACAAATATACACTCACACTCACAAATATATACTCTCTCACACACACAAATATACACACACACAAATATACACTCTCACTAACACAAATATACACTCACACACACAAATATACACTCCCACTCACAAAAATATACACTCTTACACACACAAATATACACTCTCTCTCACACACAAATATACACTCACTTAAAAAAATATACACTCTCACTCACAAAAATATACTCACACACAAATATACACTCTCTCTCACACAAATATACATTCTCTCACACACAAATATACTCACTCCCACAAATATACACTCTCACACACGCAAATATACACTCCCACTCACAAAAATATACACTCTCACACACACACATATACACTCTCTCACACACACAAATATACTCTCACAAAAATATACACTCTCTCACACACAAATATACTCACTCACACAAATATACACTCACACACTCAAATATACTCACTCACACAAATATACACTCTCACACACACAAATATACATTCACACACAAATATACACTCACACACACACAAATATACTCTCTCTCACACACACAAATATACACTCTCACTCACACAAATATACATTCTCTCACACACAAATATACTCACTCACACAAATATACACTCCCACTCACACAAATATACACTCTCACTCACACAAATATACACTCTCACACACACAAATATACACTCTCTCACACACACAAATATACACACACACAAATATACACTCTCACTCACACAAATATACACTCACACACACAAATATACACTCCCACTCACAAAAATATACACTCTTACACACACAAATATACACTCACTCAAATAAATATACACTCTCACTCACAAAAATATACTCACACACAAATATACTCTCTCTCTCACACAAATATACATTCTCTCACACACAAATATACTCACTCACACAAATATACACTCTCACACACGCAAATATACACTCCCACTCACAAATATACACTCTCACACACACAAATATACTCTCACAAAAATATACACTCTCACACACACAAATATACACTCTCACACACACAAATATACACTCTCTCACACACAAATATACTCACTCACACAAATATACACTCACACACACAAATATACACTCTCACTCACACAAATACACACTCTCACTCACACAAATATACACTCTCACACACACAAATATACACTCCCACACACACAAATATACACTCTCACAGACACAAATATACACTCTCTCACACACACAAATATACTCCCAATCTCAAAAATATACACTCTCTCTCACAAAAATATACTCACACACAAATATACACTCCCACAAATATACACTCACACACACAAATATACTCTCTCACACAAATATACACTCTCACACATATATACACTCTCACACACACATACACTCTCTCTCTCACACATATACATTCACACACAAATATACACTCTCACTCACACAAATATACACTCTCACTCACTCAAATATACACTCTCACTCACACAAACATACACTCTCACTCACACAAATATACACTCTCACACACACACAAATATACACTCTCACTCACACTCACACAAATGTACACTCTCACTCACACATATATACACTCTCACTCACACAAATATACACTCTCACTCACACAAATATACACTCTCACTCACACAAATATACACTCTCACACACACACAAATATACACTCTCACTCTCACACAAATATACACTCTCACTCACACAAATATACACTCTCACTCACACAAATATACACTCCCACTCACAAAAATACACACTCTCACACACAAAATATACACTCACACACAAATATACACACACACACACAAATATACTCTCTCTCACACACACAAATATACTCTCACTCACACACATATACATTCTCTCACACACAAATATACTCACTCACACAAATATACCCTCTCGCACACACAAATATACACTCACACACAAATATACACTCACACACAAATATACACACACACACACAAATATACTCTCTCTCACACACAAATATACACTCTTTCACACAAATATACACTCTCACTCACATAAATATACACTCTCACTCACACAAATATACACTCTCACACACATATACACTCTCTCTCACACACACATACACAAATATACACTCTGTCACACACAAATATACACTCTCTCACATACAAATATATACTCTCTCACAGACAATACACTCTCACACACAAATGTACACTCTCACACACAAATATACACTCTCTCACACACATATGCACACTCACACACACAAATATACACTCACACACAAATATACAATCTCACTCACACAAATATACACTCACACAAATATACACTCTCACTCACACAAATATACACTCACACACAAATATACACTCTCACTCAAACAAATATACACTCACTCACACACATATACACTCTCACTCACACAAATATACACTCTCACTCACACAAATATACACTCTCACTCACACAAATATACACTCACACACAAATATACACTCTCCCTCACACAAATATACACTCTCTCGCACACACAAATATACACCCTCTCACACACACAAATATACACTCTCACTGACACAAATATACACTCTCTCACACACACAAATATACACTCACTCGCACACACAAATACACACTCTCACTCACACAAATATGCACTCTCACTCACACAAATATACACTCTCACTCACACAAATATACACTCTCTCACACACAAATATACACTCACACACAAATATACACTCTCACACACACAAATATACTCTCACACACACAAATATACTCTCACACACACACAAATATACTCTCTCTCACACACAGACATTTACACTCCCACTCACAAAATTACACTCTCTCACACACACAAATATACACTCACACACAAATATACACTCACACTCACACAAATATACTCTCTCTCACACACACAAATATACACTCTCTCACACACAAATATACTCTCACACACACAAATATACACTCCCACTCACAGAAATACACACTCTCACACACACAAATATACACTCACACACAAATATACACTCACACACAAATATACACTCACACACACACAAATATACTCTCACACATACAAATATACACTCTCACTCACACACATATACATTCTGTCACACACAAATAAACTCACTCACACAAATATACACTCACACACACAAATATACACTCCCACTCACACAAAAAAACATTCTCTCACACACAAATATACTCACTCACACAAATATACACTCTCACACACACAAATATACACTCACACAAATATACTCTCTCTCACACACACAAATATACACTCCCACTCATAAAATTACACTCTCTCACACACACAAATATACACTCACACACAAATATACTCACACACACACAAATATACTGTCTCTCACACACACAAATATACACTCCCACTCACAAAAATACATACTCTCACACACACAAATATACTCACACACAAATATACACACACACACACACAAATATACTCTCTCTCACACACACAAATATACTCTCACTCACACACATATACATTCTCTCACACACAAATATACTCACTCACACAAATATACCCTCTCATACACACAAATATACACTCACACACAAATATACACTCACACACAAATATACACTCACACACACACAAATATACTCTCTCTCACACACAAATATACACTCATTCACACAAATATACACTCTTACTCACATAAATATACACTCTCACTCACACAAATATACACTCTCACACACATATACACTCTCTCACACACACATACACAAATATACACTCTGTCACACACAAATATACACTCTCACATACAAATATATACTCTCTCACACACAATACACTCTCACACACAAATGTACACTCTCTCACACACAAATATACACTCTCTCACACACATATGCACACTCACACACACAAATATACACTCACACACAAATATATAATCTCACTCACACAAATATACACTCACACAAATATACACTCTCACTCACACAAATATACACTCACACACAAATATACACTCTCACTCAAACAAATATACACTCACTCACACACATATACACTCTCACTCACACAAATATACACTCTCACTCACACAAATATACACTCTCACTCACACAAATATGCACTCACACACAAATATACACTCTCCCTCACACAAATATACACTCTCTCACACACACAAATATACACCCTCTCACACACACAAATATACACTCTCTCACACACACAAATATACACTCACTCACACACACAAATACGCACTCTCACTCACACAAATATGCACTCTCACTCACACAAATATACACTCTCACTCACAGAAATATACACTCTCTCACACACAAATATACACTCACACAGAAATATACACTCTCACACACACAAATATACACTCTCACTCACTCACATATACATTCTCTCACACACAAATATACTCACCCACACAAATATACACTCACACACACACAAATATACACTCACACAAATATACTCTCTCTCACACACACAAATATACACTCCCACTCATAAAATTACACTCTCTCACACACACAAATATACACTCACACACAAATATACTCACACACACACAAATATACTGTCTCTCACACACACAAATATACACTCCCACTCACAAAAATACATACTCTCACACACACAAATATACTCACACACAAATATACACACACACACACAAATATACTCTCTCTCACACACACAAATATACTCTCACTCACACACATATACATTCTCTCACACACAAATATACTCACTCACACAAATATACCCTCTCACACACACAAATATACACTCACACACAAATATACACTCACACACAAATATACACTCACACACACACAAATATACTCTCTCTCACACACAAATATACACTCATTCACACAAATATACACTCTCACTCACATAAATATACACTCTCACTCACACAAATATACACTCTCACACACATATACACTCTCTCACACACACATACACAAATATACACTCTGTCACACACAAATATACACTCTCTCACATACAAATATATACTCTCTCACACACAATACACTCTCACACACAAATGTACACTCTCTCACACACAAATATACACTCTCTCACACACATATGCACACTCACACACACAAATATACACTCACACACAAATATACAATCTCACTCACACAAATATACACTCACACAAATATACACTCTCACTCACACAAATATACACTCACACACAAATATACACTCTCACTCAAACAAATATACACTCACTCACACACATATACACTCTCACTCACACAAATACACACTCTCACTCACACAAATATACACTCTCACTCACACAAATATGCACTCACACACAAATATACACTCTCCCTCACACAAATATACACTCTCTCACACACACAAATATACACTCTCTCACACACACAAATATACACTCACTCACACACACAAATACGCACTCTCACTCACACAAATATGCACTCTCACTCACACAAATATACACTCTCACTCACACAAATATACACTCTCTCACACACAAATATACACTCACACAGAAATATACACTCTCACACACACAAATATACACTCTCACTCACTCACATATACAATCTCTCACACACAAATATACTCACCCACACAAATATACACTCACACACACAAATATACACTCCCACTCACACAAATATACACTCTCACACACACAAATATACACTCACACACAAATATACACTCACACACACACAAATATACTCTCTCTCACACACACAAATATACACTCCCACTCACAAAAATACACACTCTCACACACACAAATATACACTCACACACACACAAATATACTCCCTCTCACACACCCAAATATACACTCTCACTCACACACATATACTCACTCACACAAATATACACTCACACACACAAATATACACTCCCACTCACACAAATATACATTCTCTCACACACAAATATACTCACTCACACAAATATACACTCACACACACAAATATACACTCCCACTCACACAAATATACACTCTCACTCACACAAATATACACTCTCTCACACACAAATATACACTCTCTGCACAAATATACACTCACACTCACAAATATATACTCTCTCACACACACAAATATACACACACACAAATATACACTCTCACTAACACAAATATACACTCACACACACAAATATACACTCCCACTCACAAAAATATACACTCTTACACACACAAATATACACACTCTCACACACACAAATATACATTCACACACAAATATACACTCACACACACACAAATATACTCTCTCTCACACACACAAATATACACTCTCACTCACACAAATATACATTCTCTCACACACAAATATACTCACTCACACAAATATACACTCACACACACAAATATACACTCCCACTCACACAAATATACACTCTCACTCACACAAATATACACTCTCTCACACACAAATATACACTCTCTGCACAAATATACACTCTCACACACACAAATATATACTCTCTCACACACACAAATATACACACACACAAATATACACTCTCACTAACACAAATATACACTCACACACACAAATATACACTCCCACTCACAAAAATATACACTCTTACACACACAAATATACACTCTCTCTCACACACAAATATACACTCACTTAAAAAAATATACACTCTCACTCACAAAAATATACTCACACACAAATATACACTCTCTCTCACACAAATATACATTCTCTCACACACAAATATACTCACTCCCACAAATATACACTCTCACACACGCAAATATACACTCCCACTCACAAAAATATACACTCTCACACACACACATATACACTCTCTCACACACACAAATATACTCTCACAAAAATATACACTCTCTCACACACAAATATACTCACTCACACAAATATACACTCACACACTCAAATATACTCACTCACACAAATATACACTCTCACACACACAAATATACATTCACACACAAATATACACTCACACACACACAAATATACTCTCTCTCACACACACAAATATACACTCTCACTCACACAAATATACATTCCCTCACACACAAATATACTCACTCACACAAATATACACTCCCACTCACACAAATATACACTCTCACTCACACAAATATACATGCTCACACACACAAATATACACTCTCTCACACACACAAATATACACACACACAAATATACACTCTCACTCACACAAATATACACTCACACACACAAATATACACTCCCACTCACAAAAATATACACTCTTACACACACAAATATACACTCTCTCTCACACACAAATATACACTCACTCAAAAAAATATACACTCTCACTCACAAAAATATACTCACACACAAATATACACTCTCTCTCACACAAATATACATTCTCTCACACACAAATATACTCACTCACACAAATATACACTCTCACACACGCAAATATACACTCCCACTCACAAATATATACACTCTCACACACAAATATACTCTCACAAAAATATACACTCTCACACACACAAATATACACTCTCACACACACAAATATACACTCTCTCACACACAAATATACTCACTCACACAAATATACACTCACACACACAAATATACACTCTCACTCACACAAATACACACTCTCACTCACACAAATATACACTCTCACACACACAAATATACACTCCCACTCACAAAAATATACACTCTCACAGACACAAATATACACTCTCTCACACACACAAATATACTCCCAATCTCAAAAATATACACTCTCTCTCACAAAAATATACTCACACACAAATATACACTCACACAAATATACACTCACACACACAAATATACACTAACACAAATATACACTCACACACACAAATATACACTCACACAAATATACTCTCTCTCTCACACACATATACACTCTCTCTCACACACATATACACTCTCACACACAAATATACACTCACTCACACAAATATACACTCTCACTCACATAAATATACTCACTCACACAAATATACACTCTCACACACACAAATAGACACTCCCCCTCACAAAAATATACTCTCACTCACAAAAATATACTCTCACACACAAATATACACACACAAATATACTCTCTCACACACACACATGTTCACTCTCTCACACACACATATACTCTCTCACACACACATATACACTCTCTCTCTTACACACAAATATACACTCTCACTCACACTAATATACACTCACACACCAATATACCCTCTCACACACAAATATACACTCCCACTCACAGAAATATACACTCTCTCACACACAAATATACACACACAAATATACTCTCTCACACACACACACATATACTCTCTCACACACACATATACACTTTCTCTCTCACACACATATACTCTCACTCACAAAAATATACACTCTCTCACACACAAATATACTCTCTCTCACACACACATATATCCACTCCCACTCACAAAATTACACACTCTCACTCACACAAATATACACTCACACACAAATATACACACACACACACAAATATACTCTCTCTCACACACAAATATACACTCTCACTCACTCACATAACATTCTCTCACACACAAATATACTCACTCACACAAATATACAGTCACACACACAAATATACACTCCCACTCACACAAATATACATTCTCTCACACACAAATATACTCACTCACACAAATATACACTCTCACACACACAAATATACACTCACACACAAATATACACTCACACACACACAAGTATACTCTCTCTCACACACACAAATATACACTCCCACTCACAAAAATACACTCTCACACACACAAATATACATTCACACACAAATATACACTCACACACACACAAATATACTCTCTCTCACACACACAAATATACACTCTCACTCACACAAATATACATTCTCTCACACACAAATATACTCACTCACACAAATATACACTCACACACACAAATATACACTCCCACTCACACAAATATACACTCTCACTCACACAAATATACACTCTCTCACACACAAATATACACTCTCTGCACAAATATACACTCACACACACAAATATATACTCTCTCACACACACAAATATACACACACACAAATATACACTCTCACTAACACAAATATACACTCACACACACAAATATACACTCCCACTCACAAAAATATACACTCTTACACACACAAATATACACTCTCTCTCACACACAAATATACACTCACTTAAAAAAATATACACTCTCACTCACAAAAATATACTCACACACAAATATACACTCTCTCTCACACAAATATACATTCTCTCACACACAAATATACTCACTCCCACAAATATACACTCTCACACACGCAAATATACACTCTCACTCACAAAAATATACACTCTCACACACACACATATACACTCTCTCACACACACAAATATACTCTCACAAAAATATACACTCTCTCACACACAAATATACTCACTCACACAAATATACACTCACACACTCAAATATACTCACTCACACAAATATACACTCTCACACACACAAATATACATTCACACACAAATATACACTCACACACACACAAATATACTCTCTCTCACACAGACAAATATACACTCTCACTCACACAAATATACATTCTCTCACACACAAATATACTCACTCACACAAATATACACTCCCACTCACACAAATATACACTCTCACTCACACAAATATACACTCTCACACACACAAATATACACTCTCTCACACACACAAATATACACACACACAAATATACACTCTCACTCACACAAATATACACTCACACACACAAATATACACTCCCACTCACAAAAATATACACTCTTACACACACAAATATACACTCTCTCTCACACACAAATATACACTCACTCAAAAAAATATACACTCTCACTCACAAAAATATACTCACACACAAATATACACTCTCTCTCACACAAATATACATTCTCTCACACACAAATATACTCACTCACACAAATATACACTCTCACACACGCAAATATACACTCCCACTCACAAATATATACACTCTCACACACACAAATATACTCTCACAAAAATATACACTCTCACACACACAAATATACACTCTCACACACACAAATATACACTCTCTCACACACAAATATACTCACTCACACAAATATACACTCACACACACAAATATACACTCTCACTCACACAAATACACACTCTCACTCACACAAATATACACTCTCACACACACAAATATACACTCCCACACACACAAATATACACTCTCACAGACACAAATATACACTCTCTCACACACACAAATATACTCCCAATCTCAAAAATATACACTCTCTCTCACAAAAATATACTCACACACAAATATACACTCACACAAATATACACTCACACACACAAATATACACTAACACAAATATACACTCACACACACAAATATACACTCACACAAATATACTCTCTCTCTCACACACATATACACTCTCTCTCACACACATATACACTCTCACACACAAATATACACTCACTCACACAAATATACACTCTCACTCACATAAATATACTCACTCACACAAATATACACTCTCACGCACACAAATAGACACTCCCCCTCACAAAAATATACTCTCACTCACAAAAATATACTCTCTCACACACAAATATACACACACAAATATACTCTCTCACACACACACATGTTCACTCTCTCACACACACATATACTCTCTCACGCACACATATACACTCTCTCTCTTACACACAAATATACACTCTCACTCACACTAATATACACTCACACACCAATATACCCTCTCACACACAAATATACACTCCCACTCACAGAAATATACACTCTCTCACACACAAATATACACACACAAATATACTCTCTCACACACACACACATATACTCTCTCACACACACATATACACTTTCTCTCTCACACACATATACTCTCACTCACAAAAATATACACTCTCTCACACACAAATATACTCTCTCTCACACACACAAATATACACTCCCACTCACAAAATTACACACTCTCACTCACACAAATATACACTCACACACAAATATACACACACACACACAAATATACTCTCTCTCACACACAAATATACACTCTCACTCACTCACATAACATTCTCTCACACACAAATATACTCACTCACACAAATATACAGTCACACACACAAATATACACTCCCACTCACACAAATATACATTCTCTCACACACAAATATACTCACTCACACAAATATACACTCTCACACACACAAATATACACTCACACACAAATATACACTCACACACACACAAGTATACTCTCTCTCACACACACAAATATACACTCCCACTCACAAAAATACACTCTCACACACACAAATATACACTCACACACAAATATACACTCACACACAAATATACACTCACACACACACAAATATACTCCCTCTCACACAACCAAATATACACTCTCACTCACACACATATACATTCTCTCACACACAAATATACTCACTCACACAAATATACAGTCACACACACAAATATAAACTCCCACTCACACAAATATACATTCTCTCACACACAAATATACTCACTCACACAAATATACACTCTCACACACACAAATATACATTCACACACAAATATGCACTCACACACAAATATACTCTCTCTCACACACAAATATACACTCACTCAAAAAAATATACACTCTCACTCACAAAAATATACTCACACACAAATATACACTCTCTCTCACACAAATATACATTCTCTCACACACAAATATACTCACTCACACAAATATACACTCTCACACACGCAAATATACACTCCCACTCACAAATATATACACTCTCACACACACAAATATACACTCTCTCACACACACAAATATACTCTCACAAAAATATACACTCACACACACACAAATATACACTCTCACACACACAAATATACACTCTCTCACACACAAATATACTCACTCACACAAATATACACTCACACACACAAATATACACTCTCACTCACACAAATACACACTCTCACTCACACAAATATACACTCTCACACACACAAATATACACTCTCACACACACAAATATACACTCCCACTCACAAAAATATACACTCTCACAGACACAAATATACACTCTCTCACACACACAAATATACTCCCACTCACAAAAATATACACTCTCTCTCACAAAAATATACTCACACACAAATATACACTCACACAAATATACACTCACACACACAAATATACACTCACACAAATATACACTCACACACACAAATATACACTCACACAAATATACTCTCTCTCTCACACACATATACACTCTCTCTCACACACATATACACTCTCACACACAAATATACACTCACTCACACAAATATACACTCTCACTCACATAAATATACTCACTCACACAAATATACACTCTCACACACACAAATAGACACTCCCCCTCACAAAAATATACTCTCACTCACAAAAATATACTCTCTCACACACAAATATACACACACAAATATACTCTCTCACACACACACATGTTCACTCTCTCACACACACATATACTCTCTCACACACACATATACACTCTCTCTCTTACACACAAATATACACTCTCACTCACACTAATATACACTCACACACAAATATACCCTCTCACACACAAATATACACTCCCACTCACAGAAATATACACTCTCTCACACACAAATATACACACACAAATATACTCTCTCACACACACACACATATACTCTCTCACACACACATATACACTCCAACCCACAAAAATACACACTCTCACACACACAAATATACTCACACACAAATATACACTCACACACAAATATACACTCACACACACACAAATATACTCCCTCTCACACAATCAAATATATACTCTCACTCACACACATATACATTCTCTCACACACAAATATACTCACTCACACAAATATACACTCACACACACAAATATACACTCCCACTCACACAAATATACATTCTCTCACACACAAATATACTCCCTCACACAAATATACACTCTCACACACACAAATATACACTCACACACAAATATACACTCAAACACACACAAATATACTCTCTCTCACACACACAAATATACACTCCCACTCACAAAAATACACACTCTCACACACACAAATATACACTCACACACAAATATACACTCACACACACACAAATATACTCCCTCTCACACACACAAATATACACTCTCACAAATATACATTCTCTCACACACAAATATACTCACTCCCACAAATATACACTCACACACACAAATATACACTCCCACTCACACAAATATACATTCTCTCACACACAAATATACTCACTCACACACACAAATATACACTCCCACTCACACAAATATACATTCTCTCACACACAAATATACTCACTCACACAAATATACACTCTCACACACACAAATATACACTCTCACACACACAAATATACACTCACTCACACACAAATATACTCACTCACACAAATATACACTCACACACACAAATATACACTCACACAAATATACTCTCTCTCTCACACACATATGTCCTGGGAGTGTTTGATGGGGACAGTGTAGAAGGAGCTTTACTCTGTATCTAACCCCGTGCTGTACCTGTCCTGGGAGTGTTTGATGGGGACAGTGTAGAGGGAGCTTTACTCTGTATCTAACCCTGTGCTGTACCTGTCCTGGGAGTGTTTGATGGGGACAGTGCAGAGGGAGCTTTACTCTGTATCTAACCCGTGCTGTACCTGTCCTGGGAGTGTTTGATGGGGACAGTGTAGAGGGAGCTTTACTCTGTATCTAACCCCGTGATGTACCTGTCCTGGGAGTGTTTGATGAGGACAGTGTAGAGGGAGCTTTACTCTGTATCTAACCCCGTGCTGTACCTGTCCTGGGAGTGTTTGATGGGGACAGTGTAAAGGGAGCTTTACTCTGTATCTAACCCCATGCTGTACCTCTCCTGGGAGTGTTTGATGGGGACAGTGTAGAGGGAGCTTTACTCTGTATCTAACCCCGTGCTGTCCCTGTCCTGGGAGTGTTTGATGAGGACAGTGTAGAGGGGGCTTTACTCTGTATCTAACCCTGTGCTGTACCTGTCCTGGGAGTGTTTGATGAGGACAGTGTAGAGGGAGCTTTACTCTGTATCTAACCCGTGCTGTACCTGTCCTGGGAGTGTTTGATGGGGACAGTGTATATGGAGCTTTACTCTGTATCTAACCCCGTGCTGTACCTGTCCTGGGAGTGTTTGATGGGGACAGTGTTGAGGGAGCTTTACTCTGTATCTAACCCTGTGCTGTACCTGTCCTGGGAGTGTTTGATGGGGACAGTGTAGAGGGAGCTTTACTCTGTATCTAACCCGTGCTGTACCTGTCCTGGGAGTGTTTGATGGGGACAGTGTAAAGGGAGCTTTACTCTGTATCTAACCCCGTGTTGTACTTGTCCTGGGAGTGTTTGATGGGGACAGTGTAGAGGGAGCTTTACTCTGTATCTAACCCCGTGCTGTACCTGTCCTGGGAGTGTTTGATGGGGACAGTGTAGAGGGAGCTTTACTCTGTATCTAACCCCGTGCTGTACCTGTCCTGGGAGTGTTTGATGGGGACAGTGTAGAGGGAGCTTTACTCTGTATCTAACCCTGTGCTGTACCTGTCCTGGGAGCGTTTGATGGGGACAGTGTCGAGGGAGCTTTACTCTGTATCTAACCCCGTGCTGTACCTGTCCTGGGAGTGTTTGATGGGGACAGTGTAGAGGGAGCTTTACTCTGTATCTAACCCCGTGCTGTACCTGTCCTGGGAGTGTTTGATGGGGACAGTGTAGAGGGAGCTTTACTCTGTATCTAACCCCGTGCTGTACCTGTCCTGGGAGTGTTTGATGGGGACACTGTAGAGGGAGCTTTACTCTGTATCTAACCCCGTGCTGTACCTGTCCTGGGAGTGTTTGATGGGGACAGTGTAGAGGAACTTTACTCTGTATCTAACCCCGTGCTGTACCTGTCCTGGGAGTGTTTGATGAGGACAGTGTAGAGGGAGCTTTACTCTGTATCTGACCCCGTGCTGTACCTGTCCTGGGAGTGTTTGATGGGGACAGAGAGCTCTGAGTGTCGGGCGGTATCTGGAGTTCTGGAAAGGGGGTGACTTATCATTTGCATGTTCCCTGTCCTGTGAAACAAACGCGGAGAATTCATTTTTATTTTGCGTTAGCCTCGTTCGCCGCAACTGGCTCCCGTGTCACCTAGGTGACGGAAACCCTAGCAACCAGGCGATGGGATGGGCTAAACACTGCCTCTGGTTTGTGTCAGCACACTTGTTTTGCCCTGGTATGGGGTCTCTGTTGGATGGTGGCCGTCTGCTTGTCTGCCCCGTCCCCCACAGACACACACAGATTTTCAAAACACCTTCAATCGGGTCTAGCCTCCGTCTCCTCGCTCGTTCCGTCGCCCGACCATCCCAATGTCCGCCCCATTGCCACGTCCTCCAGGCTTGCCTGGGGGCGCCTTTATTCGCCAGGATTACTTGACTGACCCCTCCCAGGGCTGACTGCACCCAGGGTATAAAGAGCGACTCCCGTCTCTTACGTCGCTGATGGGACGGGACGGAGGGCGCGTTTCGTTCCCGAGCGCCGCATGCGCGGCAAAGACCTCGCAAACACGCAAACAGCCTTCACTACAACAAGTGATGTCGGGGGTCAGATTCCAGTTGAAGCGGGGCCTACAGGGTGGACCGGGAGGATAAACATCAGTACAGATACAGTCAGTAACACGGTGCTGGGGGAGAGGGGTTACTGAGTGACAGTGTGAGGGAGCTGGATTAACATCAGTAGAGATACAGTCAGTAACACAGGGTGCTGGGGGAGAGGGGTTACTGAGTGACAGTGTGAGGGAGCTGGATTAACATCAGTAGAGATACAGTCAGTAACACAGGGTGCTGGGGGAGAGGGGTTACTGAGTGACAGTGTGAGGGAGCTGGATTAACATCAGTAGAGATACAGTCAGTAACACAGGGTGCTGGGGGAGAGGGGTTACTGAGTGACAGTGTGAGGGAGCTGGATTAACATCAATAGAGATACAGTCAGTAACACAGGGTGCTGGGGGAGAGGGGTTACTGAGTGACAGTGTGAGGGAGCTGGATTAACATCAGTAGAGATACAGTCAGTAACACAGGGTGCTGGGGGAGAGGCGTTACTGAGTGACAGAGTGAGGGAGCTGGATTTACATCAGTAGAGATACAGTCAGTAACACAGGGTGCTGGGGGAGAGGGGTTACTGAGTGACAGTGTGAGGGAGCTGCATTAACACCGATAGAGATACAGTCAGTAACACATGGTGCTGGGGGAGAGGGGTTACTGAGTGACAGTGTGAGGGAGCTGGATTAACATCAGTAGAGATACAGTCAGTAACACAGGGTGCTGGGGGAGAGGGGTTACTGAGTGACAGTGTGAGGGAGCTGCATTATCAGTAGAGATACAGTCAGTAACACAGGGTGCTGGGGGAGAGGGGTTACTGAGTGACAGTGTGAGGGAGCTGGATTTACATCAGTAGAGATACAGTCAGTAACACAGGGTGCTGGGGGAGAGGGGTTACTGAGTGACAGTGTGAGGGAGCTGCATTAACACCGATAGAGATACAGTCAGTAACACAGGGTGCTGGGGGAGAGGGGTTACTGAGTGACAGTGTGAGGGAGCTGGATTAACATCAGTAGAGATACAGTCAGTAACACAGGGTGCTGGGGGAGAGGGGTTACTGAGTGACAGTGTGAGGGAGCTGGATTAACATCAGTAGAGATACAGTCAGTAACACAGGGTGCTGGGGGAGAGGGGTTACTGAGTGACAGTGTGAGGGAGCTGGATTAACATCAGTAGAGATACAGTCAGTAACACAGGGTGCTGGGGGAGAGGGGTTACTGAGTGACAGTGTGAGGGAGCTGGATTAACATCAGTAGAGATACAGTCAGTAACACAGGGTGTTGGGGGAGAGGGGTTACTGAGTGACAGTGTGACGGAGCTGGATTAACATCAGTATAGATACAGTCAGTAACACAGGGTGCTGGGGGAGAGGGGTTACTGAGCGACAGTGTGAGGGAGCTGGATTAACATCAGTAGAGATACAGTCAGTAACACAGGGTGCTGGGGGAGAGGGGTTACTGAGTGACAGTGTGAGGGAGCTGGATTAACATCAGTAGAGATACAGTCAGTAACACAGGGTGCTGGGGAGAGGGGTTACTGAGTGAGTCGAGTGAATCTCCTTCTGGGAAAATTGGGTGTGTAGAGAGTAAAACAATCTTCCATTGACGAGTGTTTCAGAATTGTCAACTCCCCCATATGCACCACAATAATACCCAACTGGGCAGGCACCTCGTTGCATTATTTAAGCAGTACAAGGACACCATGCAAATTTAATCCTCTGAAAAGCAGTTATTAAAACGTCGCCCGCCTCTCAAACACCGACCCACGATTAAACCTACGCTCGCAAATTACCATTCGCACCACATCGACCCGCTGACCCTGTCGTCTTTCATTGTGAGCACCTCAACCCCAACACTCGCACGCCCAGAGATCATGGAAAACTAGCACTCAGGGTTAGTACTGAGGGAGTGCCGCACAGTCAGAGGGTCAGTGCTGAGGGAGTGCCGCACTGTCAGAGGGTCAGTACTGAGGGAGTGCCGCACTGTCAGAGGGTCAGTACTGAGGGAGTGCCGCACTGTCAGGGGGTCAGTACTGAGGGAGTGCCGCACTGTCAGAGGGTCAGTACTGAGGGAGTGCCGCACTGTCAGAGGGTCAGTACTGAGGGAGTGCCGCACTGTCAGAGGGTCAGTACTGTGGGAGCACCACACTGTCAGAGGGTCAGTACTGAGGGACTGCCGCACTGTCAGACGGTCAGTACTGAGGGAGTACCGCACTGTCAGAGGGTCAGTACTGAGGGAGTGCCGCACTGTCAGAGGGTCAGTACTGAGGGAGTGCCGCACTGTCAGAGGGTCAGTACTGAGGGAGTGCCGCACTGTCAGAGGGTCAGTACTGAGGGAGTGCCGCACTGTCAGAGGGTCAGTACTGAGGGAGTGCCGCACTGTCAGAGGGACAATACTGAGGGAGCGCCGCACTGTCAGAGGGTCAGTACTGAGGGAGTGCCGCACTGTCAGAGGGTCAGTACTGAGGGAGTGCCGCACTGTCAGAGGGTCAGTACTGAGGGAGTGCCGCACTGTCAGAGGGTCGGTACTGAGGGAGTGCCGCACTGTCAGAGGGTCAGTACTGAGGGAGTGCCGCACTGTCAGAGGGTCAGTACTGAGGGAGTGCCGCACTGTCAGAGGGTCAGTACTGAGGGAGTGCTGCACTGTCAGAGGGTCAGTACTGAGGGAGTGCTGCACTGTCAGAGGGTCAGTACTGAGGGAGTGCTGCACTGTCAGAGGGTCAGTACTGAGGGAGTGCCGCACTGTCAGAGGGTCAGTACTGAGGGAGTGCTGCACTGTCAGAGGGTCAGTACTGAGGGAGTGCTGCACTGTCAGAGGGTCAGTACTGAGGGAGTGCTGCACTGTCAGAGGGTCAGTACTGAGGGAGTGCTGCACTGTCAGAGGGTCAGTACTGAGGGAGTGCCGAACTGTCAGAGGGTCAGTACTGAGGGAGCGCCGCACTGTCAGAGGGTCAGTACTGAGGGAGTGCTGCACTGTCAGAGGGTCGGTACTGAGGGAGTGCCGCACTGTCAGAGGGTCAGTACTGAGGGAGTGCCGCACTGTCAGAGGGTCGGTACTGAGGGAGTGCCGCACTGTCAGAGGGTCAGTACTGAGGGAGAGCCGCACTGTCAGAGGGTCAGTACTGAGGGAGTGCTGCACTGTCAGAGGGTCAGTACTGAGGGAGTGCCGCACTGACAGAGGGTCAGTTCTGAGGGAGTGCCGCACTGTCAGAGGGTCAGTTCTGAGGGAGTGCCGCACTGTCAGAGGGTCAGTACTGAGGGAGTGCCGCACTGTCAGAGGGTCAGTACTGAGCGAGTGCTGCACTGTCAGAGGGTCAGTACTGAGGGAGTGCCGCACTGTCAGGGGGTCAGTACTGAGGGAGCGCCGCACTGTCAGAGGGTCAGTACTGAGGGAGTGCCGCACTGTCAGAGGGTCAGTACTGAGGGAGCACCGCACTGTCAGAAGGTCAGTACTGAGGGAGTGCCGCACTGTCAGCGGGTCAGTACAGAGGGAGTGCCGCACTGTCAGAAGGTCAGTACTGAGGGAGTGCCGCACTGTCAGCGGGTCAGTACAGAGGGAGTGCCGCACTGTCAGAGGGTCAGTACTGAGGGAGTGCCGCACTGTCAGAGGGTCAGTACTGAGGGAGTGCTGCACTGTCAGAGGGTCAGTACTGAGGGGGCGCCGCACTGTCAGAGGGTCAGTACTGAGGGAGCGCCGCACTGTCAGAGGGTCAGTACTGAGGGAGTGCTGCACTGTCAGAGGGTCAGTACAGAGGGAGTGCCGCACTGTCAGAGGGTCAGTACTGAGGGAGTGCTGCACTGTCAGAGGGTCAGTACTGAGGGAGTGCCGCACTGTCAGAGGGTCAGTTCTGAGGGAGTGCCGCACTGTCAGAGGGTCAGTTCTGAGGGAGTGCCGCACTGTCAGAGGGTCAGTACTGAGGGAGTGCCGCACTGTCAGAGGGTCAGTACTGAGCGAGTGCTGCACTGTCAGAGGGTCAGTACTGAGGGAGTGCCGCACTGTCAGGGGGTCAGTACTGAGGGAGCGCCGCACTGTCAGAGGGTCAGTACTGAGGGAGTGCCGCACTGTCAGAGGGTCAGTACTGAGGGAGTGCTGCACTGTCAGAGGGTCAGTACTGAGGGAGTGCCGCACTGTCAGAGGGTCAGTACTGAGGGAGTGCCGCACTGTCAGAGGGTCAGTACTGAGGGAGTGCTGCACTGTCAGAGGGTCAGTACTGAGGGAGCGCCGCACTGTCAGAGGGTCAGTACTGAGGGAGTGCCGCACTGTCAGAGGGTCAGTACTGAGGGAGTGCTGCACTGTCAGCGGGTCAGTACTGAGGGAGTGCTGCACTGTCAGAGGGTCAGTACTGAGGGAGTGCCGCGCTGTCAGAGGGTCAGTACTGAGGGAGTGCCGCACTGTCAGAGGGTCAGTACTGAGGGAGAGCCGCGCTGTCAGAGGTTCAGTACTGAGGGAGTGCTGCACTGTCAGGGGGTCAGTGCTGTGGGAGTGCCGCACTGTCAGAGGGTCAGTACTGAGGGAGCGCCGCACTGTCAGAGGGTCAGTACTGAGGGAGTGCCGCACTGTCAGAGGGTCAGTACTGAGGGAGTGCCGCACTGTCAGAGGGTCAGTACTGAGGGAGTGCCGCACTGTCAGAGGATAAGTACTGAGGGAGAGCCGCACTGTCAGAGGGTCAGTACTGAGGGAGCTCCGCACTGTCAGAGGGTCAGTGCTGAGGGAGTGCTGCACTGTCAGAGGGTCAGTGCTGAGGGAGTGCTGCACTGTCAGAGGGTCAGTACTGAGGGAGAGCTACACTGTCAGAGGGTCAGTGCTGAGGGAGTGCTGCATTGTCAGAGGGTCAGTACTGAGGGAGTGCCGCAGTGTCAGAGGGTCAGTACCGAGGGTGTGCCGCACTGTCAGAGGGTCAGTACTGAGGGAGTGCCGCACTGTCAGAGGGTCAGTACTGAGGGAGTGCTGCACTGTCAGAGGGTCAGTACTGAGGGTGTGCCGCACTGTCAGAGGGTCAGTACTGAGGGAGTGCCGCACTGTCAGAGGGTCAGTACTGAGGGAGTGACGCACTGTCAGAGGGTCAGTACTGAGGGAGCGCTGCACTGTCAGAGGGTCAGTACTGAGGGAGTGCCGCACTGTCAGAGGGTCAGTACTGAGGGTGTGCCGCACTGTCAGAGGGTCAGTACTGAGGGAGCGCCGCACTGTCAGAGGGTCAGTACTGAGGGAGCGCCGCACTGTCAGAGGGTCAGTACTGAGGGAACGCTGCACTGTCAGAGGGTCAGTACTGAGGGAGTGCTGCACTGTCAGAGGGGCAGTACTGAGGGAGTGCCGCACTGTCAGAGGGTCAGTACTGAGGGAGTGCCGCACTGTCAGGGGGTCAGTACTGAGGGAGTGCCGCACTGTCAGAGGGTCAGTACTGAGGGAGTGCCGCACTGTCAGGGGGTCAGTACTGAGGGAGTGCTGCACTGTCAGAGGGTCAGTACTGAGGGAGTGCCGCACTGTCAGGGGGTCAGTACTGAGGGAGTGCTGCACTGTCAGGGGGTCAGTACTGAGGGAGTGCTGCACTGTCAGAGGGTCAGTACTGAGGGAGTGCCGCGCTGTCAGAGGGTCAGTACTGAGGGAGTGCCGCACTGTCAGGGGGTCAGTACTGAGGGAGAGCCGCGCTGTCAGAGGTTCAGTACTGAGGGAGTGCTGCACTGTCAGGGGGTCAGTGCTGTGGGAGTGCCGCACTGTCAGAGGGTCAGTACTGAGGGAGCGCCGCACTGTCAGAGGGTCAGTACTGAGGGAGTGCCGCACTGTCAGAGGGTCAGTACTGAGGGAGTGCCGCACTGTCAGAGGGTCAGTACTGAGGGAGTGCCGCACTGTCAGAGGATAAGTACTGAGGGAGAGCCGCACTGTCAGAGGGTCAGTACTGAGGGAGCTCCGCACTGTCAGAGGGTCAGTGCTGAGGGAGTGCTGCACTGTCAGAGGGTCAGTGCTGAGGGAGTGCTGCACTGTCAGAGGGTCAGTACTGAGGGAGTGCCGCAGTGTCAGAGGGTCAGTACTGAGGGAGTGCTGCACTGTCAGAGGGTCAGTACTGAGGGTGTGCCGCACTGTCAGAGGGTCAGTACTGAGGGAGTGCCGCACTGTCAGAGGGTCAGTACTGAGGGAGTGCCGCACTGTCAGAGGGTCAGTACTGAGGGAGTGCCGCACTGTCAGAGGGTCAGTACTGAGGGTGTCCCGCACTGTCAGAGGGTCAGTACTGAGGGAGCGCCGCACTGTCAGAGGGTCAGTACTGAGGGAGCGCCGCACTGTCAGAGGGTCAGTACTGAGGGAACGCTGCACTGTCAGAGGGTCAGTACTGAGGGAGTGCTGCACTGTCAGAGGGGCAGTACTGAGGGAGTGCCGCACTGTCAGAGGGTCAGTACTGAGGGAGTGCCGCACTGTCAGGGGGTCAGTACTGAGGGAGTGCCGCACTGTCAGAGGGTCAGTACTGAGGGAGTGCCGCACTGTCAGGGGGTCAGTACTGAGGGAGTGCTGCACTGTCAGAGGGTCAGTACTGAGGGAGTGCCGCACTGTCAGGGGGTCAGTACTGAGGGAGTGCTGCACTGTCAGGGGGTCAGTACTGAGGGAGTGCTGCACTGTCAGAAAGCATGGCGAGTATTCTCCGAAAGCCAGGTTGTTGGAGAGTGGAGAGGTTCCTTTCCTTGATGTACCTGCTAACTGCCCCCGATGGTAAATGAGTCAGTAATTACACCCAGGATCACAGGCTTAGGACTGTAATTATATCATCAATTGGACAGTTAACCGCAGTAGTTTCTAGGCACAGATTCTAACACACGAGACCAGCCAATCGTAAACCCCAGCAGCGAGAGAGAGATAGAGAGAGAGTTACGGGTTCCACCAGGTTAACCAAATATGTCATAACCGGAAGTTCGTTCACCGATCAGCACTGTACCAGCTCCGCGTTGGCTAAATGATCGCCCACACACACTGACTCTCACTGGGGTACGGGTCCCACACACACTGACTCTCACTGGGGTACGGGTCCCACACACACTGACTCTCACTGGGGTACGGGTCCCACACACACTGACTCTCACTGGGGTACGGGTCACACACACACTGACTCTCACTGGGGTACGGGTCCCACACACACTGACTCTCACTGGGTTACGGGTCCCACACACACTGACTCTCACTAGGATACGGGTCCCACACACACTGACTCTCACTGGGGTACGGGTCCCACACACACTGACTCTCACTGGGGTACGGGTCCCACACACACTGACTCTCACTGGGGTACGGGTCCCACACACACTGACTCTCACTGGGTTACGGGTCCCACACACACTGACTCTCACTAGGATACGGGTCCCACACACTGACTCTCACTGGGGTACGGGTCCCACACACACTGACTCTCACTGGGGTACGGGTCCCACACACACTGACTCTCGCTGGGGTACGGGTCCCACACACACTGACTCTCGCTGGGGTACGGGTCCCACACACACTGACTCTCGCTGGGGTACGGGTCCCACACACACTGACTCTCACTGGGGTACGGGTCCTACACACACTGACTCTCACTGGGGTACGGGTCCCACACACACTGACTCTCACTGGGGTACGGGTCCCACACACACTGACTCTCACTGGGGTACGGGTCCCACACACACTGACTCTCACTGGGGTACGGGTCCCACACACACTGACTCTCACTGGGGTACGGTTCCCACACACACTGACTCTCACTGGGGTATGGGTCCCACACACACTGACTGTCACTGGGGTACGGGTCCCACACACACTGACTCTCACTGGGGTACGGGTCCCACACACACTGACTCTCACTGGGGTACGGGACCCACACACACTGACTCTCACTGGGGTACGGGTCCCACACACACCGACTCTCACTGGGGTACGGGTCCCACACACACTGACTCTCACTGGGGTACGGGTCCCACACACACTGACTCTCACTGGGGTACGGGTCCCACACACACTGACTCTCACTGGGGTACGGGTCCCACACACACTGACTCTCACTGGGGTACGGGTCCCACACACACTGACTCTCACTGGGGTACGGGTCCCACACACACTGACTCTCACTGGGGTACGGGACCCACACACACTGACTCTCACTGGGGTACGGGTCCCACACACACTGACTCTCACTAGGATACGGGTCCCACACACTGACTCTCACTGGGGTACGGGTCCCACACACACTGACTCTCACTGGGGTACGGGTCCCACACACACTGACTCTCACTGGGGTACGGGTCCCACACACACTGACTCTCACTGGGGTACGGGTCCCACACACACTGACTCTCGCTGGGGTACGGGTCCCACACACACTGACTCTCACTGGGGTACGGGTCCTACACACACTGACTCTCACTGGGGTACGGGTCCCACACACACTGACTCTCACTGGGGTATGGGTCCCACACACACTGACTCTCACTGGGGTACGGGTCCCACACACACTGACTCTCACTGGGGTACGGGTCCCACACACACTGACTCTCACTGGGGTACGGTTCCCACACACACTGACTCTCACTGGGGTATGGGTCCCACACACACTGACTGTCACTGGGGTACGGGTCCCACACACACTGACTCTCACTGGGGTACGGGTCCCACACACACTGACTCTCACTGGGGTACGGGACCCACACACACTGACTCTCACTGGGGTACGGGTCTCACACACACTGACTCTCACTGGGGTATGGGTTCCACACACACTGACTCTCACTGGGGTACAGGTCCCACACACACTGACTCTCACTGGGGTACGGGTCCCACACACACTGACTCTCACTGGGGTACGGGTCCCACACACACTGACTCTCACTGGGGTACGGGTCCCACACACACTGACTCTCACTGGGGTACGGGTCCCACACACACTGACTCTCACTGGGGTACGGGTCCCACACACACTGACTCTCACTGGGTTACGGGTCCCACACACACTGACTCTCACTAGGATACGGGTCCCACACACTGACTCTCACTGGGGTACGGGTCCCACACACACTGACTCTCACTGGGGTACGGGTCCCACACACACTGACTCTCACTGGGGTACGGGTCCCACACACACTGACTCTCACTGGGGTACGGGTCCCACACACACTGACTCTCACTGGGGTACGGGTTCCACACACACTGACTCTCACTGGGGTACGGGTCCCACACACACTGACTCTCACTGGGGTACGGGTCCCACACACACTGACACTCACTGGGGTACGGGTCCCACACACACTGACTCTCACTGGGGTACGGGTCCCACACACACTGACTCTCATTGGGGTACGGGTCCCACACACACTGACTCTCACTGGGGTACGGGTCCCACACACACTGACTCTCATTGGCGTACGGGTCCCACACACACTGACTCTCATTGGGGTACGGATGAACGGACATCGCGCGACTATCGCCAGGCAGGAATGTTCCCTTCCAGTCGGGGGACACTTCAGCAGTCAAGGGCATTCAGCCTCTGATCTCCGGGTAAGCGTTCTCCAAGGCGGCCTTCAGGACCCGCGACAACGCAGAATCGCCGAGCAGAAACTTATAGCCAAGTTCCGCACACGAGTGCGGCCTCAACCGGGACCTGGGATTCATGTCGCATTACATTCATCCCCCACCATCTGGCCTGCAAAATCCTACCAACTGTCCTGGCTTGGTACAATTCACACCTCTTTAACCTGGGGTTACCCCATCTCTGGATCTGTAAAGATTTAATCACCTGCTAATGGTCGCATTCCTAGCATTGTTTGGCATCTATGAATTTGTCTATATATGTGTTTCTGGAACAGACCTCTTCATTCACCTGAGGAAGGAGCAGCGCTCCGAAAGCTAGTGACATCGAAACAAACCTGTTGGACTTTAACCTGGTGTTGTAAGACTTCGTACTGTGCTCACCCCAGTCCAACGCCGGCATCTCCACATCAAAGAAAAGTACAGCATGTGGTGTTGGGTGTTCTGACACACAGATGAGCCAACACAGTTGCATATGGTACAACACTTCTTTATTTAAACTCACTATTTACAACTTGGTCTTTGCACTCTGCACGTGGGGGGCTCCCTGCTTGTGGTGTTTCAACAGCTCTTTCTTGTTTCCTTCTCCCCAGACCTACTGACCTCCAGGTGTCGTGCTCGTGCTTTTTATGTGGTTGGTGTTCTTGTCTGTGATTGGTTGTGGTGTTGTGTGCTCTGATTTGCCTGTTAGTGTGTCCATCATGATGTGTGTGTTTGAATATCATGACATCCCCCCTTTTTACAAAGATATGTGCCTACGTGGTAATAAATATGATCGTGACGTGAGTGCATCTAAGAGTGTGTGTGTGTCGTGTGCAGCATGTGTCTATGACGGAACTATGTACATGGGGCGATGTCGAGTGCGTCACATGAATCCAGTTGTACCATAACATAACAGAAATGCGAACGAGAGAAGAAGAAAAAAAATTTGAACAGTTGTCCAGTCAGACGACATCTGGAACGATAAACAACAACAGGTTATCATGTAAAATTGTCCAACTTATTAAACATATGAACTGTATTATAAGTCCATTCTAATGGGTTTGCGACGAATTCGGGTTGACCGCCTTAAGGGTGGATCAAGAACCACCGGCTGCTGTGCAGGCATGGCCATGGGTGGCGATGGAAAGGGCGTGATGTGCGGCAGCTCCACAAAGTCATCCTCGGAAGCCTGTTGAGGATCTGGCGTGTTGTGTGGCTGTGAGCGTGGAAGTCGGCGAAGGGCGCGCCGATTGCGGCGACGCACGGAACCATCCGGCATGCGAACCAGGAACGAGCGGGGAGCCACTTGTCGGAGGACTTCGGCCGGTGCTGACCAGCCACCATACGGTTGATGGACGCGTACTTTGCCTCCGGAGGACAGGGGGGGCAGGTCCGTCGCTCGTGTGTCGTACCGACCTTTCTGGCGATCACGCTGCAGTTGCATGTTCCGAAGAACCGCCTCATGGTCTGTTGTCGGTGCCAGGACGGAAGGTACCGTCGTCCTGAGGGAGCGACCCATTAGTAGCTGCGCTGGCGAGAGGCCCGTGGATAACGGGGCCGATCGATAGGCCAGCAAGGCAAGGTTAAAGTCCGATCCGTCATCAGCCGCCTTGCACAGGAGCCGCTTTGCGATGTGGACACCCTTTTCAGCCTTCCCGTTCGATTGTGGATGCAGAGGGCTGGATGTCACATGAGTGAAACCATATGCTGCGGCAAAGGACGACCATTCACGGCTGGCAAAACAAGGTCCATTGTCTGACATGACAGTCCTTGGAATGCCGTGGCGAGCAAACGTTTCCTTGCAGGCCCCAATGACTGCGGACGACGTCAGATCATGGAGAGGCATGACTTCCGGGTAGTTTGAGAAGTAGTCTATAATAACAATGTAATCTCTGCCGAGCGCGTGAAATAGGTCAACACCCACCTTCGCCCAGGGGGACGTCACCATCTCGTGTGGTAGAAGTGTTTCCGGAGGTTGCGCTGGCTGAAACCTCTGACAGGTTGTGCAGTTGAGCACCATGTTGGCTATGTCTTCATTAATACCCGGCCAATATACCGCCTCCCGGGCCCTTCGTCTGCATTTTTCGACGCCCAAGTGGCCTTCGTGTAGTTGACGAAGAATCATCTGGCGCACACTGTGTGGAATGACGATCCTATGCGATTTCATAAGGACCCCGTCTATATTGGTGAGATCATCTCGCACATTATAAAACTGGGGGCACTGCCCTTTTAGCCACCCTTCCGTCATGTGGCGCATCACTCGCTGCAGCAGAGGGTCAGTCGCCGTCTCTGCGCGTATGTGGGCCAGACAAGGATCATCAGCTGGCATATTTGCTGCTGTCAGAGTCACGTGTGCCTCAATTTGACGCACGAACCCCTCCGCATCTGGTGGTGTGCTCACTGCTCGGGAAAGAGTGTCCGCCACTATGAGTTCCTTCCCCGGAGTGTAGATCAGTTCAAAATCGTACCTCCTGAGTTTAAGTAAGATGCGCTGGAGGCGAGGAGTCATGTCGTTCAGGTCTTTGTTAATGATGTTGACCAGGGGGCGGTGGTCAGTTTCGACCGTGAATCGTGGCAGGCCATACACATAGTCGTGGAACTTGTCCAGTCCAGTTAACAAGCCCAGGCATTCTTTTTCGATTTGCGCGTAGCGCTGTTCGGTAGGGGTCATGGCTCGTGAGGCATACGCAACCGGGGCCCATGATGACGTGCTGTCTTTTTGCAGGAGTACCGCTCCAATACCAGATTGGCTGGCGTCTGTTGAGATCTTTGTAGGGCGAGTCGTGTCAAAGAAGGCCAGCACTGGTGCCGTGACCAGTTTGTGCTTGAGCTCCTCCCATTCCCGCTGATGCGACTGGTGCCAGTTGAATTCCGTCGATTTTTTTACGAGATGGCGCATGTTTGTTGTATGAGAAGCCAGGTTGGGAATGAACTTCCCAAGGAAGTTGACCATGCCCAGGAATCTTAAGACAGCCTTCTTGTCAGCCGGTCGTGGCATGGCTGTGATGGCGCTAACCTTGTCTGCATCGGGACGGACCCCGGACCTTGAGATGTGGTCCCCGAGGAATTTCAGCTCCGTCTGGCCGAAAGCACACTTCGCACGGTTGAGACGCAGGCCATTTTGCCGTATGCGGGTGAAGACACGTCGAAGACGATGCATGTGTTCCTGCGGAGTGGTGGACCAAATGATGATATCGTCCACATATACACGTACCCCTTCGATGCCTTCCATCATCTGCTCCATAATGCGGTGGAATACTTCAGATGCCGAAATGATGCCGAATGGCATCCGGTTGTAGCAGAATCTGCCAAAAGGGGTGTTGAATGTGCATAGTCTTCGGCTGGCCGGGTCCAGTTTGATCTGCCAGAATCCTTTGGACGCATCCAATTTAGTGAATATGTTGGCTCGCGCCATCTCGCTGGTGAGGTCTTCTCGTTTCGGGATGGGATAGTGTTCCCGCATGATGTTGTTGTTCAGATCTTTTGGATCTATACATATACGGAGCTCGCCAGAGGGCTTCTTTACACAGACCATGGAGCTGACCCATGGCGTGGGCTCCGTGACCTTGGATAGGACCCCTTGGTCCTGAAGAATCTGCAGTTGTGCCTTGAGGCGGTCTTTGAGAGGCGCAGGAACCCTGCGAGGTGCGTGAACGACAGGGATGGCGTCCGGTCTGAGTCGAATCTTGTACGTGTGTGGCAATGTCCCCATGCCTTCAAAAACCTCCTGGTTGTGAGCGAGGAGGGAATGGAGATTCGCGTGGAACTCAGCATCCGGGAAGTCGGATATCTCATCTGGAGAGAGAGACATGATGCGCTGTACCAGGTGAAGGACCTTACACGCTTGTGCGCCCAGTAACGAGTCCTTTGATGAGCCCACAACTTCGAAGGGGAGTGTGGCCGTGTACCTCTTGTGAGTCACCTGTAGCTGGCAAGATCCTACGGACGGGATAACGTTCCCGTTATAGTCAACCATCTTAAGCCGGGATGGTGTGATGGGTGGTTTGACCTTCATGGCCTGGACTGCAGAGTAAGCAATCAGGTTGGCGGATGCGCCGGTGTCCAGACGGAAGGCGACGCGCGATCGGTTGACCGTCAGGGTGGCACACCACTCATCGTCTGGATTGATGGCATTGACCTTGTTGACATCAATGACGGCAACTCGGAAGTCATCCTGGTCATCTGCATCACTTAACTGGAAGTCGTGATGCGTGGGCTGGACGGTCCTGACTCGTGTGCGAGGTTGTCGAGGATGCGCCGGATCCATGGGTTGAGCCGCACGACAGCGGGCTGCGTAGTGGCCTATCATGGCACAACTGTTGCACTGTCGGTATTTTGCAGGACATTGCCCTTTTAAGTGTAGACCTCCACACTTGCTGCACGTCATGACGTCACGACGTTCGTTGCGCCACTGCGCATGCGCAGTGCGATCTTGCGGTGGGCGCGCCTGCGCAGTGCGTCCCTCGTTGTGGCCGTTATTCTTGGCGCGCACCTGCGCGGGAGACCGCGAAAAGCGCGGGAAGCGGCCGCTGTCGTCCGGGCCGTGGGGCGGGAAGAAATCGACGGCCTGGATGCGTTCAACGTCGTGGGCGGCCTGGCTTGCCGATTCGACGGCTGGGGACCCCCTCCGTGCCAACTCGGACGCCTGAAATCGGGCAAAACGGCAGGCAGCATTTTCATGGAGGACACAGGCTTCCACAGCAGACGCTAAGGTGAGGCTCTTTATTTTAAGAAGCTGCTGGCGTAGGCCACTAGAGGCAACGCCAAAAACAATCTGGTCCCTGATCATGGACTCTGTGGTGGTGCCGTAACCGCAGGACTGCGCTAGAATCCGGAGGTGCGTCAAAAAGGGTTGAAAAAGCTCCTCCTTACCTTGCAGGCGTTGCTGAAAGATGTATCTTTCGAAAGTTTCGTTTACTTCAGTTTGAAAGTGCTGGTCCATTTTGAGGATGACCGTGTCATATTTGGCCTGGTTTTCGCCTTCCTCGAACACCAGTGAATTAAAGACATCGTTTGGGTGGGGGCCTGCGTAGAAGAGGAGCATTGCAATCTTCGAATCATCCGAGGCATTCTGTTTTTCGGTGGCACGGATGTACAGGTCAAATCGCTGCCTGTAGAGCTTCCAGTTGGTGCCTAGGTTCCCCGTGACTTGCATCGGCTGCGGTTTGCCGGTGTGGTCCATGTCCAGAATGGCAGGTTGGTAGGCAGGTATCGATCCACTCCTGTACCATGTGGTGTTGGGTGTTCTGACACACAGAAGAGCCAACACAGTTGCATATGGTACAACACTTCTTTATTTAAACTCACTATTTACAACTTGGTCTTTGCACTCTGCACGTGGGGGGCTCCCTGCTTGTGGTGTTTCAACAGCTCTGTCTTGTTTCCTTCTCCCCAGACCTACTGACCTCCAGGTGTCGTGCTCGTGCTTTTTATGTGGTTGGTGTTCTTGTCTGTGATTGGTTGTGGTGTTGTGTGCTCTGATTTGCCTGTTAGTGTGTCCATCATGATGTGTGTGTTTGAATATCATGACACAGCACAGGAACAGGCCCTTCGGCCCTCCAAGCCCGTGCCGACCATGCTGCCCGACCAAACTACAATCTTCTACACTTCCTGGGTCCGTATCCTTCTATTCCCATCCTATTCATATATTTGTCAAGATGCCCCTTAAATGTCCCTATCGTCCCTGCTTCCACTACCTCCTCCGGTAGCGAGTTCCAGGCACTCACTACCCTCTGCGTAAAAAACTTGCCTCGTACATCTCCTCTAAACCTTGCCCCTCTCACCTTAAACCTATGCCCCCTAGTAATTGACCCCTCTACCCCGGGGAAAAGCCTCTGACTATCCACTCTGTCTATGCCCCTCATAATTTTGTAGACCTCTATCAGGTCTCCCCTCAACCTCCGTCATTCCAGTGAGAACAAACCGAGTTTATTCAACCGCTCCTCATAGCTAATGCCCTCCATACCAGGCAACATTCTGGTAAATCTCTTCTGCACCCTCTGTAAAGCCTCCACATCCTTCTGGTAGTGTGGCGACCAGAATTGAACACTATACTCCAAGTGTGGCCTAACTAAGGTTCTATACAGCTGCAACATGACTTGCCAATTCTTATACTCAATGCCCCAGCCAACGAAGGCAAGCATGCCGTATGCCTTCTTGACTACCTTCTCCACCTGTGTTGCCCCTTTCAGTGACCTGTGGACCTGTACACCTAGATCTCTCTGACTTTCAATACTCTTGAGGGTTCTACCATTCACTGTATATTCCCTACCTGCATTAGACCTTCCAAAATGCATTACCTCACATTTGTCCGGATTAAACTCCATCTGCCATCTCTCCGCCCAAGTCTCCAAACAATCTAAATCCTGCTGCATCCTCTGACAGTCCTCATCGCTATCCGCAATTCCACCAACCTTTGTGTCGTCTGCAAACTTACTAATCAGACCAGTTACATTTTCCTCCAAATCATTTATATATACTACAAACAGCAAAGGTCCCAGCACTGATCCCTGCGGAACACCACTGGTCACAGCCCTCCAATGAGAAAAGCATCCCTCCATTGCTACCCTCTGCCTTCTATGACCTAGCCAGTTCTGTATCCACCTTGCCAGCTCACCCCTGATCCCGTGTGACTTCACCTTTTGTACTAGTCTATCATGAGAGACCTTGTCAAAGGCCTTACTGAAGTCCATATAGACAACATCCACTGCCCTACCTGCATCAATCATCTTTGTGACCTCCTCGAAAAACTCTATCAAGTTAGTGAGACACGACCTCCCCTTCACAAAACCGTGCTGCCTCTCACTAATACGTCCATTTGCTTCCAAATGGGAGTAGATCCTGTCTAAGAATTCTCTCCAGTAATTTCCCTACCACTGAAGTAAGGCTCACCGGCCTGTAGTTCCCGGGATTATCCTTGCTACCCTTCTTAAACAGAGGAACAACATCGGCAATTCTCCAGTCCTCCGGGAAATCCCCTGAAGACAGCGAGGATCCAAAGATTTCTGTTAAAGCCTCAGCGATTTCCTATCGAGGGTCCGGACAATTCGATTCCAAAGTGTCCCACCCTGCTTTCGATTCACCTTCTCCACCCATTCACCCCCTTTCTCGAGGGGTCCTTTCGGATGGGGAACAAATGGCAACTATCACAGCACCAGTGAAAGATTTTTTCCCCCAGGATCAGTGAGCGCTAACCCTCGAAATGTCTTCCATCCCTCGGCGTTTGTATCTTCCCCCGCTCGGACATTCGCCTGTTCAATACTCCCTCGCGACAGAGTGGGTGGTCTGACCTTTGCCCCTCGTTAGTCCCCAGTTTCCTCTCATTAATCACCCCCTTCAATATCTCAGTCATGCCCCACTTTACCCTCCCCCTCTCCGACAGTGCGGCACTTCCTCAGTACTGACCCTCCGACAGTGCGGCACTCCCTCAGTACTGACCCTCCGACAGTGCGGCACTCCCTCAGTACTGACCCTCTGACAGTGCAGCACTCCCTCAGTACTGACCCACTGACAGTGCGGCACTCCCTCAGTACTGACCCTCCGACAGTGCAGCACTCCCTCAGTACTGACCCTCTGACAGTGCGGCATTCCCTCAGTACTGACCCTCTGACAGTGCAGCACTCCCTCAGTACTGACCCTCTGACAGTGCGGCGCTCCCTCAGTACTGACCCTCTGACAGTGCAGCACTCCCTCAGTACTGACCCTCTGACAGTGCAGCACTCCCTCAGTACTGACCCTCTGACAGTGCAGCACTCCCTCAGTACTGACCCTCTGACAGTGCAGCACTCCCTCAGTACTGACCCTTCGACAGTGCAGCGCTCCCTCAGTACTGACCCTCTGACAGTGCAGCACTCCCTCAGCACTGACCCTCTGACAGTGCAGCACTCCCTCAGTACTGACCCTCTGACAGTGCGGCACTCCCTCAGTACTGACCCTCTGACAGTGTGGCACTCCCTCAGTACTGACCCTCTGACAGTGCAGCACTCCCTCAGTACTGACACTCTGGCAGTGCGGCACTCCCTTAGTACTGACCCTCTGACAGTGCGGCACTCCCTCAGTACTGACCCTCTGACAGTGCGGCACTCCCTCAGTACTGACCCTCTGACAGTGCAGCACTCCCTCAGTACTGACCCTCTGACAGTGCAGCACACCCTCATTACTGACCGTCTGACAGTGCGGCACTCCCTCAGTACTGACCCTCTGACAGTGCGGCACTCCCTCAGTACTGACCCTCTGACAGTGCGGCACTCCCTCAGTACTGACCCTCTGACAGTGCGGCACTCCCTCAGTACTGACCCTCTGACAGTGCGGCGCTCCCTCAGTACTGACCCTCTGACAGTGCGGCACTCCCTCAGTACTGACCCTCTGACAGTGCAGCACCCTCAGTACTGACCCTCTGACAGTGCAGCACTCCCTCAGCACTGACCCTCTGACAGTGCGGCACTCCCTCAGTACTGACCCTCTGACAGTGCGGCACTCCCTCAGTACTGACCCTCTGACAGTGCGGCACTCCCTCAGTACTGACCCTCTGACAGTGCGGCACTCCCTCAGTACTGACCCTCTGACAGTGCGGCGCTCCCTCAGTACTGACCCTCTGACAGTGCGGCACTCCCTCAGTACTGACCCTCTGACAGTGCAGCACTCCCTCAGTACTGACCCTCTGACAGTGCAGCACTCCCTCATTACTGACCGTCTGACAGTGCGGCACTCCCTCAGTACTGACCCTCTGACAGTGCGGCGCTCCCTCAGTACTGACCCTCTGACAGTGCGGCACTCCCTCAGTACTGACCCTCTGACAGTGCGGCACTCCCTCAGTACTGACCCTCTGACAGTGCGGCACTCCCTCAGTACTGACCCTCAGACAGTGCAGCACTCCCTCAGTACTGACCCTCTGGCAGTGCAGCACTCCCTCAGTACTGACCCTCTGACAGTGCGGCACTCCCTTAGTACTGACCCTCTGACAGTGCAGCACTCCCTCAGTACTGACCCTCTGACAGTGCGGCACTCCCTCAGTACTGACCCTCTGACAGTGCGGCATTCCCTCAGTACTGACCCTCTGACAGTGCAGCACTCCCTCAGTACTGACCCTCTGACAGTGCGGCGCTCCCTCAGTACTGACCCTCTGACAGTGCAGCACTCCCTCAGTACTGACCCTCTGACAGTGCAGCACTCCCTCAGTACTGACATTCTGACAGTGCGGCGCTCCCTCAGTACTGACCCTCTGACAGTGCAGCACTCCCTCAGTACTGACCCTCTGACAGTGCAGCACTTCCTCAGTACTGACCCTCTGACAGTGCAGCACTCCCTCAGTACTGACCCTCTGACAGTGCAGCACTCCCTCAGTATTGACCCTTCGACAGTGCAGCGCTCCCTCAGTACTGACCCTCTGACAGTGCAGCACTCCCTCAGCACTGACCCTCTGACAGTGCAGCACTCCCTCAGTACTGACCCTCTGACAGTGCGGCACTCCCTCAGTACTGACCCTCTGACAGTGTGGCACTCCCTCAGTACTGACCGTCTGACAGTGCAGCACTCCCTCCGTACTGACCCTCTGACTGTGCGGCGCTCCCTCAGTACTGACCCTCTGACAGTGCAGCACTCCCTCAGTACTGACCCTCTGACAGTGCGGCACTCCCTCAGTACTGACCCTCTGACAGTGCAGCACTCCCTCCGTACTGACCCTCTGACAGTGCGGCACTCCCTCAGTACTGACCCTCTGACAGTGCAGCACTCCCTCAGTACTGACCCTCTGACAGTGCGGCGCTCCCTCAGTACTGACCCTCTGACAGTGCAGCACTCCCTCCGTACTGACCCTCTGACAGTGCGGCACTCCCTCAGTACTGACCCTCTGACAGTGCAGCACTCCCTCAGTACTGATACTCTGGCAGTGCAGCGCTCCCTCAGTACTGACCCTCTGACAGTGCGGCACTCCCTCAGTACTGACCCTCTGACAGTGCGGCTCGCCCTCAGTACTGACCCTCTGACAGTGCGGCGCTCCCTCAGTACTGACCCTCTGACAGTGCAGCACTCCCTCAGTACTGACCCTCTGACAGTGCAGCACTCCCTCAGTACTGACCCTCTGACAGTGCAGCACTCCCTCAGTACTGACCCTCTGACAGTGCAGCACTCCCTCAGTACTGACCCTTCGACAGTGCAGCGCTCCCTCAGTACTGACCCTCTGACAGTGCAGCACTCCCTCAGCACTGACCCTCTGACAGTGCAGCACTCCCTCAGTACTGACCCTCTGACAGTGCGGCACTCCCTCAGTACTGACCCTCTGACAGTGTGGCACTCCCTCAGTACTGACCCTCTGACAGTGCAGCACTCCCTCAGTACTGACACTCTGGCAGTGCGGCACTCCCTTAGTACTGACCCTCTGACAGTGCGGCACTCCCTCAGTACTGACCCTCTGACAGTGCGGCACTCCCTCAGTACTGACCCTCTGACAGTGCAGCACTCCCTCAGTACTGACCCTCTGACAGTGCAGCACACCCTCATTACTGACCGTCTGACAGTGCGGCACTCCCTCAGTACTGACCCTCTGACAGTGCGGCACTCCCTCAGTACTGACCCTCTGACAGTGCGGCACTCCCTCAGTACTGACCCTCTGACAGTGCGGCACTCCCTCAGTACTGACCCTCTGACAGTGCGGCGCTCCCTCAGTACTGACCCTCTGACAGTGCGGCACTCCCTCAGTACTGACCCTCTGACAGTGCAGCACCCTCAGTACTGACCCTCTGACAGTGCAGCACTCCCTCAGCACTGACCCTCTGACAGTGCGGCACTCCCTCAGTACTGACCCTCTGACAGTGCGGCACTCCCTCAGTACTGACCCTCTGACAGTGCGGCACTCCCTCAGTACTGACCCTCTGACAGTGCGGCACTCCCTCAGTACTGACCCTCTGACAGTGCGGCGCTCCCTCAGTACTGACCCTCTGACAGTGCGGCACTCCCTCAGTACTGACCCTCTGACAGTGCAGCACTCCCTCAGTACTGACCCTCTGACAGTGCAGCACTCCCTCATTACTGACCGTCTGACAGTGCGGCACTCCCTCAGTACTGACCCTCTGACAGTGCGGCGCTCCCTCAGTACTGACCCTCTGACAGTGCAGCACTCCCTCAGTACTGACCCTCTGACAGTGCGGCACTCCCTCAGTACTGACCCTCTGACAGTGCGGCACTCCCTCAGTACTGACCCTCTGACAGTGCGGCACTCCCTCAGTACTGACCCTCAGACAGTGCAGCACTCCCTCAGTACTGACCCTCTGGCAGTGCAGCACTCCCTCAGTACTGACCCTCTGACAGTGCGGCACTCCCTTAGTACTGACCCTCTGACAGTGCAGCACTCCCTCAGTACTGACCCTCTGACAGTGCGGCACTCCCTCAGTACTGACCCTCTGACAGTGCGGCATTCCCTCAGTACTGACCCTCTGACAGTGCAGCACTCCCTCAGTACTGACCCTCTGACAGTGCGGCGCTCCCTCAGTACTGACCCTCTGACAGTGCAGCACTCCCTCAGTACTGACCCTCTGACAGTGCAGCACTCCCTCAGTACTGACATTCTGACAGTGCGGCGCTCCCTCAGTACTGACCCTCTGACAGTGCAGCACTCCCTCAGTACTGACCCTCTGACAGTGCAGCACTCCCTCAGTACTGACCCTCTGACAGTGCAGCGCTCCCTCAGTACTGACCCTCTGACAGTGCAGCACTCCCTCAGCACTGACCCTCTGACAGTGCAGCACTCCCTCAGTACTGACCCTCTGACAGTGCGGCACTCCCTCAGTACTGACCCTCTGACAGTGTGGCACTCCCTCAGTACTGACCGTCTGACAGTGCAGCACTCCCTCCGTACTGACCCTCTGACTGTGCGGCGCTCCCTCAGTACTGACCCTCTGACAGTGCAGCACTCCCTCAGTACTGACCCTCTGACAGTGCGGCACTCCCTCAGTACTGACCCTCTGACAGTGCAGCACTCCCTCCGTACTGACCCTCTGACAGTGCGGCACTCCCTCAGTACTGACCCTCTGACAGTGCAGCACTCCCTCAGTACTGACCCTCTGACAGTGCGGCGCTCCCTCAGTACTGACCCTCTGACAGTGCAGCACTCCCTCCGTACTGACCCTCTGACAGTGCGGCACTCCCTCAGTACTGACCCTCTGACAGTGCAGCACTCCCTCAGTACTGATACTCTGGCAGTGCAGCGCTCCCTCAGTACTGACCCTCTGACAGTGCGGCACTCCCTCAGTACTGACCCTCTGACAGTGCGGCTCGCCCTCAGTACTGACCCTCTGACAGTGCAGCACTCCCTCAGTACTGACCCTCTGACAGTGCGGTACTCCCTCAGTACTGACCCTCTGACAGTGCGGCACTCCCTCAGTACTGATACTCTGGCAGTGCAGCGCTCCCTCAGTACTGACCCTCTGACAGTGCGGCACTCCCTTAGTACTGACCCTCTGACAGTGCGGCACTCCCTCAGTACTGACCCTCTGACAGTGCGGCACTCCCTCAGTACTGACCCTCTGACAGTGCAGCACTCCCTCAGTACTGACCCTCTGACAGTGCAGCACTCCCTCAGTACTGATACTCTGGCAGTGCAGCGCTCCCTCAGTACTGACCCTCTGACAGTGCGGCTCGCCCTCAGTACTGACCCTCTGCCAGTGCAGCACTCCCTCAGTACTGACCCTCTGACAGTGCAGCACTCCCTCAGTACTGATACTCTGGCAGTGCAGCGCTCCCTCAGTACTGACCCTCTGACAGTGCGGCTCGCCCTCAGTACTGACCCTCTGACAGTGCAGCACTCCCTCAGTACTGATACTCTGGCAGTGCGGCACTCCCTCAGTACTGACCCTCTGACGGTGCGGCACTCCCTCAGTACTGACCCTCTGACAGTGCAGCACTCCCTCAGTACTGACCCTCTGACAGTGCAGCACTCCCTCAGTACTGACCCTCTGACAGTGCGGCACTCCCTCAGTACTGATACTCTGGCAGTGCAGCGCTCCCTCAGTACTGACCCTCTGACAGTGCGGCACTCCCTTAGTACTGACCCTCTGACAGTGCGGCACTCCCTCAGTACTGACCCTCTGACAGTGCGGCACTCCCTCAGTACTGACCCTCTGACAGTGCAGCACTCCCTCAGTACTGACCCTCTGACAGTGCTGCACTCCCTCAGTACTGACCCTCTGACAGTGCAGCACTCCCTCAGTACTGATACTCTGGCAGTGCAGCGCTCCCTCAGTACTGACCCTCTGACAGTGCGGCACTCCCTCAGTACTGACCCTCTGACAGTGCGGCACTCCCTCAGTACTGATCCTGTGACAGTGCGGCGCTCCCTCAGTACTGACCCTCTGACAGTGCAGCACTCCCTCAGTACTGACCCTCTGACAGTGCGGCACTCCCTCAGTACTGACCCTCTGACAGTGCAGCACTCCCTCCGTACTGACCCTCTGACAGTGCTGCACTCCCTCAGTACTGACCCTCTGACAGTGCAGCACTCCCTCAGTACTGACCCTCTGACAGTGCGGCACTCCCTCAGTACTGACCCTCTGACAGTGCAGCACTCCCTCAGTACTGACCCTCTGACAGTGCGGCACTCCCTCAGCACTGACCCTCTGACAGTGCGGCACTCCCTCAGTACAGGGGTCAGCTCGGAACGGAGTAATCTCTGGTGTGAGGTGTCGAATGCCGGAACTCGAACGGGGTAGAGGGCAGAGAGCGAGAAAGAGAGACAGAGACAGGTTGTTACTGAGGCAGACGCTGAATGTTAATTGCGGTGTGTCAGAACTAATTGTTTGCAACGTTATTTTAGCTCCAGTTAATGTGTTGCTTTAGAGAGTTAAGGAGGGATTGAACTGTGCATACAGTGTGTATATATAGACACCAGGAGGTGATTCAATGGGTCCCTATACTTGTCATTGAGGGAAGAAAGAGATTACATATCCCCAAGTTAATCCCCGTCTCGTCCCACTGTCGCTCTCTGCACCCCTCTCTGCCCGCCACCCTCCCTCCATCCCGTCTCCCTCTCTCCTTCCTTAGAGAATGAGTTTTTACTGTAAATATCCAGTTGTATGGACATTCTCTCCTGATGTCAACAAGTCAGGCAATTAAAATCAAAATAGTATAAAATAGAAAGCATCGCTACAAATAGGGTCAGAGCAGCGGGAAGCCAGATCGTCAAAGTCAAAACACCTTAAAACTACAACACTCCCGATTTACTAATAATACCAAAAACTCACGGAGTTAAATCGTCATCCGGCAAACAGTTTTATTCCCCACTTAGTCCAACCACCGTCAGGACCCAATGGGGTTGTACTGCGGGAGGGCCGCACTGTCGGAGGGTCAGTACTGAGGGAGTGCCGCACTGTCAGAGGGTCAGTACTGAGGGAGTGCCGCACTGTCAGAGGGTCAGTACTGAGGGAACACCACACTGTCAGAGGGTCAGTACTGAGGGAGCGCATCACTGTCAGAGGGTCAGTACTGAGGGAGTGCTGCACTGTCAGAGGGTCAGTACTGAGGGAGTGCCGCACTGTCAGAGGGTCAGTACTGAGGGAGTGCCGCACTGTCAGAGGGTCAGTACTGAGGGAGTGCCGCACTGTCAGAGGGTCAGTGCTGAGGGAGTGCTGCACTGTCAGAGGGTCAGTACTGAGGGAGTGCCGCACTGTCAGAGGGTCAGTACTGACGGAGCGCCGCACTGTCAGAGGGTCAGTACTGAGGGAGTGCCGCACTGTCAGAGGGTCAGTACTGAGGGAGTGCTGCACTGTCAGAGGGTCAGTACTGAGGGAGTGCCGCACTGTCAGAGAGTCAGTACAGAGGGAGTGCGGCACAGTCAGAGGGTCAGTGCTGAGGGAGTGCCGCACTGTCAGAGGGTCAGTACTGAGGGAGTGCCGCATTGTCAGAGGGTCAGTACTGAGGGAGTGCTGCACTGTCAGAGGGTCAGTACTGAGGGAGTGCCACACTGTCAGAGGGTCAGTACTGAGGGAGTGCCGCACTGTCAGAGAGTCAGTAATGAGGGAGAGCCGCACTGTCAGAGGGTCAGTACTGAGGGAGCGCCGCACTGTCAGAGGGTCAGTACTGAGGGAGTGCCGCACTGTCAGAGGGTCAGTACTGAGGGAGTGCCGCACTGTCAGAGGGTCAGTACTGAGGGAGGGCCGCACTGTCAGAGGGTCAGTACTGAGGGAGTGCCGCACTGCCAGAGGGTCAGTACTGAGGGAGTGCCGCACTGTGAGAGGGTCAGTACTGAGGGAGGGGCCGCACTGTGAGAGGGTCAGTACTGAGGGAGTGCCGCACTGTCAGAGGGTCAGTACTGAGGGAGCACCGCACTGTCAGAGGGTTAGATACAGAGTAAAGCTCCCTCTACACTGTCCCCATCAAACACTCCCAGGACAGGTACAGCACGGGGTTAGATACAGAGTAAAGCTCCCTCTACACTGTCCCCATCAAACACTCCCAGGACAGGTACAGCACGGGGTTAGATACAGAGTAAAGCTCCCTCTACACTGTCCCCATCAAACACTCCCAGGACAGGTACAGCACGGGGTTAGATACAGAGTAAAGCTCCCTCTACACTGTCCCCATCAAACACTACCAGGACAGGTACAGCACGGGGTTAGATACTGAGTAACGCTCCCTCTACACTGTCCCTACACAAAGGGACTTGGGAGTCCTTGCTCACGATTCTCTGAAGGTTAACGTGCAGGTTCAGTCGGCAGTTAGCAAGGCAAATGCAATGTTCGCATTCACGTCGAGAGGGCTAGAATACAAGAGCAGGGATGTACTTCTGAGGCTGTATAAGGCTCTGGTCAGACCCCATTTGGAGTATTGTGAGCAGTTTTGGGCCCCGTATCTAAGGACGGATGTGCTGGGGCCTTGGAAAGGGTCCAGGGGAGGTTCACACGAATGATCCCCGGAATGAAGAGCTTGTCGTACGAGGAACGGTTTTGAGGACTCTGGGTCTGTACTCGTTGGGAGTTTAGAAGGATGTGGGGGGGATCTTATTGAAACTTACAGGACACTGCGAGGCCTGGGATAGAGTGGACGTGGAGAGGATGTTTCCACTTGTAGGAAAAACTAGACCCAGAGGGCACCATCTCAGACTGAAGGGACGATCCTTTAAAACAGAGATGAGGAGGAATCTCTTCAGCCAGAGGGGGGTGAATCTGTGGAACTCTTTGCCGCAGAAGGCTGTGGAGGCCAAATCACTGAGTGTCTTTAAGACAGAGATGGAGAGGTTCTTGATTAATGAGGGGAACAGGGGAGAAGGCAGGAGAATGGGGATGAGAAAATATCAGCCGTGATTGAATGGCGGAGCAGACTCGATGGGCCGAGTGGCCCAATTCTGCTCCCATGTCTTATGGACATGGATTGGGTGAGGATGGAGGGGGCCCTCCGACACGGGAAAGACCCTCTGAGCCGTCGCCATGACCGGCAAAGCACTCAACCAGCCCAGAGGGGGTAGCAAGGCCAAGAACCTGGAACCTGGCAAATCTTCGGCCTCACTGCGGTGTGCACCGTGGCCCCTGCAAACGCACAACCCACCGCGCTCCACGCCACCTTCAACAGGGGCAGGCGTATCCCCCTGGAGGGAACAAGAGGGAAACGGGAGG
>NC_092730.1:8941912-9005538 GCF_047496885.1 Scyliorhinus torazame | reverse complement strand
CATGAAACTATCGCCCAATCTGATTGCTGTCTGTTGCGATCAGTGTGGTGGGGCCCGGGAAGGGGAGACGGGGCGGGGGGGCACTGTCTGTTGCGATCAGTGTGGTGGGCGCGCGGGGAAGGGGAGACGGGGCGGGGGGCACTGTCTGTTGCGATCAGTGTGGTGCGGCGCGGGAAGGGGGAGACGGGGCGGGGGGCACTGTCTGTTGCGATCAGTGTGGTGGGCGCGGGGAAGGGGAGACGGGGGCGGGGGGGCACTGTCTGTTGCGATCAGCGTTGTTGGGCGCGGGGAAGGGGAGACGGGGCGGGGGGCACTGTCTGTTCCGCTAACCTCCTGACAACGTTCTGAGGGGAAATCCTTTGGACCCACTTTCTGTATCGGAGCCATCTGTTCAAGACAGTTACTCATAACCCCACTGGGGAACCCACCTTACCCAGAGAAGGGGGAATGTGGGACTCGCTCCCACGGGGAGTGGGGAGAATGTGGGACTCGCTCCCACGGGGAGTGGGGAGAATGTGGGACTCGCTCCCACGGGGAGTGGGGAGAATGTGGGACTCGCTCCCACGGGGAGTGGGGGAGAATGTGGGACTCGCTCCCACGGGGAGTGGGGAGAATGTGGGACTCGCTCCCACGGGGAGTGGGGGAGAATGTGGGACTCGCCCCCACGGGGAGTGGGGAGAATGTGGGGCTCGCTCCCACGGGGAGTGGGGGAGAATGTGGGACTCGCTCCCACGGGGAGTGGGGAGAATGTGGGGCTCGCTCCCACGGGGAGTGGGGAAAATGTGGGACTCGCTCCCACGGGGAGTGGGAGAATGTGGGGCTCGCTCTCACGGGGAGTGGGGGAGAATGTGGAACTCGCTCCCACGGGGAGTGGGGAGAATGTGGGACTCGCTCCCATGGGGAGTGGGGGAGAATGTGGGACTTGCTCCCACGGGGAGTGGGGGAGAATGTGGGACTTGCTCCCACGGGGAGTGGGGGAGAATGTGGGACTCGCTCCCACGGGGAGTGGGGAGAATGTGGGACTCGCTCCCACGGGGAGTGGGGAGAATGTGGGACTCGTTGCCACGGGGAGTGGGGAGGAATGTGGGACTCGCTCCCACGGGGAGTGGGGAGAATGTGGGACTTGCTCCCACGGGGAGTGGGGAGAATGTGGGACTCGCTCCCACGGGAGAGGGGGAGAATGTGGGACTCGCTCCCACGGGGAATGGGGAGAATGTGGGACTCGCTCCCACGGGGAGTGGGGGAGAATGTGGGACTCGCTCCCACGGGGAGAATGTGGGACTCGATCCCACGGGGAGTGGGGGAGAATGTGGGACTCGCTCCCACAGGGAGTGGGGAGAATGCGGGACTCGCTCCCACGGGGAGTGGGGAGAATGTGGGGACTCGCTCCCACGGGGAGGAGGGGGAGAATGTGGGACTCGCTCCCACGGGGAATGGGGAGAATGTGGGACTCGCTCCCACGGGGAGTGGGGGGAGAATGTGCGACTCGCTCCCACGGGGAGTGGGGGAGAATGTGGGACTCGCTCCCACGGGGAGTGGGGGGAGAATGTGGGACTCGCTCCCACGGGGAGTGGGGAGAATGTGGGACTCGCTCCCACGGGGAGTGGGGAGAATGTGGGACTCGCCCCCACGGGGAGTGGGGAGAATGTGGGACTCGCTCCCACGGGGAGTGGGGAGATTGTGGGGCTCGCTCCCACGGGGAGTGGGGGAGAATGTGGGACTCGCTCCCACGGGGGAGTGGGGAGAATGTGGGACTCGCTCCCATGGGGAGTGGGGGAGAATGTGGGACTTGCTCCCACGGGGAGTGGGGGAGAATGTGGGACTCGCTCCCACGGGGAGTGGGGAGAATGTGGGACTCGCTCCCATGGGGAGTGGGGGAGAATGTGGGACTCGTTGCCACGGGGAGTGGGGAGAATGTGGGACTCGCTCCCACGGGGAGTGGGGAGAATGTGGGACTTGCTCCCACGGGGAGTGGGGAGAATGTGGGACTCGCTCCCACGGGGGAGAGGGGGAGAATGTGGGACTCGCTCCCACGGGGAATGGGGAGAATGTGGGACTCGCTCCCACGGGGAGTGGGGGAGAATGTGGGACTCGCTCCCACGGGGAGAATGTGGGACTCGATCCCACGGGGAGTGGGGAGAATGTGGGACTCGCTCCCACAGGGAGTGGGGAGAATGCGGGACTCGCTCCCACGGGGAGTGGGGAGAATGTGGGACTCGCTCCCACGGGGAGAGGGGGGAGAATGTGGGACTCGCTCCCACGGGGAATGGGGAGAATGTGGGACTCGCTCCGAAGGGGAGTGGGGAGAATGTGCGACTCGCTCCCACGGGGAGTGGGGGAGAATGTGGGACTCGCTCCCACGGGGAGTGGGGGAGAATGTGGGACTCGCTCCCACGGGGAGTGGGGAGAATGTGGGACTCGCTCCCACGGGGAGTGGGGAGAATGTGGGACTCGCCCCCACGGGGAGTGGGGAGAATGTGGGACTCGCTCCCACGGGGAGTGGGGAGATTGTGGGGCTCGCTCCCACGGGGAGTGGGGGAGAATGTGGGACTCGCTCCCACGGGGAGTGGGGAGAATGTGGGACTCGCTCCCATGGGGAGTGGGGGAGAATGTGGGACTTGCTCCCACGGGGAGTGGGGGAGAATGTGGGACTCGCTCCCACGGGGAGTGGGGAGAATGTGGGACTCGCTCCCACGGGGAGTGGGGAGAATGTGGGACTCGTTTGCCACGGGGAGTGGGGAGAATGTGGGACTCGCTCCCACGGGGAGTGGGGAGAATGTGGGACTCGCTCCCACGGGGAGTGGGAGAATGTGGGACGCGCTCCCACGGGGAGTGGGGATAATGTTGGACCCGCTCCCACGGGGAGTGGGGAGAATGTGGGACTTGCTCCCACGGGGAGTGGGGGAGAATGTGGGACTCGCTCCCACGGGGAGTGGGGGAGAATGTGGGACTCGCTCCCACGGGGAGAATGTGGGACTCGATCCCACGGGGAGTGGGGGAGAATGTTGGACTCGCTCCCACAGGGAGTGGGGAGAATGTGGGACTCGATCCCACGGGGAGTGGGGAGAATGTGGGACTCGTTGCCACGGGGAGTGGGGAGAATGTGGGACTCGCTCCCACGGGGAGTGGGGAGAATGTGGGACTTGCTCCCACGGGGAGTGGGGAGAATGTGGGACTTCGCTCCCACGGGGAGAGGGGGAGAATGTGGGACTCGCTCCCACGGGGAATGGGGAGAATGTGGGACTCGCTCCCAACGGGGAGGGGGGGGAGAATGTGGGACTCGCTCCCACGGGGAGAATGTGGAGGACTCGATCCCACGGGGAGTGGGGGAGAATGTGGGACTCGCTCCCACAGGGAGTGGGGAGAATGCGGGACTCGCTCCCACGGGGAGTGGGGAGAATGTGGGACTCGCTCCCACGGGGAGAGGGGGAGAATGTGGGACTCGCTCCCACGGGGAATGGGGAGAATGTGGGACTCGCTCCCACGGGGAGTGGGGGAGAATGTGCGACTCGCTCCCACGGGGAGTGGGGGAGAATGTGGGACTCGCTCCCACGGGGAGTGGGGGAGAATGTGGGACTCGCTCCCACGGGGAGTGGGGAGAATGTGGGACTCGCTCCCACGGGGAGTGGGGAGAATGTGGGACTCGCCCCCACGGGGAGTGGGGGAGAATGTGGGACTCGCTCCCACGGGGAGTGGGGAGATTGTGGGGCTCGCTCCCACGGGGAGTGGGGGAGAATGTGGGACTCGCTCCCACGGGGAGTGGGGAGAATGTGGGACTCGCTCCCATGGGGAGTGGGGGGAGAATGTGGACTTGCTCCCACGGGGAGTGGGGGAGAATGTGGGACTCGCTCCCACGGGGAGTGGGGAGAATGTGGGACTCGCTCCCACGGGGAGTGGGGAGAATGTGGGACTCGTTGCCACGGGGAGTGGGGAGAATGTGGGACTCGCTCCCACGGGGAGTGGGGAGAATGTGGGACTCGCTCCCACGGGGAGTGGGGAGAATGTGGGACGCGCTCCACGGGGAGTGGGGATAATGTTGGACCCCGCTCCCACGGGGAGTGGGGAGAATGTGGGACTTGCTCCCACGGGGAGTGGGGGAGAATGTGGGACTCGCTCCCACGGGGAGTGGGGGAGAATGTGGGACTCGCTCCCACGGGGAGAATGTGGGACTCGATCCCACGGGGAGTGGGGGAGAATGTTGGACTCGCTCCCACAGGGAGTGGGGAGAATGCGGGACTCGCTCCCACGGGGAGTGGGGGAGAATGTGGGACTCGCTCCCACGGGCAGTGGGGAGAATGTGGGGCTCGCTCCCACGGGGAGTGGGGGAGAATGTGGGACTCGCCCCCACGGGGGAGTGGGGAGAATGTGGGGTTCGCTCCCACGGGGAGTGGGGGAGAATGTGGGACTCGCTTCCACGGGGAGTGGGGAGAATGTGGGGCTCGCTCCCACGGGGAGTGGGGAGAATGTGGGACTAGCTCCCACGGGGAGTGGGGAGAATGTGCGACTCGCTCCCACGGGGAGTGGGGGAGAATGTGGGACTCGCCCCCACGGGGAGTGGGAGAATGTGGGCTCGCTCCCACGGGGAGTGGGGGAGAATGTGGGACTCGCTCCCACGGGAGTGGGAGAATGTGGGGCTCGCTCCCACGGGGAGTGGGGAGAATGTGGGACTCGCTCCCACGGGGAGTGGGGGAGAATGTGGGGCTCGCTCCCACGGGGAGTGGGGGAGAATGTGGGACTCGCTCCCACGGGGAGTGGGGAGAATGTGGGACTCGCTCCCATGGGGAGTGGGGGAGAATGTGGGACTTGCTCCCACGGGAGTGGGGAGAATGTGGGGACTCGCTCCCACGGGGAGTGGGGAGAATGTGGGACTCGTTGCCACGGGGAGTGGGGAGAATGTGGGACTCGCTCCCACGGGGAGTGGGGAGAATGTGGGACTCGCTCCCATGGGGAGTGGGGGAGAATGTGGGACCTCGCTCCCACGGGGAGTGGGGAGAATGTGGGACTCGCTCCCACGGGGAGTGGGGAGAATGTGGGACTCGTTGCCACGGGGAGTGGGGAGAATGTGGGACTCGCTCCCACGGGGAGTGGGGAGAATGTGGGACTCGCTCCCACGGGGAGTGGGGGAGAATGTGGGACTCGCTCCCACGGGGAGTGTGGAGAATGTGGGACTCGGCCCCCACAGGGAGTGGGGAGAATGTGGGACTCGCTCCCACGGGGAGTGGGGAGAATGTGGGACTCGCTCCCACGGGGAGTGGGGAGAATGTGGGACTCGTTGCCACGGGGAGAGGGGGAGAATGTGGGACTCGCTCCCACGGGGAGTGGGGAGAATGTGGGACTTGCTCCCACGGGGGAGTGGGGAGAATGTGGGACTCGCTCCCACGGGGAGAGGGGGGAGAATGTGGGACTCGCTCCCACGGGGAATGGGGAGAATGTGGGACTCGCTCCCACGGGGAGTGGGGGAGAATGTGGGACTCGCTCCCACGGGGAGAATGTGGGACTCGATCCCACGGGGAGTGGGGGAGAATGTGGGACTCGCTCCCACAGGGAGTGGTGAGGGAGAATGCGGGACTCGCTCCCACGGGGAGTGGGGAGAATGTGGACTCGCTCCCAACGGGGAGAGGGGGAGAATGTGGGACTCGCTCCCACGGGGAATGGGGAGAATGTGGGACTCGCTCCCACGGGGAGTGGGGGAGAATGTGCGACTCGCTCCCACGGGGAGTGGGGGAGACATGTGGGACTCGCTCCCACGGGGAGTGGGGGAGAATGTGGGACTCGCTCCCACGGGGAGTGGGGAGAATGTGGGACTCGCTCCCACGGGGAGTGGGGAGAATGTGGGACTCGCCCCCACGGGGAGTGGGGAGAATGTGGGACTCGCTCCCACGGGGAGTGGGGAGATTGTGGGGCTCGCTCCCACGGGGGAGTGGGGGAGAATGTGGGACTCGCTCCCACGGGGAGTGGGGGAGAATGTGGGACTCGCTCCCATGGGGAGTGGGGGGAGAATGTGGGACTTGCTCCCACGGGGAGTGGGGGAGAATGTGGGACTCGCTCCAACGGGGAGTGGGGAGAATGTGGGACTCGCTCCCACGGGGAGTGGGGGAGAATGTGGGACTCGTTGCCACGGGGGAGTGGGGAGAATGTGGGACTCGCTCCCACGGGGAGTGGGGAGAATGTGGGACTCGCTCCCACGGGGAGTGGGGAGAATGTGGGACGCGCTCCCACGGGGAGTGGGGATAATGTTGGACCCGCTCCCACGGGGAGTGGGGAGAATGTGGGACTTGCTCCCACGGGGAGTGGGGGAGAATGTGGGACTCGCTCCCACGGGGAGTGGGGAGAATGTGGGACTCGCTCCCACGGGGAGAATGTGGGACTCGATCCCACGGGGAGTGGGGGAGAATGTTGGACTCGCTCCCACAGGGAGTGGGGAGAATGTGGGACTCGATCCCACGGGGAAGTGGGGAGAATGTGGGACTCGTTGCCACGGTGAGTGGGGGAGAATGTGGGACTCGCTTCCCACGGGGAGTGGGGAGAATGTGGGACTTGCTCCCACGGGGAGTGGGGAGAATGTGGGACTCGCTCCCCACGGGGGAGAGGGGGGAGAATGTGGGACTCGCTCCCACGGGGAATGGGGAGAATGTGGGACTCGCTCCCACGGGGAGGGGGGGAGAATGTGGGACTCGCTCCCACGGGGAGAATGTGGGACCTCGATCCCACGGGGAGTGGGGGAGAATGTGGGACTCGCTCCCACAGGGAGTGGGGAGAATGCGGGACTCGCTCCCACGGGGAGTGGGGGAGAATGTGGGACTTCGCTCCCACGGGGAGAGGGGAGAATGTGGGGGACTCGCTCCCACGGGGAATGGGGAGAATGTGGGACTCGCTCCCACGGGGAGTGGGGGAGAATGTGCGACTCGCTCCCACGGGGAGTGGGGGAGAATGTGGGACTCGCTCCCACGGGGAGTGGGGGAGAATGTGGGACTCGCTCCCAACGGGGAGTGGGGAGAATGTGGGACTCGCTCCCACGGGGAGTGGGGAGAATGTGGGAACTCGCCCCCACGGGGAGTGGGGAGAATGTGGGACTCGCTCCCACGGGGAGTGGGGAGATTGTGGGGCTCGCTCCCACGGGGAGTGGGGGAGAATGTGGGACTCGCTCCCACGGGGAGTGGGGAGAATGTGGGACCTCGCTCCATGGGGAGTGGGGGAGAATGTGGGACTTGCTCCCACGGGGAGTGGGGGAGAATGTGGGACTCGCTCCCACGGGGAGTGGGGAGAATGTGGGACTCGCTCCCACGGGGAGTGGGGAGAATGTGGGACTCGTTGCCACGGGGAGTGGGGGAGAATGTGGGACTCGCTCCCACGGGGAGTGGGGAGAATGTGGGACTCGCTCCCACGGGGAGTGGGGAGAATGTGGGACGCGCTCCCACGGGGAGTGGGGATAATGTTGGACCCGCTCCCACGGGGAGTGGGGGAGAATGTGGGACTTGCTCCCACGGGGAGTGGGGGAGAATGTGGGACTCGCTCCCACGGGGAGTGGGGGAGAATGTGGGACTCGCTCCCACGGGGGAGAATGTGGGACTCGATCCACGGGGAGTGGGGGAGAATGTTGGACTCGCTCCCACAGGGAGTGGGGAGAATGCGGACTCGCTCCCACGGGGGAGTGGGGGAGAATGTGGGACTCGCTCCCACGGGCAGTGGGGAGAATGTGGGGCTCGCTCCCACGGGGAGTGGGGGAGAATGTGGGGACTCGCCCCCACGGGGAGTGGGGAGAATGTGGGGTTCGCTCCCACGGGGAGTGGGGGGAGAATGTGGGACTCGCTTCCACGGGGAGTGGGGAGAATGTGGGGCTCGCTCCCACGGGGAGTGGGGAGAGAATGTGGGACTAGCTCCCACGGGGAGTGGGGAGAATGTGCGACTCGCTCCCACGGGGAGTGGGGGAGAATGTGGGACTCGCCCCCACGGGGAGTGGGGAGAATGTGGGGCTCGCTCCCACGGGGAGTGGGGGGAGAATGTGGGACTCGCTCCCACGGGGAGTGGGGAGAATGTGGGGCTCGCTCCCACGGGGAGGTGGGGAGAATGTGGGACTCGCTCCCACGGGGAGTGGGGAGAATGTGGGGCTCGCTCCCACGGGGAGTGGGGGAGAATGTGGGACTCGCTCCCACGGGGAGTGGGGAGAATGTGGGACTCGCTCCCATGGGGAGTGGGGGGAGAATGTGGGGACTTGCTCCCCACGGGAGTGGGGAGAATGTGGGACTCGCTCCCACGGGGAGTGGGGAGAATGTGGGACTCGTTGCCACGGGGAGTGGGGGAGAATGTGGGACTCGCTCCCACGGGGAGTGGGGAGAATGTGGGACTCGCTCCCATGGGGAGTGGGGGGGAGAATGTGGGACTCGCTCCCACGGGGAGTGGGAGAATGTGGGACTCGCTCCCACGGGGAGTGGGGAGAATGTGGGACTCGTTGCCACGGGGAGTGGGGAGAATGTGGGACTCGCTCCCCACGGGGAGTGGGGAGAATGTGGGACTCGCTCCCACGGGGAGTGGGGGAGGAGAATGTGGGACTCGCTCCCACGGGGAGTGTGGAGAATGTGGGACTCGCCCCCACAGGGAGTGGGGAGAATGTGGGACTCGCTCCCACGGGGAGTGGGGAGAATGTGGACTCGCTCCCACGGGGAGTGGGGAGAATGTGGGACTCGCTCCCAGGGGGAGTGGGGGAGAATGTGGGACTCGCTCCCACGGGGAGTGGGGGGAATGTGGGACTCGCTCCCACGGGGAGTGGGGCGAATGTTTAATTGTGTTCCACCCTTTCTCTCACCGACTCTGACTCTGTGAGAAGTTGACTCTTGCCACCGGGAGGGCTGCGGGAGGGGAGGGGGCAGGGCCGGAGGCGAATAATTGACACTCGAACCCCGGCTCTTGGCAGCCGTGTCTGACCGTTGACGCTCGCGATTCCCTTCGGGAACAGATTTAGCTGCCGCCTTGGACCGCCTCCCAGAGTTCGGTGTTCACCAGGTCGACAATCGGCCCCTCAGTCGACCCTTCCTTGGCCGTCAAGCCCCGGGCCGGGGCTTGAACCTGGAGCCTGGGCCTACCGCCGAGATTGCGTCGGCCAGGCCTTGCATTCCCTGGAGCCATTTGCTTGAGGCTTTCCTTTGGGGAATTTTGAAGGAACTGCCCCCGTTATGGAGAGAAAACCGTTCCCGCTCGTGTGTGGAAGCGCTGGCTGGGGTGGCGGTGGGGCGGGGAGAGAAGGGGGACGGACGGGGGGGCTAGAACGAAGGGCCAAAACCTGAAACTCAGAACCAGATCATTCGCTGACAATTTGGAAAGCACCCCTTCAGTCAGATTGGTCAAATTGGAGTGCACCTGTCCCCTGGACGCCTTTCAAGCTTGCCGTTGACCGAGACTAGTTTTATCTTTCAAGAACGAATAAAATCCGGATTATCGAGCTCCGCCTCAGCGACGGCGACCCTGACCACGATCAGCGATTGTCAATAAAGCCCAGTGGGTCCACTTCAGGGGAAGGAAAGCGACCGTCCTTGCCCCGACCTGGCCTGCACGAGACTCCGGGCCTCATGGCCGCCCCCCCCCAATGAACTGGGCCGAACCAGAGCCTGAGCCCAATTAGGGATTGGCGACGAATGCGGGCCTCGCCCCAGCCACACCCACGTCCCCACGAGAGGAGGAAGGGAATGAGGGCGGGTCCGAGCCGGTGAGGGCGGGCCATTGAATATATTGGAGGCCGAGCGAGAGAGATTTCTGATCGACGAGGAAAGGGGGGGGGGGGTCGAGGGTTATGGGGGCGGGGGGGGTGGGAACAGGCAGGGAAGTGGAGACCGGGCCACAACCAGATCGGACATGATAGTATCGAATGGCGGAGCGGGCTAGAGGGGGCCGAATGGCTTTGAGACGAGGTAGACGTCAGAGGGGCTTGTTCAGTCTGTCGAATGCCCTTTCCCCCTCTCACAATGTCCACTTCACCCACCAAACGAAGGATTAATATTAACCAGCATTCGTGTGTGGTAAAATGGCCAACAGCCTGAGTTTTAGGCCCGATACAGAATTGGACACGTTGAATTAGACCGCAGACAGGCCTGATGGGAATTCGAACGGCCAGAGGCAGGGGACTGGGGCAGGTCTGGGACTGTTCTGTGAACAGGACATGGGGAGATAATCGGTCCCATTCGAGTGGATCGGTGGCTGCGGAAACGCTCGGCCGAAGCCAGACTTTCTGGAGCCTAGATTTCCCGCCGCGACCACAAACGGGATACGGCCACCTGAAGATGGGACCCCTGGGGGTGGGGGGTCCTGGTGTCCTGCAGCGTTGCAGTCGGGAACTCCGTTGGGTGGTGCGGCCCCCCCCCCCCCGCCCCCGGACCTGATTGGCCGAGGGCCAGAGAAGATTCCGGAAGGACGCCAAGAGGGGTGCAACAGGAAGAGGCGCCCGGAGACCCTCCCCGGCGAAGACTCGGCCGCCGGCGGACCCAGAGGAGGCAGCGGGCGAGAGACCCACCTTCGTAGACCCAGGGTCCCGAGAGGCCGAGACTCAGAGGTTTGGACACGTAGGCCCGGTTCGTCGGCACGGGGGGGGGGGGGGGTGGGGTTAAGAATCTGAAGGCGTATCATAGGTTCGACGATTTAAGGATAAGCTTTATTGTGTTTTGAAATAAACTTGGGTTGAATGTGAATTTGTCTTTGTCCTTGGTCGATGTGGGCTCCCGGTTAAAACGTTTGAGTAATAAAACTGGTCGAGCTTTACAGACAACGGGTTCTTCGGCAAGCAGAAGGGTGGCTGTCTGCAGAGTATATACAGGTTGGATAAAGTCACGTTCCCTCGAGCAGGGGTCAGATGGAGCTCAGCACGGGCCGAGGACAGGGCGACTGGTAATGACCCGGCTCGCTGACGAGCGGCGCGAGGTCGAAGGCGGCCTTGGAGAAGAGGGAACCGACGGTTAGGCTGCCGGTCACCGAGGGCCCGAAGCCCGGGTAAGACATCATCTGCTCGTGGACCTTGAAGTCAACCCTGCCCGCCTGCGGCTCGGGCGCCACCAGGTTGGCGATGGAGAACGGGTGGCTGGTGGTGAAGTGAGGGTCCGGCTTGAGGTAGATGTCCGAGGCCAGCTGGGAGAGGAACGAGGGCTGGGGGGCGGCGGCGAGGCAGGTGGGGGGGGCGGCGAGGCAGGCGGCCTTGGTATCGGGCGGGCACCCCCCCCCGCCGGGCGGGTCCGGGCTGGCGCAGCCGTCCGCCTCGGCGCCGGGGCCCGGGGACTTGCCGCTTGCCCCGGGGCCGCCCGTCGCGAGCGGCGCTCCCTTCTTCTCGCACTTGAAACGCTTCTGCCTCCTCAAGTAGCAGCCGTTCTCGAACATGTTGCCCGAGTCGGGGTGCAGAGCCCAGTAGGAGCCTTTGCCCGGCTTGTCGGGCAACCGGGGCATCTTGACGAAGCAGTCGTTGAAGGAGAGCGAGTGGCGGATGGAGTTCTGCCAACGTTGCTGGTTCTGACGGTAGTACGGGAACAGATCCATGATCCACTGGTAGATCTCGTTCAGCGTCAGCATCTTCTGCAACGACTGCTGGATGGCCATGGTGATCAGGGAGATGTAGGAGTAGGGGGGCTTGGCGTGCGTGAAGCCCCGTCTGAAGGCCTTGGCGTCTCCGGGCACCTCGAGGCTCCCCTGCCCGTACGCGGGGCTGATGAGGGGGCCTCCGTCGAAGAACGGTGCGGCCTCGTTCGCCGGGCTCCCGTGGGTTCCCGAATGCCCCATCGCCGAGCCCAGCGAGGACCCCACGATGGCCAAATCCAGCCCCAGGCCGCCCACGGCCCCTGGGCCGACTCCCAGGGCAGACAGATGGTGCTGGCTCAGTCCCGAGTTCATGTATGACCCAGCCGTGGATCCGGGAGTCCTTGCGTGGCCGATGAAGGCGTTCCCTGGATTCATGAGGTCTGCAGGATGGAAGATCTGACAGAGACAGAGATCAACATTTCAATTTACGTTCAACACTCAAATCAAACGTAAAACAGCACCGTCTGACCCCACCGAACCTGTTCTGATCCAGAACCAAAAAGAACCCAACACTGGCTGACGAGATAATAACGTGCATTTATGTCAAACAAGTCATTTCCAATTAAGGGGCAGTTTAGCGTGGCCAATCCACCTGCCCGGCACATCTTTGTGTTGTGGGGGTGAGACCCGCGCAGACACGGGGAGAATGTGCAAACTCCACACGGACAGTGACCCGGGGCCGGGATCGAACCCGGGTCCTCGGCTCCGCGAAGCAGCAGGGCTAACCACTGCGCCACCGTGCTGCGTCAGAAAGCTTTAAGAAGAGACACACAGAGAGAGAACCTTAATCAAGGGACAGTGTGAGAGAGAGAGTGTTACAACTGAGAGTCTGATACTGAGGGACAGTGTGTGAGAGAGAGTGTTATAACTGAGAGTCTGATACTGAGGGACAGTGTGTGAGAGAGAGTGTTACAACTGAGAGTCTGATACTGAGGGACTGTGTGTGAGAGAGAGTGTTACAACTGAGAGTCTGATACTGAGGGACAGTGTGTGAGAGAGAGTGTTACAACTGAGAGTCTGATGCTGAGGGACAGTGTGAGAGAGAGAGTGTTATAACTGAGAGTCTGATACTGAGGGACAGTGTAACAGAGAGAGTGTTATAACTGAGAGTCTGATACTGAGGGACAGTGTGAGCGAGAGTGTTATAACTGAGAGTCTGATACTGAGGGACAGTGTGAGCGAGAGTGTTATAACTGAGAGTCTGATACTGAGGGACAGTGTGAGAGAGAGTGTTACAACTGAGAGTCTGATACTGAGGGACAGTGTGTGAGAGAGAGTGTTACAACTGAGAGTCTGATACTGAGGGACAGTGTAACAGAGAGAGAGTGTTATAACTGAGAGTCTGATACTGAGGGACAGTGTGAGAGAGAGAGTGTTATAACTGAGAGTCTGATACTGAGGGACAGTGTGTGAGAGAGAGTGTTACAACTGAGAGTCTGATACTGAGGGACTGTGTGTGAGAGAGAGTGTTACAACTGAGAGTCTGATACTGAGGGACAGTGTGTGAGAGAGAGTGTTACAACTGAGAGTCTGATACTGAGGGACAGTGTAACAGAGAGAGAGTGTTATAACTGAGAGTCTGATACTGAGGGACTGTGTGTGAGAGAGAGTGTTACAACTGAGAGTCTGATACTGAGGGACAGTGTGTGAGAGAGAGTGTTACAACTGAGAGTCTGATACTGAGGGACTGTGTGTGAGAGAGAGTGTTACAACTGAGAGTCTGATACTGAGGGACAGTGTGTGAGAGAGAGTGTTACAACTGAGAGTCTGATACTGAGGGACTGTGTGTGAGAGAGAGTGTTACAACTGAGAGTCTGATACTGAGGGACAGTGTGTGAGAGAGAGTGTTATAACTGAGAGTCTGATACTGAGGGACAGTGTGAGCGAGAGTGTTATAACTGAGAGTCTGATACTGAGGGACAGTGTGAGAGAGAGTGTTACAACTGAGAGTCTGATACTGAGGGACAGTGTGTGAGAGAGAGTGTTACAACTGAGAGTCTGATACTGAGGGACAGTGTAACAGAGAGAGAGTGTTATAACTGAGAGTCTGATACTGAGGGACAGTGTGAGAGAGAGAGTGTTATAACTGAGAGTCTGATACTGAGGGACAGTGTGTGAGAGAGAGTGTTATAACTGAGAGTCTGATACTGAGGGACAGTGTGTGAGAGAGAGTGTTATAACTGAGAGTCTGATACTGAGGGACAGTGTGTGAGAGAGAGTGTTACAACTGAGAGTCTGATACTGAGGGACTGTGTGTGAGAGAGAGTGTTACAACTGAGAGTCTGATACTGAGGGACAGTGTGTGAGAGAGAGTGTTACAACTGAGAGTCTGATACTGAGGGACAGTGTAACAGAGAGAGAGTGTTATAACTGAGAGTCTGATACTGAGGGACTGTGTGTGAGAGAGAGTGTTACAACTGAGAGTCTGATACTGAGGGACAGTGTGTGAGAGAGAGTGTTACAACTGAGAGTCTGATACTGAGGGACTGTGTGTGAGAGAGAGTGTTACAACTGAGAGTCTGATACTGAGGGACAGTGTGTGAGAGAGAGTGTTACAACTGAGAGTCTGATACTGAGGGACTGTGTGTGAGAGAGAGTGTTACAACTGAGAGTCTGATACTGAGGGACAGTGTGTGAGAGAGAGTGTTGCAACTGAGAGTCTGATACTGAGGGACAGTGTGTGAGAGAGAGTGTTACAACTGAGAGTCTGATACTGAGGGACTGTGTGTGAGAGAGAGTGTTACAACTGAGAGTCTGATACTGAGGGACAGTGTGTGAGAGAGAGTGTTACAACTGAGAGTCTGATACTGAGGGACTGTGTGTGAGAGAGAGTGTTACAACTGAGAGTCTGATACTGAGGGACAGTGTGTGAGAGAGAGTGTTACAACTGAGAGTCTGATACTGAGGGACAGTGTAACAGAGAGAGAGTGTTATAACTGAAAGTCTGATACTTAGGGACAGTGTGAGATTGTGTTACAACTGAGAGTCTGATACTGAGGGACAGTGTGTGAGAGAGAGTGTTATAACTGAGAGTCTGATACTGAGGGACAGTGTAACAGAGAGAGTGTTATAACTGAGAGTCTGATACTGAGGTACAGTGTGAGAGAGAGTGTTATAACTGAGAGTCTGATACTGAGGGACAGTGTGTGAGAGAGAGTGTTATAACTGAGAGTCTGATACTGAGGGACAGTGTGTGAGAGAGAGTGTTATAACTGAGAGTCTGATACTGAGGGACAGTGTGAGAGAGAGAGTGTTATAACTGAGAGTCTGATACTGAGGGACAGTGTGTGAGAGAGAGTGTTATAACTGAGAGTCTGATACTGAGGGACAGTGTGTGAGAGAGAGTGTTATAACTGAGACTTTGATACTGAGGGACAGTGTGTGAGAGAGAGTGTTATAACTGAGAGTCTGATACTGAGGGACAGTGTGTGAGAGAGTGTTATAACTGAGAGTCTGATACTGAGGGACAGTGTGTGAGAGAGAGTGTTATAACTGAGAGTCTGATACTGAGGGACAGTGTGTGAGAGAGAGTGTTATAACTGAGAGTCTGATACTGAGGGACAGTGTAACAGAGAGAGTGTTATAACTGAGAGTCTGATACTGAGGGACAGTGTGAGAGAGAGAGTTATAACTGAGAGTCTGATACTGAGGGACAGTGTAACAGAGAGAGTGTTATAACTGAGAGTCTGATACTGAGGGACAGTGTGTGAGAGAGAGTGTTATAACTGAGAGTCTGATACTGAGGGACAGTGTAACAGAGAGAGTGTTATAACAGAGAGTCTGATACTGAGGGACAGTGTAACAGAGAGAGTGTTATAACTGAGAGTCTGATACTGAGGGACAGTGTGTGAGAGAGAGTGTTATAACTGAGAGTCTGATACTGAGGGACAGTGTGTGAGAGAGAGTGTTATAACTGAGAGTCTGATACTGAGGGACAGTGTAACAGAGAGAGTGTTACAACTGAGAGTCTGATACTGAGGGACAGTGTGTGAGAGAGAGTGTTATAACTGAGACTGATACTGAGCGACAGTGTAACAGAGAGAGTGTTATAACTGAGAGTCTGATACTGAGGGTCAGTGTGTGAGAGAGTGTTATAACTGAGAGTCTGATACTGAGGTACAGTGTGAGAGAGAGTGTTATAACTGAGAGTCTGATACTGAGGGACAGTGTGTGAGAGAGAGTGTTATAACTGAGAGTCTGATACTGAGGGACAGTGTGTGAGAGAGAGTGTTATAACTGAGAGTCTGATACTGAGGGACAGTGTGAGAGAGAGAGTGTTATAACTGAGAGTCTGATACTGAGGGACAGTGTGTGAGAGAGAGTGTTATAACTGAGAGTCTGATACTGAGGGACAGTGTGTGAGAGAGAGTGTTATAACTGAGAGTCTGATACTGAGGGACAGTGTGTGAGAGAGAGTGTTATAACTGAGAGTCTGATACTGAGGGACAGTGTGTGAGAGAGTGTTATAACTGAGAGTCTGATACTGAGGGACAGTGTGTGAGAGAGAGTGTTATAACTGAGAGTCTGATACTGAGGGACAGTGTGTGAGAGAGAGTGTTATAACTGAGAGTCTGATACTGAGGGACAGTGTAACAGAGAGAGTGTTATAACTGAGAGTCTGATACTGAGGGACAGTGTGAGAGAGAGTGTTATAACTGAGAGTCTGATACTGAGGGACAGTGTAACAGAGAGAGTGTTATAACTGAGAGTCTGATACTGAGGGACAGTGTGTGAGAGAGAGTGTTATAACTGAGAGTCTGATACTGAGGGACAGTGTAACAGAGAGAGTGTTATAACAGAGAGTCTGATACTGAGGGACAGTGTAACAGAGAGAGTGTTATAACTGAGAGTCTGATACTGAGGGACAGTGTGTGAGAGACAGTGTTATAACTGAGAGTCTGATACTGAGGGACAGTGTGTGAGAGAGAGTGTTATAACTGAGAGTCTGATACTGAGGGACAGTGTAACAGAGAGAGTGTTATAACTGAGAGTCTGATACTGAGGGACAGTGTGTGAGAGAGAGTGTTATAACTGAGAGTCTGATACTGAGGGACAGTGTGTGAGAGAGAGTGTTATAACTGAGAGTCTGATACTGAGGGACAGTGTAACAGAGAGAGTGTTATAACTGAGAGTCTGATACTGAGGGACAGTGTGAGAGAGAGTGTTATAACTGAGAGTCTGATACTGAGGGACAGTGTAACAGAGAGAGTGTTACAACTGAGAGTCTGATACTGAGGGACAGTGTGTGAGAGAGAGTGTTATAACTGAGTCTGATACTGAGCGACAGTGTAACAGAGAGAGTGTTATAACTGAGAGTCTGATACTGAGGGTCAGTGTGTGAGAGAGTGTTATAACTGAGAGTCTGATACTGAGGGACAGTGTGAGAGAGAGAGTGTTATAACTGAGAGTCTGATACTGAGGGACAGTGTGAGAGAGAGAGTGTTATAACTGAGAGTCTGATACTGAGGGACAGTGTAACAGAGAGAGTGTTATAACTGAGAGTCTGATACTGAGGGACAGTGTGAGAGAGAGAGTGTTATAACTGAGAGTCTGATACTGAGGGACAGTGTAACAGAGAGAGTGTTATAACTGAGAGCCTGATACTGAGGGACAGTGTGAGAGAGAGTGTTATAACTGAGAGTCTGATACTGAGGGACAGTGTGTGAGAGAGAGTGGTATAACTGAGAGTCTGATACTGAGGGACAGTGTGTGAGAGAGAGTGTTATAACTGAGAGTCTGATAGTGAGGGACACTGTGTGTGAGATAGTGTTATAACTGAGAGTCTGATACTGAGGGACAGTGTGTGAGAGAGAGTGTTATAACTGAGAGTCTGATACTGAGGGACTGTGTGTGAGAGAGAGTGTTACAACTGAGAGTCTGATACTGAGGGACAGTGTAACAGAGAGAGTGTTATAACTGAGAGTCTGATACTGAGGGACAGTGTGTGAGAGAGAGTGTTATAACTGAGAGTCTGATACTGAGGGACAGTGTGTGAGAGAGAGTGTTATAACTGAGAGTCTGATACTGAGGGACAGTGTGTGAGAGAGAGTGTTATAACTGAGAGTCTGATACTGAGGGACAGTGTGTGAGAGAGAGTGTTATAACTGAGAGTCTGATACTGAGGGACAGTGTGTGAGAGAGAGTGTTACAACTGAGTCTGATACTGAGGGACAGTGTAAAAGAGAGAGAGTGTTATAACTGAGAGTCTGATACTGAGGGACAGTGTGTGAGAGAGTGTTATAACTGAGAGTCTGATACTGAGGGACAGTGTGAGAGAGAGTGTTACAACTGAGAGTCTGATACTGAGGGACAGTGTAACAGAGAGAGAGTGTTATAACTGAGAGTCTGATACTGAGGGACAGTGTGAGAGAGAGAGTGTTATAACTGAGAGTCTGATACTGAGGGACAGTGTGTGAGAGAGAGTGTTACAACTGAGAGTCTGATACTGAGGGACAGTGTAACAGAGAGAGAGTGTTATAACTGAGAGTCTGATACTGAGGGACAGTGTGAGAGAGAGAGTTTTAGAACTGAGAGTCTGATACTGAGGGACAGTGTGTGAGAGAGAGTGTTACAACTGAGAGTCTGATACTGAGGGACTGTGTGTGAGAGAGAGTGTTACAACTGAGAGTCTGATACTGAGGGACAGTGTGTGAGAGAGAGTGTTACAACTGAGAGTCTGATACTGAGGGACAGTGTAACAGAGAGAGAGTGTTATAACTGAGAGTCTGATACTGAGGGACTGTGTGTGAGAGAGAGTGTTACAACTGAGAGTCTGATACTGAGGGACAGTGTGTGAGAGAGAGTGTTACAACTGAGAGTCTGATACTGAGGGACAGTGTGTGAGAGAGAGTGTTACAACTGAGAGTCTGATACTGAGGGACTGTGTGTGAGAGAGAGTGTTACAACTGAGAGTCTGATACTGAGGGACAGTGTGTGAGAGAGAGTGTTATAACTGAGAGTCTGATACTGAGGGACAGTGTGAGCGAGAGTGTTATAACTGAGTGTCTGATACTGAGGGACAGTGTGAGAGAGAGTGTTACAACTGAGAGTCTGATACTGAGGGACAGTGTGTGAGAGAGAGTGTTACAACTGAGAGTCTGATACTGAGGGACAGTGTAACAGAGAGAGAGTGTTATAACTGAGAGTCTGATACTGAGGGACAGTGTGAGAGAGAGAGTGTTATAACTGAGAGTCTGATACTGAGGGACAGTGTGTGAGAGAGAGTGTTACAACTGAGAGTCTGATACTGAGGGACTGTGTGTGAGAGAGAGTGTTACAACTGAGAGTCTGATACTGAGGGACAGTGTGTGAGAGAGAGTGTTACAACTGAGAGTCTGATACTGAGGGACAGTGTAACAGAGAGAGAGTGTTATAACTGAGAGTCTGATACTGAGGGACTGTGTGTGAGAGAGAGTGTTACAACTGAGAGTCTGATACTGAGGGACAGTGTGTGAGAGAGAGTGTTACAACTGAGAGTCTGATACTGAGGGACTGTGTGTGAGAGAGAGTGTTACAACTGAGAGTCTGATACTGAGGGACAGTGTGTGAGAGAGAGTGTTACAACTGAGAGTCTGATACTGAGGGACTGTGTGTGAGAGAGAGTGTTACAACTGAGAGTCTGATACTGAGGGACAGTGTGTGAGAGAGAGTGTTACAACTGAGAGTCTGATACTGAGGGACAGTGTGTGAGAGAGAGTGTTACAACTGAGAGTCTGATACTGAGGGACTGTGTGTGAGAGAGAGTGTTACAACTGAGAGTCTGATACTGAGGGACAGTGTGTGAGAGAGAGTGTTACAACTGAGAGTCTGATACTGAGGGACTGTGTGTGAGAGAGAGTGTTACAACTGAGAGTCTGATACTGAGGGACAGTGTGTGAGAGAGAGTGTTACAACTGAGAGTCTGATACTGAGGGACAGTGTAACAGAGAGAGAGTGTTATAACTGAGAGTCTGATACTTAGGGACAGTGTGAGATTGTATTACAACTGAGAGTCTGATACTGAGGGACAGTGTGTGAGAGAGAGTGTTATAACTGAGAGTCTGATACTGAGGGACAGTGTAACAGAGAGAGTGTTATAACTGAGAGTCTGATACTGAGGTACAGTGTGAGAGAGAGTGTTATAACTGAGAGTCTGATACTGAGGGACAGTGTGTGAGAGAGAGTGTTATAACTGAGAGTCTGATACTGAGGGACAGTGTGTGAGAGAGAGTGTTATAACTGAGAGTCTGATACTGAGGGACAGTGTGAGAGAGAGAGTGTTATAACTGAGAGTCTGATACTGAGGGACAGTGTGTGAGAGAGAGTGTTATAACTGAGAGTCTGATACTGAGGGACAGTGTGTGAGAGAGAGTGTTATAACTGAGAGTCTGATACTGAGGGACAGTGTGTGAGAGAGAGTGTTATAACTGAGAGTCTGATACTGAGGGACAGTGTGTGAGAGAGTGTTATAACTGAGAGTCTGATACTGAGGGACAGTGTGTGAGAGAGAGTGTTATAACTGAGAGTCTGATACTGAGGGACAGTGTGTGAGAGAGAGTGTTATAACTGAGAGTCTGATATCGAGGGACAGTGTAACAGAGAGAGTGTTATAACTGAGAGTCTGATACTGAGGGACAGTGTGAGAGAGAGTGTTATAACTGAGAGTCTGATACTGAGGGACAGTGTAACAGAGAGAGTGTTATAACTGAGAGTCTGATACTGAGGGACAGTGTGTGAGAGAGAGTGTTATAACTGAGAGTCTGATACTGAGGGACAGTGTAACAGAGAGAGTGTTATAACAGAGAGTCTGATACTGAGGGACAGTGTAACAGAGAGAGTGTTATAACTGAGAGTCTGATACTGAGGGACAGTGTGTGAGAGAGAGTGTTATAACTGAGAGTCTGATACTGAGGGACAGTGTGTGAGAGAGAGTGTTATAACTGAGAGTCTGATACTGAGGGACAGTGTAACAGAGAGAGTGTTATAACTGAGAGTCTGATACTGAGGGACAGTGTGAGAGAGAGTGTTATAACTGAGAGTCTGATACTGAGGGACAGTGTAACAGAGAGAGTGTTATAACTGAGAGTCTGATACTGAGGGACAGTGTGTGAGAGAGAGTGTTATAACTGAGAGTCTGATACTGAGGGACAGTGTAACAGAGAGAGTGTTATAACAGAGAGTCTGATACTGAGGGACAGTGTAACAGAGAGATTGTTATAACTGAGAGTCTGATACTGAGGGACAGTGCGTGAGAGAGAGTGTTATAACTGAGAGTCTGATACTGAGGTACAGTGTGAGAGAGAGTGTTATAACTGAGAGTCTGATACTGAGGGACAGTGTGTGAGAGAGTGTTATAACTGAGAGTCTGATACTGAGGGACAGTGTGTGAGAGAGAGTGTTATAACTGAGAGTCTGATACTGAGGGACAGTGTAACAGAGAGAGAGTGTTATAACTGAGAGTCTGATACTGAGGGACAGTGTGTGAGAGAGAGTGTTATAACTGAGAGTCTGATACTGAGGGACAGTGTAACAGAGAGAGTGTTATAACTGAGTCTGATACTGAGGGACAGTGTGTGAGAGAGAGTGTTATAACTGAGAGTCTGATACTGAGGGACAGTGTGAGAGAGAGAGTGTTATAACTGAGAGTCTGATACTGAGGGACAGTGTGTGAGAGAGAGTGTTACAACTGAGAGTCTGATACTGAGGGACAGTGTAACAGAGAGAGAGTGTTATAACTGAGAGTCTGATACTGAGGGACAGTGTGAGAGAGAGAGTGTTAGAACTGAGAGTCTGATACTGAGGGACAGTGTGTGAGAGAGAGTGTTACAACTGAGAGTCTGATACTGAGGGACTGTGTGTGAGAGAGAGTGTTACAACTGAGAGTCTGATACTGAGGGACAGTGTGTGAGAGAGAGTGTTACAACTGAGAGTCTGATACTGAGGGACAGTGTAACAAGAGAGAGAGTGTTATAACTGAGAGTCTGATACTGAGGGACTGTGTGTGAGAGAGAGTGTTACAACTGAGAGTCTGATACTGAGGGACAGTGTGTGAGAGAGAGTGTTACAACTGAGAGTCTGATACTGAGGGACAGTGTGTGAGAGAGAGTGTTACAACTGAGAGTCTGATACTGAGGGACTGTGTGTGAGAGAGAGTGTTACAACTGAGAGTCTGATACTGAGGGACAGTGTGTGAGAGAGAGTGTTATAACTGAGAGTCTGATACTGAGGGACAGTGTGAGCGAGAGTGTTATAACTGCGTGTCTGATACTGAGGGACAGTGTGAGAGAGAGTGTTACAACTGAGAGTCTGATACTGAGGGACAGTGTGTGAGAGAGAGTGTTACAACTGAGAGTCTGATACTGAGGGACAGTGTAACAGAGAGAGAGTGTTATAACTGAGAGTCTGATACTGAGGGACAGTGTGAGAGAGAGAGTGTTATAACTGAGAGTCTGATACTGAGGGACAGTGTGTGAGAGAGAGTGTTACAACTGAGAGTCTGATACTGAGGGACTGTGTGTGAGAGAGAGTGTTACAACTGAGAGTCTGATACTGAGGGACAGTGTGTGAGAGAGAGTGTTACAACTGAGAGTCTGATACTGAGGGACAGTGTAACAGAGAGAGAGTGTTATAACTGAGAGTCTGATACTGAGGGACTGTGTGTGAGAGAGAGTGTTACAACTGAGAGTCTGATACTGAGGGACAGTGTGTGAGAGAGAGTGTTACAACTGAGAGTCTGATACTGAGGGACTGTGTGTGAGAGAGAGTGTTACAACTGAGAGTCTGATACTGAGGGACAGTGTGTGAGAGAGAGTGTTACAACTGAGAGTCTGATACTGAGGGACTGTGTGTGAGAGAGAGTGTTACAACTGAGAGTCTGATACTGAGGGACAGTGTGTGAGAGAGAGTGTTACAACTGAGAGTCTGATACTGAGGGACAGTGTGTGAGAGAGAGTGTTACAACTGAGAGTCTGATACTGAGGGACTGTGTGTGAGAGAGAGTGTCACAACTGAGAGTCTGATACTGAGGGACAGTGTGTGAGAGAGAGTGTTACAACTGAGAGTCTGATACTGAGGGACTGTGTGTGAGAGAGAGTGTTACAACTGAGAGTCTGATACTGAGGGACAGTGTGTGAGAGAGAGTGTTACAACTGAGAGTCTGATACTGAGGGACAGTGTAACAGAGAGAGAGTGTTATAACTGAGAGTCTGATACTTAGGGACAGTGTGAGATTGTGTTACAACTGAGAGTCTGATACTGAGGGACAGTGTGTGAGAGAGAGTGTTATAACTGAGAGTCTGATACTGAGGGACAGTGTAACAGAGAGAGTGTTATAACTGAGAGTCTGATACTGAGGTACAGTGTGAGAGAGAGTGTTATAACTGAGAGTCTGATACTGAGGGACAGTGTGTGAGAGAGAGTGTTATAACTGAGAGTCTGATACTGAGGGACAGTGTGTGAGAGAGAGTGTTATAACTGAGAGTCTGATACTGAGGGACAGTGTGAGAGAGAGAGTGTTATAACTGAGAGTCTGATACTGAGGGACAGTGTGTGAGAGAGAGTGTTATAACTGAGAGTCTGATACTGAGGGACAGTGTGTGAGAGAGAGTGTTATAACTGAGAGTCTGATACTGAGGGACAGTGTGTGAGAGAGAGTGTTATAACTGAGAGTCTGATACTGAGGGACAGTGTGTGAGAGAGTGTTATAACTGAGAGTCTGATACTGAGGGACAGTGTGTGAGAGAGAGTGTTATAACTGAGAGCCTGATACTGAGGGACAGTGTGTGAGAGAGAGTGTTATAACTGAGAGTCTGATATCGAGGGACAGTGTAACAGAGAGAGTGTTATAACTGAGAGTCTGATACTGAGGGACAGTGTGAGAGAGAGTGTTATAACTGAGAGTCTGATACTGAGGGACAGTGTAACAGAGAGAGTGTTATAACTGAGAGTCTGATACTGACGGACAGTGTGTGAGAGAGAGTGTTATAACTGAGAGTCTGATACTGAGGGACAGTGTAACAGAGAGAGTGTTATAACAGAGAGTCTGATACTGAGGGACAGTGTAACAGAGAGAGTGTTATAACTGAGAGTCTGATACTGAGGGACAGTGTGTGAGAGAGAGTGTTATAACTGAGAGTCTGATACTGAGGGACAGTGTGAGAGAGAGAGTGTTATAACTGAGAGTCTGATACTGAGGGACAGTGTGTGAGAGAGAGTGTTATAACTGAGAGTCTGATACGGAGGGACAGTGTAACAGAGAGAGTGTTATAACTGAGAGTCTGATACTGAGGGACAGTGTGAGAGAGAGTGTTACAACTGAGAGTCTGATACTGAGGGACAGTGTAACAGAGAGAGAGTGTTATAACTGAGAGTCTGATACTGAGGGACAGTGTGAGAGAGAGAGTGTTATAACTGAGAGTCTGATACTGAGGGACAGTGTGTGAGAGAGAGTGTTACAACTGAGAGTCTGATACTGAGGGACAGTGTAACAGAGAGAGAGTGTTATAACTGAGAGTCTGATACTGAGGGACAGTGTGAGAGAGAGAGTTTTAGAACTGAGAGTCTGATACTGAGGGACAGTGTGTGAGAGAGAGTGTTACAACTGAGAGTCTGATACTGAGGGACTGTGTGTGAGAGAGAGTGTTACAACTGAGAGTCTGATACTGAGGGACAGTGTGTGAGAGAGAGTGTTACAACTGAGAGTCTGATACTGAGGGACAGTGTAACAGAGAGAGAGTGTTATAACTGAGAGTCTGATACTGAGGGACTGTGTGTGAGAGAGAGTGTTACAACTGAGAGTCTGATACTGAGGGACAGTGTGTGAGAGAGAGTGTTACAACTGAGAGTCTGATACTGAGGGACAGTGTGTGAGAGAGAGTGTTACAACTGAGAGTCTGATACTGAGGGACTGTGTGTGAGAGAGAGTGTTACAACTGAGAGTCTGATACTGAGGGACAGTGTGTGAGAGAGAGTGTTATAACTGAGAGTCTGATACTGAGGGACAGTGTGAGCGAGAGTGTTATAACTGAGTGTCTGATACTGAGGGACAGTGTGAGAGAGAGTGTTACAACTGAGAGTCTGATACTGAGGGACAGTGTGTGAGAGAGAGTGTTACAACTGAGAGTCTGATACTGAGGGACAGTGTAACAGAGAGAGAGTGTTATAACTGAGAGTCTGATACTGAGGGACAGTGTGAGAGAGAGAGTGTTATAACTGAGAGTCTGATACTGAGGGACAGTGTGTGAGAGAGAGTGTTACAACTGAGAGTCTGATACTGAGGGACTGTGTGTGAGAGAGAGTGTTACAACTGAGAGTCTGATACTGAGGGACAGTGTGTGAGAGAGAGTGTTACAACTGAGAGTCTGATACTGAGGGACAGTGTAACAGAGAGAGAGTGTTATAACTGAGAGTCTGATACTGAGGGACTGTGTGTGAGAGAGAGTGTTACAACTGAGAGTCTGATACTGAGGGACAGTGTGTGAGAGAGAGTGTTACAACTGAGAGTCTGATACTGAGGGACTGTGTGTGAGAGAGAGTGTTACAACTGAGAGTCTGATACTGAGGGACAGTGTGTGAGAGAGAGTGTTACAACTGAGAGTCTGATACTGAGGGACTGTGTGTGAGAGAGAGTGTTACAACTGAGAGTCTGATACTGAGGGACAGTGTGTGAGAGAGAGTGTTACAACTGAGAGTCTGATACTGAGGGACAGTGTGTGAGAGAGAGTGTTACAACTGAGAGTCTGATACTGAGGGACTGTGTGTGAGAGAGAGTGTTACAACTGAGAGTCTGATACTGAGGGACAGTGTGTGAGAGAGAGTGTTACAACTGAGAGTCTGATACTGAGGGACTGTGTGTGAGAGAGAGTGTTACAACTGAGAGTCTGATACTGAGGGACAGTGTGTGAGAGAGAGTGTTACAACTGAGAGTCTGATACTGAGGGACAGTGTAACAGAGAGAGAGTGTTATAACTGAGAGTCTGATACTTAGGGACAGTGTGAGATTGTATTACAACTGAGAGTCTGATACTGAGGGACAGTGTGTGAGAGAGAGTGTTATAACTGAGAGTCTGATACTGAGGGACAGTGTAACAGAGAGAGTGTTATAACTGAGAGTCTGATACTGAGGTACAGTGTGAGAGAGAGTGTTATAACTGAGAGTCTGATACTGAGGGACAGTGTGTGAGAGAGAGTGTTATAACTGAGAGTCTGATACTGAGGGACAGTGTGTGAGAGAGAGTGTTATAACTGAGAGTCTGATACTGAGGGACAGTGTGAGAGAGAGAGTGTTATAACTGAGAGTCTGATACTGAGGGACAGTGTGTGAGAGAGAGTGTTATAACTGAGAGTCTGATACTGAGGGACAGTGTGTGAGAGAGAGTGTTATAACTGAGAGTCTGATACTGAGGGACAGTGTGTGAGAGAGAGTGTTATAACTGAGAGTCTGATACTGAGGGACAGTGTGTGAGAGAGTGTTATAACTGAGAGTCTGATACTGAGGGACAGTGTGTGAGAGAGAGTGTTATAACTGAGAGTCTGATACTGAGGGACAGTGTGTGAGAGAGAGTGTTATAACTGAGAGTCTGATATCGAGGGACAGTGTAACAGAGAGAGTGTTATAACTGAGAGTCTGATACTGAGGGACAGTGTGAGAGAGAGTGTTATAACTGAGAGTCTGATACTGAGGGACAGTGTAACAGAGAGAGTGTTATAACTGAGAGTCTGATACTGAGGGACAGTGTGTGAGAGAGAGTGTTATAACTGAGAGTCTGATACTGAGGGACAGTGTAACAGAGAGAGTGTTATAACAGAGAGTCTGATACTGAGGGACAGTGTAACAGAGAGAGTGTTATAACTGAGAGTCTGATACTGAGGGACAGTGTGTGAGAGAGAGTGTTATAACTGAGAGTCTGATACTGAGGGACAGTGTGTGAGAGAGAGTGTTATAACTGAGAGTCTGATACTGAGGGACAGTGTAACAGAGAGAGTGTTATAACTGAGAGTCTGATACTGAGGGACAGTGTGAGAGAGAGTGTTATAACTGAGAGTCTGATACTGAGGGACAGTGTAACAGAGAGAGTGTTATAACTGAGAGTCTGATACTGAGGGACAGTGTGTGAGAGAGAGTGTTATAACTGAGAGTCTGATACTGAGGGACAGTGTAACAGAGAGAGTGTTATAACAGAGAGTCTGATACTGAGGGACAGTGTAACAGAGAGATTGTTATAACTGAGAGTCTGATACTGAGGGACAGTGCGTGAGAGAGAGTGTTATAACTGAGAGTCTGATACTGAGGTACAGTGTGAGAGAGAGTGTTATAACTGAGAGTCTGATACTGAGGGACAGTGTGTGAGAGAGTGTTATAACTGAGAGTCTGATACTGAGGGACAGTGTGTGAGAGAGAGTGTTATAACTGAGAGTCTGATACTGAGGGACAGTGTAACAGAGAGAGAGTGTTATAACTGAGAGTCTGATACTGAGGGACAGTGTGTGAGAGAGAGTGTTATAACTGAGAGTCTGATACTGAGGGACAGTGTAACAGAGAGAGTGTTATAACTGAGTCTGATACTGAGGGACAGTGTGTGAGAGAGAGTGTTATAACTGAGAGTCTGATACTGAGGGACAGTGTGAGAGAGAGAGTGTTATAACTGAGAGTCTGATACTGAGGGACAGTGTGTGAGAGAGAGTGTTACAACTGAGAGTCTGATACTGAGGGACAGTGTAACAGAGAGAGAGTGTTATAACTGAGAGTCTGATACTGAGGGACAGTGTGAGAGAGAGAGTGTTAGAACTGAGAGTCTGATACTGAGGGACAGTGTGTGAGAGAGAGTGTTACAACTGAGAGTCTGATACTGAGGGACTGTGTGTGAGAGAGAGTGTTACAACTGAGAGTCTGATACTGAGGGACAGTGTGTGAGAGAGAGTGTTACAACTGAGAGTCTGATACTGAGGGACAGTGTAACAAGAGAGAGAGTGTTATAACTGAGAGTCTGATACTGAGGGACTGTGTGTGAGAGAGAGTGTTACAACTGAGAGTCTGATACTGAGGGACAGTGTGTGAGAGAGAGTGTTACAACTGAGAGTCTGATACTGAGGGACAGTGTGTGAGAGAGAGTGTTACAACTGAGAGTCTGATACTGAGGGACTGTGTGTGAGAGAGAGTGTTACAACTGAGAGTCTGATACTGAGGGACAGTGTGTGAGAGAGAGTGTTATAACTGAGAGTCTGATACTGAGGGACAGTGTGAGCGAGAGTGTTATAACTGCGTGTCTGATACTGAGGGACAGTGTGAGAGAGAGTGTTACAACTGAGAGTCTGATACTGAGGGACAGTGTGTGAGAGAGAGTGTTACAACTGAGAGTCTGATACTGAGGGACAGTGTAACAGAGAGAGAGTGTTATAACTGAGAGTCTGATACTGAGGGACAGTGTGAGAGAGAGAGTGTTATAACTGAGAGTCTGATACTGAGGGACAGTGTGTGAGAGAGAGTGTTACAACTGAGAGTCTGATACTGAGGGACTGTGTGTGAGAGAGAGTGTTACAACTGAGAGTCTGATACTGAGGGACAGTGTGTGAGAGAGAGTGTTACAACTGAGAGTCTGATACTGAGGGACAGTGTAACAGAGAGAGAGTGTTATAACTGAGAGTCTGATACTGAGGGACTGTGTGTGAGAGAGAGTGTTCCAACTGAGAGTCTGATACTGAGGGACAGTGTGTGAGAGAGAGTGTTACAACTGAGAGTCTGATACTGAGGGACTGTGTGTGAGAGAGAGTGTTACAACTGAGAGTCTGATACTGAGGGACAGTGTGTGAGAGAGAGTGTTACAACTGAGAGTCTGATACTGAGGGACTGTGTGTGAGAGAGAGTGTTACAACTGAGAGTCTGATACTGAGGGACAGTGTGTGAGAGAGAGTGTTACAACTGAGAGTCTGATACTGAGGGACAGTGTGTGAGAGAGAGTGTTACAACTGAGAGTCTGATACTGAGGGACTGTGTGTGAGAGAGAGTGTCACAACTGAGAGTCTGATACTGAGGGACAGTGTGTGAGAGAGAGTGTTACAACTGAGAGTCTGATACTGAGGGACTGTGTGTGAGAGAGAGTGTTACAACTGAGAGTCTGATACTGAGGGACAGTGTGTGAGAGAGAGTGTTACAACTGAGAGTCTGATACTGAGGGACAGTGTAACAGAGAGAGAGTGTTATAACTGAGAGTCTGATACTTAGGGACAGTGTGAGATTGTGTTACAACTGAGAGTCTGATACTGAGGGACAGTGTGTGAGAGAGAGTGTTATAACTGAGAGTCTGATACTGAGGGACAGTGTAACAGAGAGAGTGTTATAACTGAGAGTCTGATACTGAGGTACAGTGTGAGAGAGAGTGTTATAACTGAGAGTCTGATACTGAGGGACAGTGTGTGAGAGAGAGTGTTATAACTGAGAGTCTGATACTGAGGGACAGTGTGTGAGAGAGAGTGTTATAACTGAGAGTCTGATACTGAGGGACAGTGTGAGAGAGAGAGTGTTATAACTGAGAGTCTGATACTGAGGGACAGTGTGTGAGAGAGAGTGTTATAACTGAGAGTCTGATACTGAGGGACAGTGTGTGAGAGAGAGTGTTATAACTGAGAGTCTGATACTGAGGGACAGTGTGTGAGAGAGAGTGTTATAACTGAGAGTCTGATACTGAGGGACAGTGTGTGAGAGAGAGTGTTATAACTGAGAGTCTGATACTGAGGGACAGTGTGAGAGAGAGAGTGTTATAACTGAGAGTCTGATACTGAGGGACAGTGTGTGAGAGAGAGTGTTATAACTGAGAGTCTGATACGGAGGGACAGTGTAACAGAGAGAGTGTTATAACTGAGAGTCTGATACTGAGGGACAGTGTGAGAGAGAGTGTTATAACTGAGAGTCTGATACTGAGGGACAGTGTAACAGAGAGAGTGTTATAACTGAGAGTCTGATACTGAGGGACAGTGTGTGAGAGAGAGTGTTATAACTGAGAGTCTGATACTGAGGGACAGTGTAACAGAGAGAGTGTTATAACAGAGAGTCTGATACTGAGGGACAGTGTAACAGAGAGATTGTTATAACTGAGAGTCTGATACTGAGGGACAGTGCGTGAGAGAGAGTGTTATAACTGAGAGTCTGATACTGAGGTACAGTGTGAGAGAGAGTGTTATAACTGAGAGTCTGATACTGAGGGACAGTGTGTGAGAGAGTGTTATAACTGAGAGTCTGATACTGAGGGACAGTGTGTGAGAGAGAGTGTTATAACTGAGAGTCTGATACTGAGGGACAGTGTGAGAGAGAGAGTGTTATAACTGAGAGTCTGATACTGAGGGACAGTGTGTGAGAGAGAGTGTTATAACTGAGAGTCTGATACTGAGGGACAGTGTGTGAGAGAGAGTGTTATAACTGAGAGTCTGATACTGAGGGACAGTGTGTGAGAGAGAGTGTTATAACTGAGAGTCTGATACTGAGGGACAGTGTGTGAGAGAGAGTGTTATAACTGAGAGTCTGATACTGAGGGACAGTGTGTGAGAGAGTGTTATAACTGAGAGTCTGAGAGTGAGGGACAGTGTGTGAGAGAGAGTGTTATAACTGAGAGTCTGATACTGAGGGACAGTGTGTGAGAGAGAGTGTTATAACTGAGAGTCTGATACTGAGGGACAGTGTAACAGAGAGAGTGTTATAACTGAGAGTCTGATACTGAGGGACAGTGTGAGAAAGAGTGTTATAACTGAGAGTCTGATACTGAGGGACAGTGTAACAGAGAGAGTGTTATAACTGAGAGTCTGATACTGAGGGACAGTGTGTGAGAGAGAGTGTTATAACTGAGAGTCTGATACTGAGGGACAGTGTAACAGAGAGAGTGTTATAACAGAGAGTCTGATACTGAGGGACAGTGTAACAGAGAGAGTGTTATAACTGAGAGTCTGATACTGAGGGACAGTGTGTGAGAGAGAGTGTTATAACTGAGAGTCTGATACTGAGGGACAGTGTGTGAGAGAGAGTGTTATAACTGAGAGTCTGATACTGAGGGACAGTGTAACAGAGAGAGTGTTATAACTGAGAGTCTGATACTGAGGGACAGTGTGAGAGAGAGTGTTATAACTGAGAGTCTGATACTGAGGGACAGTGTAACAGAGAGAGTGTTATAACTGAGAGTCTGATACTGAGGGACAGTGTGTGAGAGAGAGTGTTATAACTGAGAGTCTGATACTGAGGGACAGTGTAACAGAGAGAGTGTTATAACAGAGAGTCTGATACTGAGGGACAGTGTAACAGAGAGAGTGTTATAACTGAGAGTCTGATACTGAGGGACAGTGTGTGAGAGAGAGTGTTATAACTGAGAGTCTGATACTGAGGGACAGTGTGTGAGAGAGAGTGTTATAACTGAGAGTCTGATACTGAGGGACAGTGTGTGAGAGAGTGTGTTATAACTGAGAGTCTGATACTGAGGGACAGTGTGAGAGAGAGAGAGTGTTATAACTGACAGTCTGATACTGAGGGGCAGTGTGTGAGAGAGCGTGTTATAACTGAGAGTCTGATACTGAGGGACAGTGTGTGAGAGAGAGTGTTATAACTGAGAGTCTGATACTGAGGGACAGTGTGTGAGAGAGAGTGTTATAACTGAGAGTCTGATACTGAGGGACAGTGTGTGAGAGAGAGTGTTATAACTGAGAGTCTGATACTGAGGAACAGTGTAACAGAGAGAGTGTTATAACTGAGAGTCTGATACTGAGGGACAGTGTGTGAGAGAGAGTGTTATAACTGAGAGTCTGATACTGAGGGACAGTGTGTGAGAGAGAGTGTTATAACTGAGAGTCTGATACTGAGGGACAGTGTGTGAGAGAGAGTGTTATAACTGAGAGTCTGATACTGAGGGACAGTGTGTGAGAGAGAGTGTTATAACTGAGAGTCTGATACTGAGGGACAGTGTGTGAGAGAGAGTGTTATAACTGAGAGTCTGATACTGAGGGACAGTGTAACAGAGAGAGTGTTATAACTGAGAGTCTGATACTGAGGGACAGTGTAACAGAGTGAGTGTTATAACTGAGAGTCTGATACTGAGGGACAGTTTGTGAGAGAGAGTGTTATAACTGCGAGTCTGATACTGAGGGACAGTGTGAGAGAGAGAGTGTTATAACTGAGAGTCTGATACTGAGGGACAGTGTAACAGAGAGAGTGTTATAACTGAGAGTCTGATACTGAGGGACAGTATAACAGAGAGAGTGTTATAACTGAGAGTCTGATACTGAGGGACAGTATAACAGAGAGAGTGTTATAACTGAGAGTCTGATACTGAGGGACAGTGTGTGAGAGAGAATGTTATATAACTGAGGGTCTGATACTGAGGGACAGTGTAAGAGAGAGAGTGTTATAACTGAGAATCTGATACTGAGGGACACTGTGTGTGAGAGAGTGTTATAACTGAGAGTCTGATACTGAGGGACAGTGTGAGAGAGAGAGTGTTATAACTGAGAGTCTGATACTGAGGGACAGTGTAACAGAGAGAGTGTTATAACTGAGAGTCTGATACTGAGGGACAGTGTGTGAGAGAGAGTGTTATAACTGAGAGTCTGATACTGAGGGACAGTGTAACAGAGAGAGTGTTATAACAGAGAGTCTGATACTGAGGGACAGTGTAACAGATAGAGTGTTATAACTGAGAGTCTGATACTGAGGGACAGTGTGTGAGAGAGAGTGTTATAACTGAGAGTCTGATACTGAGGGACAGTGTGTGAGAGAGAGTGTTATAACTGAGAGTCTGATACTGAGGGACAGTGTGTGAGAGAGTGTGTTATAACTGAGAGTCTGATACTGAGGGACAGTGTGAGAGAGAGAGAGTGTTATAACTGACAGTCTGATACTGAGGGGCAGTGTGTGAGAGAGCGTGTTATAACTGAGAGTCTGATACTGAGGGACAGTGTGTGAGAGAGAGTGTTATAACTGAGAGTCTGATACTGAGGGACAGTGTGTGAGAGAGAGTGTTATAACTGAGAGTCTGATACTGAGGGACAGTGTGTGAGAGAGAGTGTTATAACTGAGAGTCTGATACTGAGGAACAGTGTAACAGAGAGAGTGTTATAATTGAGAGTCTGATACTGAGGGACAGTGTGTGAGAGAGAGTGTTATAACTGAGAGTCTGATACTGAGGGACAGTGTGTGAGAGAGAGTGTTATAACTGAGAGTCTGATACTGAGGGACAGTGTGTGAGAGAGAGTGTTATAACTGAGAGTCTGATACTGAGGGACAGTGTGTGAGAGAGAGTGTTATAACTGAGAGTCTGATACTGAGGGACAGTGTGTGAGAGAGAGTGTTATAACTGAGAGTCTGATACTGAGGGACAGTGTAACAGAGAGAGTGTTATAACTGAGAGTCTGATACTGAGGGACAGTGTAACAGAGTGAGTGTTATAACTGAGAGTCTGATACTGAGGGACAGTTTGTGAGAGAGAGTGTTATAACTGCGAGTCTGATACTGAGGGACAGTGTGAGAGAGAGAGTGTTATAACTGAGAGTCTGATACTGAGGGACAGTGTAACAGAGAGAGTGTTATAACTGAGAGTCTGATACTGAGGGACAGTATAACAGAGAGAGTGTTATAACTGAGAGTCTGATACTGAGGGACAGTATAACAGAGAGAGTGTTATAACTGAGAGTCTGATACTGAGGGACAGTGTGTGAGAGAGAATGTTATATAACTGAGGGTCTGATACTGAGGGACAGTGTAAGAGAGAGAGTGTTATAACTGAGAATCTGATACTGAGGGACAGTGTGTGTGAGAGAGTGTTATAACTGAGAGTCTGATACTGAGGGACAGTGTAACAGAGAGAGAGTGTTATAACTGAGAGTCTGATACTGAGGGGCAGTGTGTGAGAGAGCGTGTTATAACTGAGAGTCTGATACTGAGGGACAGTGTGTGAGAGAGAGTGTTATAACTGAGAGTCTGATACTGAGGGACAGTGTGTGAGAGAGAGTGTTATAACTGAGAGTCTGATACTGAGGGACAGTGTGTGAGAGAGAGTGTTATAACTGAGAGTCTGATACTGAGGAACAGTGTAACAGAGAGAGTGTTATAATTGAGAGTCTGATACTGAGGGACAGTGTGTGAGAGAGAGTGTTATAACTGAGAGTCTGATACTGAGGGACAGTGTGTGAGAGAGAGTGTTATAACTGAGAGTCTGATACTGAGGGACAGTGTGTGAGAGAGAGTGTTATAACTGAGAGTCTGATACTGAGGGACAGTGTGTGAGAGAGAGTGTTATAACTGAGAGTCTGATACTGAGGGACAGTGTGTGAGAGAGAGTGTTATAACTGAGAGTCTGATACTGAGGGACAGTGTAACAGAGAGAGTGTTATAACTGAGAGTCTGATACTGAGGGACAGTGTAACAGAGTGAGTGTTATAACTGAGAGTCTGATACTGAGGGACAGTTTGTGAGAGAGAGTGTTATAACTGCGAGTCTGATACTGAGGGACAGTGTGAGAGAGAGAGTGTTATAACTGAGAGTCTGATACTGAGGGACAGTGTAACAGAGAGAGTGTTATAACTGAGAGTCTGATACTGAGGGACAGTATAACAGAGAGAGTGTTATAACTGAGAGTCTGATACTGAGGGACAGTATAACAGAGAGAGTGTTATAACTGAGAGTCTGATACTGAGGGACAGTGTGTGAGAGAGAATGTTATATAACTGAGGGTCTGATACTGAGGGACAGTGTAAGAGAGAGAGTGTTATAACTGAGAATCTGATACTGAGGGACAGTGTGTGTGAGAGAGTGTTATAACTGAGAGTCTGATACTGAGGGACAGTGTAACAGAGAGAGAGTGTTATAACTGAGAGTCTGATACTGAGGGACAGTGTGAGAGAGAGTGTTATAACTGAGAGTCTGATACTGAGGGACAGTGTGAGAGAGAGAGTGTTATAACTGAGAGAGTCAGGGACAGTGTGTGAGAGAGAGTGTTATAACTGAGAGTCTGATACTGAGGGACAGTGTGTGAGAGAGAGTGTTATAACTGAGAGTCTGATACTGAGGGACAGTGTAACAGAGAGAGTGTTATAACTGAGAGTCTGATACTGAGGGACAGTGTAACAGAGTGAGTGTTATAACTGAGAGTCTGATACTGAGGGACAGTTTGTGAGAGAGAGTGTTATAACTGCGAGTCTGATACTGAGGGACAGTGTGAGAGAGAGAGTGTTATAACTGAGAGTCTGATACTGAGGGACAGTGTAACAGAGAGAGTGTTATAACTGAGAGTCTGATACTGAGGGACAGTATAACAGAGAGAGTGTTATAACTGAGAGTCTGATACTGAGGGACAGTATAACAGAGAGAGTGTTATAACTGAGAGTCTGATACTGAGGGACAGTGTGTGAGAGAGAATGTTATATAACTGAGGGTCTGATACTGAGGGACAGTGTAAGAGAGAGAGTGTTATAACTGAGAATCTGATACTGAGGGACAGTGTGTGTGAGGGAGTGTTATAACTGAGAGTCTGATACTGAGGGACAGTGTAACAGAGAGAGAGTGTTATAACTGAGAGTCTGATACTGAGGGATATGTGTGAGAGAGAGTGTTATAACTGAGAGTCTGATACTGAGGGACAGTGTGAGAGAGAGTTTTATAACTGAGAGTCTGATACTGAGGGACAGTGTGTGAGAGAGAGTGTTATAACTGAGAGTCTGATACTGAGGGACTGTGTGTGAGAGAGTGTTATAACTGAGAGTCTGATACTGAGGGACAGTGTAACACAGAGAGTGTTATAACTGAGAGTCTGATACTGAGGGACAGTGTGTGAGAGAGAGTGTTATAACTGAGAGTCTGATACTGAGGGACAGTGTGAGAGAGAGAGTGTTATAACTGAGAGTCTGATACTGAGGGACAGTGTGTGAGAGAGAGCGTTATAACTGAGAGTCTGATACTGAGGGACAGTGTGTGAGCGAGGGTTATAACTGAGAGTCTGATACTGAGGGACAGTGTGTGAGAGAGAGTGTTATAACTGAGAGTCTGATACTGAGGGACAGTGTGTGAGAGAGTGTTATAACTGGGAGTCTGATACTGAGGGACAGTGTGAGAGAGAGAGTGTTATAACTGAGAGTCTGATCCTGAGGGACAGTGTGAGAGAGAGAGTGTTATAACTGAGAGTCTGATACTGAGGGACAGTGTGTGTGAGAGAGTGTTATAACTGAGGGTCTGATACTGAGGGACAGTGTGAGAGAGAGAGTGTTATAACTGAGAGTCTGATACTGAGGGACAGTGTGAGAGAGTGTTATAACTGAGAGCCTGATACTGAGGGACAGTGTGTGAGAGAGAGTGTTATAACTGAGAGTCTGATACTGAGGGACAGTGTGAGAGAGAGAGTGTTATAACTGAGAGTCTGATACTGAGGGACAGTGTGTGAGAGAGAGCGTTATAACTGAGAGTCTGATACTGAGGGACAGTGTGTGAGCGAGGGTTATAACTGAGAGTCTGATACTGAGGGACAGTGTGTGAGAGAGAGTGTTATAACTGAGAGTCTGATACTTAGGGACAGTGTGAGAGGGTGTAATAACTGAGAGTCTGACACTGAGGGACAGTGTGTGAGAGAGAGTGTTATAACTGAGAGTCTGATACTGAGGGACAGTGTGTGAGAGAGAGCGTTATAACTGAGAGTCTGATACTGAGGGACAGTGTAACTGAGAGAGTGTTATAACTGAGAGTCTGATACTGAGGGGCAGTGTGTGAGAGAGAGTGTTATAACTGAGAGTCTGATACTGAGGGACAGTGAGAGAGTGAGAGAGAGTGTTATAACTGAGAATCTGATACTGAGGGACAGTGTAACAGAGAGAACGTTATAACTGAGAGTCTGATACTGAGGGACAGTGTGTGAGAGAGAGTGTTATAACTGAGAGTCTGATACTGAGGGACAGTGTGACAGAGAGTGTTATAACTGAGAGTCTGATACTGAGGGACAGTGTGTGAGAGAGACTGTTATAACTGAGAGTCTGATACTGAGGGACAGTGTGACAGAGAGAGTGTTATAACTGAGAGTCTGATACTGAGGGACAGTGTAACAGAGAGTGTGTTATAACTGAGAGTCTGATACTGAGGGACAGTGTGAGAGAGAGAGTGTTATAACTGAGAGTCTGATACTGAGGAACAGTGTGAGAGAGAGTGTTATAACTGAGAGTCTGATACTGAGGGACTGTGTAACAGAGAGTGCGTTATAACTGAGGGTCTGATACTGAGGGACAGTGTGAGAGAGAGAGTGTTATAACTGAGAGTCTGATATTGAGGGACAGTGTAACAGAGAGAGTGTTATAACTGAGAGTCTGATACTGAGGGACAGTGTGAGAGAGAGAGTGTTATAACTGAGAGTCTGATACTGAGGGACAGTGTGTGAGAGAGAGAGTGTTATAACTGAGAGTGTGAAACTGAGGGACAGTGTGTGAGAGAGAGTGTTATAACTGAGAGTCTGATACTGAGGGACAGTGTGTGAGAGAGAGTGTTATAACTGAGAGTCTGATACTGAGGGACAGTGTGTGAGAGAGAGTGTGTTATAACTGAGAGTCTGATACTGAGGGACAGTGTGTGAGAGAGAGTGTTATAACTGAGAGTCTGATACTGAGGGACAGTGTAACAGACAGAGTGTTATAACTGAGAGTCTGATACTGAGGGACAGTGTGTGAGAGAGCGTTATAACTGAGAATCTGATACTGAGGGACAGTGTGAGAGAGAGAGTGTTATAACTGAGAGTCTGATACCGAGGGACAGTGTGTGAGAGAGAGTGTTATAACTGAGAGTCTGATACTGAGGGACAGTGTGTGAGAGAGAGTGTTATAACTGAGAGTCTGATACTGTGGAACAGTGTAACAGAGAGAGTGTTATAACTGAGAGTCTGATACTGAGGGACAGTGTAACAGAGAGAGTGTTATAACTGAGAGTCTGATACTGAGGGACAGTGTGAGAGAGAGAGTGTTATAACTGAGAGTCTGATACTGAGGGACAGTGTGAGAGAGAGAGTGTTATAACTGAGAGTCTGATACCGAGGGACAGTGTGTGAGAGAGAGTGTTATAACTGAGAGTCTGATACTGAGGGACAGTGTGTGAGAGACAGTGTTATAACTGAGAGTCTGATACTGAGGGACAGTGTGTGAGAGAGAGTGTTATAACTGAGAGTCTGATACTGAGGGACAGTGTGAGAGAGAGAGTGTTATAACTGAGAGTCTGATACTGAGGGACAGTGTAACAGAGAGAGTGTTATAACTGAGAGTCTGATACTGAGGGACAGTGTGTGAGAGAGAGAGTGTTATAACTGAGAGTCTGATACTGAGGGACAGTGTAACAGAGAGAGTGTTATAACTGAGTCTGATACTGAGGGACAGTGTAACAGAGAGAGTGTTACAACTGAGAGTCTGATACTGAGGGACAGTGTGTGAGAGAGAGTGTTATAACTGAGTCTGATACTGAGCGACAGTGTAACAGAGAGAGTGTTATAGCTGAGAGTCTGATACTGAGGGTCAGTGTGTGAGAGAGTGTTAATACTGAGAGTCTGATACTGAGGGACAGTGTGAGAGAGAGAGTGTTATAACTGAGAGTCTGATACTGAGGGACAGTGTGAGAGAGAGAGTGTTATAACTGAGAGTCTGATACTGAGGGACAGTGTGTGAGAGAGAATGTTATATAACTGAGGGTCTGATACTGAGGGACAGTGTAAGAGAGAGAGTGTTATAACTGAGAATCTGATACTGAGGGACAGTGTGTGTGAGAGAGTGTTATAACTGAGAGTCTGATACTGAGGGACAGTGTAACAGAGAGAGAGTGTTATAACTGAGAGTCTGATACTGAGGGACAGTGTAACAGAGAGAGAGTGTTATAACTGAGAGTCTGATACTGAGGGACAGTGTGTGAGAGAGAGTGTTATAACTGAGAGTCTGATACTGAGGGACAGTGTAACAGAGAGAGTGTTATAACTGAGTCTGATACTGAGGGACAGTGTGTGAGAGAGAGTGTTATAACTGAGAGTCTGATACTGAGGGACAGTGTGAGAGAGAGAGTGTTATAACTGAGAGTCTGATACTGAGGGACAGTGTGTGAGAGAGAGTGTTATAACTGAGAGTCTGATACTGAGGGACAGTGTAACAGAGAGAGAGTGTTATAACTGAGAGTCTGATACTGAGGGACAGTGTGTGAGAGAGAGTGTTATAACTGAGAGTCTGATACTGAGGGACAGTGTAACAGAGAGAGTGTTATAACTGAGTCTGATACTGAGGGACAGTGTGTGAGAGAGAGTGTTATAACTGAGAGTCTGATACTGAGGGACAGTGTGAGAGAGAGAGTGTTATAACTGAGAGTCTGATACTGAGGGACAGTGTGTGAGAGAGAGTGTTATAACTGAGAGTCTGATACTGAGGGACAGTGTAACAGAGAGAGTGTTATAACTGAGTCTGATACTGAGGGACAGTGTGTGAGAGAGAGTGTTATAACTGAGAGTCTGATACTGAGGGACAGTGTGAGAGAGAGAGTGTTATAACTGAGAGTCTGATACTGAGGGACAGTGTGAGAGAGAGAGTGTTATAACTGAGAGTCTGATACTGAGGGACAGTGTGAGAGAGAGAGTGTTATAACTGAGAGTCTGATACTGAGGGACAGTGTGTGAGAGAGAGTGTTATAACTGAGAGTCTGATACTGAGGGACAGTGTGAGAGAGAGAGTGTTATAACTGAGAGTCTGATACTGAGGGACAGTGTGTGAGAGAGAGTGTTATAACTGAGAGTCTGATACTGAGGGACAGTGTGTGAGAGAGAGTGTTATAACTGAGAGTCTGATACTGAGGGACAGTGTGTGAGAGAGAGTGTTATGACTGAGAGTCTGATACTGAGGGACAGTGTGTGAGAGAGAGTGTTATAACAGAGAGTCTGATACTGAGGGACAGTGTGTGAGAGAGAGTGTTATAACTGAGAGTCTGATACTGAGGGACAGTGTGAGAGAGAGAGTGTTATAACTGAGAGTCTGATACTGAGGGACAGTGTGAGAGAGAGAGTGTTATAACTGAGAGTCTGATACTGAGGGACAGTGTGTGAGAGATAGTGTTATAACTGAGAGTCTGATACTGAGGGACAGTGTGAGAGAGAGAGTGTTATAACTGAGAGTCTGATACTGAGGGACAGTGTGTGAGAGAGAGTGTTATAACTGAGAGTCTGATACTGAGGGACAGTGCGTGTGAGAGAGTGTTATAACTGAGAGTCTGATACTGAGGGACAGTGTGAGAGAGAGAGTGTTATATCTGAGAGTCTGATACTGAGGGACAGTGTGTGAGAGAGAGTGTTATAACTGAGAGTCTGATACTGAGGGACAGTGTGAGAGAGAGAGTGTTATAACTGAGAGTCTGATACTGAGGGACAGTGTGAGAGAGAGAGTGTTATAACTGAGAGTCTGATACTGAGGGACAGTGTGTGAGAGAGAGTGTTATAACTGAGAGTCTGATACTGAGGGACAGTGTGAGAGAGAGAGTGTTATAACTGAGAGTCTGATACTGAGGGACAGTGTGTGAGAGAGAGTGTTACAACTGAGAGTCTGATACTGAGGGACAGTGTGTGAGAGAGAGCGTGTTATAACTGAGAGTCTGATACTGAGGGACAGTGTGAGAGAGAGAGTGTTATAACTGAGAGTCTGATACTGAGGGACAGTGTGTGAGAGAGAATGTTATATAACTGAGGGTCTGATACTGAGGGACAGTGTAAGAGAGAGAGTGTTATAACTGAGAATCTGATACTGAGGGACAGTGTGTGTGAGAGAGTGTTATAACTGAGAGTCTGATACTGAGGGACAGTGTAACAGAGAGAGAGTGTTATAACTGAGAGTCTGATACTGAGGGACAGTGTAACAGAGAGAGAGTGTTGTAACTGAGAGTCTGATACTGAGGGACAGTGTGTGAGAGAGAGTGTTATAACTGAGAGTCTGATACTGAGGGACAGTGTAACAGAGAGAGTGTTATAACTGAGTCTGATACTGAGGGACAGTGTGTGAGAGAGAGTGTTATAACTGAGAGTCTGATACTGAGGGACAGTGTGAGAGAGAGAGTGTTATAACTGAGAGTCTGATACTGAGGGACAGTGTGTGAGAGAGAGTGTTATAACTGAGAGTCTGATACTGAGGGACAGTGTAACAGAGAGAGAGTGTTATAACTGAGAGTCTGATACTGAGGGACAGTGTGTGAGAGAGAGTGTTATAACTGAGAGTCTGATACTGAGGGACAGTGTAACAGAGAGAGTGTTATAACTGAGTCTGATACTGAGGGACAGTGTGTGAGAGAGAGTGTTATAACTGAGAGTCTGATACTGAGGAACAGTGTAACAGAGAGAGTGTTATAACTGAGAGTCTGATACTGAGGGACAGTGTAACAGAGAGAGTGTTATAACTGAGAGTCTGATACTGAGGGACAGTGTGAGAGAGAGAGTGTTATAACTGAGAGTCTGATACTGAGGGACAGTGTAACAGAGAGAGTGTTATAACTGAGAGTCTGATACTGAGGGACAGTGTGTGAGAGAGAGTGTTATAACTGAGAGTCTGATACTGAGGGACAGTGTGAGAGAGAGAGTGTTATAACTGAGAGTCTGATACCGAGGGACAGTGTGTGAGAGAGAGTGTTATAACTGAGAGTCTGATACTGAGGGACAGTGTGTGAGAGACAGTGTTATAACTGAGAGTCTGATACTGAGGGACAGTGTGTGAGAGAGAGTGTTATAACTGAGAGTCTGATACTGAGGGACAGTGTGAGAGAGAGAGTGTTATAACTGAGAGTCTGATACTGAGGGACAGTGTAACAGAGAGAGTGTTATAACTGAGAGTCTGATACTGAGGGACAGTGTGTGAGAGAGAGAGTGTTATAACTGAGAGTCTGATACTGAGGGACAGTGTGAGAGAGAGAGTGTTATAACTGAGAGTCTGATACTGAGGGACAGTGTGTGAGAGAGAGCGTTATAACTGAGAGTCTGATACTGAGGGACAGTGTGTGAGCGAGGGTTATAACTGAGAGTCTGATACTGAGGGACAGTGTGTGAGAGAGAGTGTTATAACTGAGAGTCTGATACTTAGGGACAGTGTGAGAGGGTGTAATAACTGAGAGTCTGACACTGAGGGACAGTGTGTGAGAGAGAGTGTTATAACTGAGAGTCTGATACTGAGGGACAGTGTGTGAGAGAGAGCGTTATAACTGAGAGTCTGATACTGAGGGACAGTGTAACTGAGAGAGTGTTATAACTGAGAGTCTGATACTGAGGGGCAGTGTGTGAGAGAGAGTGTTATAACTGAGAGTCTGATACTGAGGGACAGTGAGAGAGTGAGAGAGAGTGTTATAACTGAGAATCTGATACTGAGGGACAGTGTAACAGAGAGAACGTTATAACTGAGAGTCTGATACTGAGGGACAGTGTGTGAGAGAGAGTGTTATAACTGAGAGTCTGATACTGAGGGACAGTGTGACAGAGAGTGTTATAACTGAGAGTCTGATACTGAGGGACAGTGTGTGAGAGAGACTGTTATAACTGAGAGTCTGATACTGAGGGACAGTGTGACAGAGAGAGTGTTATAACTGAGAGTCTGATACTGAGGGACAGTGTAACAGAGAGTGTGTTATAACTGAGAGTCTGATACTGAGGGACAGTGTGAGAGAGAGAGTGTTATAACTGAGAGTCTGATACTGAGGAACAGTGTGAGAGAGAGTGTTATAACTGAGAGTCTGATACTGAGGGACTGTGTAACAGAGAGTGCGTTATAACTGAGGGTCTGATACTGAGGGACAGTGTGAGAGAGAGAGTGTTATAACTGAGAGTCTGATATTGAGGGACAGTGTAACAGAGAGAGTGTTATAACTGAGAGTCTGATACTGAGGGACAGTGTGAGAGAGAGAGTGTTATAACTGAGAGTCTGATACTGAGGGACAGTGTGTGAGAGAGAGAGTGTTATAACTGAGAGTGTGAAACTGAGGGACAGTGTGTGAGAGAGAGTGTTATAACTGAGAGTCTGATACTGAGGGACAGTGTGTGAGAGAGAGTGTTATAACTGAGAGTCTGATACTGAGGGACAGTGTGTGAGAGAGAGTGTGTTATAACTGAGAGTCTGATACTGAGGGACAGTGTGTGAGAGAGAGTGTTATAACTGAGAGTCTGATACTGAGGGACAGTGTAACAGACAGAGTGTTATAACTGAGAGTCTGATACTGAGGGACAGTGTGTGAGAGAGCGTTATAACTGAGAATCTGATACTGAGGGACAGTGTGAGAGAGAGAGTGTTATAACTGAGAGTCTGATACCGAGGGACAGTGTGTGAGAGAGAGTGTTATAACTGAGAGTCTGATACTGAGGGACAGTGTGTGAGAGAGAGTGTTATAACTGAGAGTCTGATACTGAGGAACAGTGTAACAGAGAGAGTGTTATAACTGAGAGTCTGATACTGAGGGACAGTGTAACAGAGAGAGTGTTATAACTGAGAGTCTGATACTGAGGGACAGTGTGAGAGAGAGAGTGTTATAACTGAGAGTCTGATACTGAGGGACAGTGTGAGAGAGAGAGTGTTATAACTGAGAGTCTGATACCGAGGGACAGTGTGTGAGAGAGAGTGTTATAACTGAGAGTCTGATACTGAGGGACAGTGTGTGAGAGACAGTGTTATAACTGAGAGTCTGATACTGAGGGACAGTGTGTGAGAGAGAGTGTTATAACTGAGAGTCTGATACTGAGGGACAGTGTGAGAGAGAGAGTGTTATAACTGAGAGTCTGATACTGAGGGACAGTGTAACAGATAGAGTGTTATAACTGAGAGTCTGATACTGAGGGACAGTGTGTGAGAGAGAGAGTGTTATAACTGAGAGTCTGATACTGAGGGACAGTGTAACAGAGAGAGTGTTATAACTGAGTCTGATACTGAGGGACAGTGTAACAGAGAGAGTGTTACAACTGAGAGTCTGATACTGAGGGACAGTGTGTGAGAGAGAGTGTTATAACTGAGTCTGATACTGAGCGACAGTGTAACAGAGAGAGTGTTATAGCTGAGAGTCTGATACTGAGGGTCAGTGTGTGAGAGAGTGTTAATACTGAGAGTCTGATACTGAGGGACAGTGTGAGAGAGAGAGTGTTATAACTGAGAGTCTGATACTGAGGGACAGTGTGAGAGAGAGAGTGTTATAACTGAGAGTCTGATACTGAGGGACAGTGTGTGAGAGAGAATGTTATATAACTGAGGGTCTGATACTGAGGGACAGTGTAAGAGAGAGAGTGTTATAACTGAGAATCTGATACTGAGGGACAGTGTGTGTGAGAGAGTGTTATAACTGAGAGTCTGATACTGAGGGACAGTGTAACAGAGAGAGAGTGTTATAACTGAGAGTCTGATACTGAGGGACAGTGTAACAGAGAGAGAGTGTTATAACTGAGAGTCTGATACTGAGGGACAGTGTGTGAGAGAGAGTGTTATAACTGAGAGTCTGATACTGAGGGACAGTGTAACAGAGAGAGTGTTATAACTGAGTCTGATACTGAGGGACAGTGTGTGAGAGAGAGTGTTATAACTGAGAGTCTGATACTGAGGGACAGTGTGAGAGAGAGAGTGTTATAACTGAGAGTCTGATACTGAGGGACAGTGTGTGAGAGAGAGTGTTATAACTGAGAGTCTGATACTGAGGGACAGTGTAACAGAGAGAGAGTGTTATAACTGAGAGTCTGATACTGAGGGACAGTGTGTGAGAGAGAGTGTTATAACTGAGAGTCTGATACTGAGGGACAGTGTAACAGAGAGAGTGTTATAACTGAGTCTGATACTGAGGGACAGTGTGTGAGAGAGAGTGTTATAACTGAGAGTCTGATACTGAGGGACAGTGTGAGAGAGAGAGTGTTATAACTGAGAGTCTGATACTGAGGGACAGTGTGTGAGAGAGAGTGTTATAACTGAGAGTCTGATACTGAGGGACAGTGTAACAGAGAGAGTGTTATAACTGAGTCTGATACTGAGGGACAGTGTGTGAGAGAGAGTGTTATAACTGAGAGTCTGATACTGAGGGACAGTGTGAGAGAGAGAGTGTTATAACTGAGAGTCTGATACTGAGGGACAGTGTGAGAGAGAGAGTGTTATAACTGAGAGTCTGATACTGAGGGACAGTGTGAGAGAGAGAGTGTTATAACTGAGAGTCTGATACTGAGGGACAGTGTGTGAGAGAGAGTGTTATAACTGAGAGTCTGATACTGAGGGACAGTGTGAGAGAGAGAGTGTTATAACTGAGAGTCTGATACTGAGGGACAGTGTGTGAGAGAGAGTGTTATAACTGAGAGTCTGATACTGAGGGACAGTGTGTGAGAGAGAGTGTTATAACTGAGAGTCTGATACTGAGGGACAGTGTGTGAGAGAGAGTGTTATGACTGAGAGTCTGATACTGAGGGACAGTGTGTGAGAGAGAGTGTTATAACAGAGAGTCTGATACTGAGGGACAGTGTGTGAGAGAGAGTGTTATAACTGAGAGTCTGATACTGAGGGACAGTGTGAGAGAGAGAGTGTTATAACTGAGAGTCTGATACTGAGGGACAGTGTGAGAGAGAGAGTGTTATAACTGAGAGTCTGATACTGAGGGACAGTGTGTGAGAGAGAGTGTTATAACTGAGAGTCTGATACTGAGGGACAGTGTGAGAGAGAGAGTGTTATAACTGAGAGTCTGATACTGAGGGACAGTGTGTGAGAGAGAGTGTTATAACTGAGAGTCTGATACTGAGGGACAGTGCGTGTGAGAGAGTGTTATAACTGAGAGTCTGATACTGAGGGACAGTGTGAGAGAGAGAGTGTTATATCTGAGAGTCTGATACTGAGGGACAGTGTGTGAGAGAGAGTGTTATAACTGAGAGTCTGATACTGAGGGACAGTGTGAGAGAGAGAGTGTTATAACTGAGAGTCTGATACTGAGGGACAGTGTGAGAGAGAGAGTGTTATAACTGAGAGTCTGATACTGAGGGACAGTGTGTGAGAGAGAGTGTTATAACTGAGAGTCTGATACTGAGGGACAGTGTGAGAGAGAGAGTGTTATAACTGAGAGTCTGATACTGAGGGACAGTGTGTGAGAGAGAGTGTTACAACTGAGAGTCTGATACTGAGGGACAGTGTGTGAGAGAGAGCGTGTTATAACTGAGAGTCTGATACTGAGGGACAGTGTGAGAGAGAGAGTGTTATAACTGAGAGTCTGATACTGAGGGACAGTGTGTGAGAGAGAATGTTATATAACTGAGGGTCTGATACTGAGGGACAGTGTAAGAGAGAGAGTGTTATAACTGAGAATCTGATACTGAGGGACAGTGTGTGTGAGAGAGTGTTATAACTGAGAGTCTGATACTGAGGGACAGTGTAACAGAGAGAGAGTGTTATAACTGAGAGTCTGATACTGAGGGACAGTGTAACAGAGAGAGAGTGTTGTAACTGAGAGTCTGATACTGAGGGACAGTGTGTGAGAGAGAGTGTTATAACTGAGAGTCTGATACTGAGGGACAGTGTAACAGAGAGAGTGTTATAACTGAGTCTGATACTGAGGGACAGTGTGTGAGAGAGAGTGTTATAACTGAGAGTCTGATACTGAGGGACAGTGTGAGAGAGAGAGTGTTATAACTGAGAGTCTGATACTGAGGGACAGTGTGTGAGAGAGAGTGTTATAACTGAGAGTCTGATACTGAGGGACAGTGTAACAGAGAGAGAGTGTTATAACTGAGAGTCTGATACTGAGGGACAGTGTGTGAGAGAGAGTGTTATAACTGAGAGTCTGATACTGAGGGACAGTGTAACAGAGAGAGTGTTATAACTGAGTCTGATACTGAGGGACAGTGTGTGAGAGAGAGTGTTATAACTGAGAGTCTGATACTGAGGAACAGTGTAACAGAGAGAGTGTTATAACTGAGAGTCTGATACTGAGGGACAGTGTAACAGAGAGAGTGTTATAACTGAGAGTCTGATACTGAGGGACAGTGTGAGAGAGAGAGTGTTATAACTGAGAGTCTGATACTGAGGGACAGTGTAACAGAGAGAGTGTTATAACTGAGAGTCTGATACTGAGGGACAGTGTGTGAGAGAGAGTGTTATAACTGAGAGTCTGATACTGAGGGACAGTGTGAGAGAGAGAGTGTTATAACTGAGAGTCTGATACCGAGGGACAGTGTGTGAGAGAGAGTGTTATAACTGAGAGTCTGATACTGAGGGACAGTGTGTGAGAGACAGTGTTATAACTGAGAGTCTGATACTGAGGGACAGTGTGTGAGAGAGAGTGTTATAACTGAGAGTCTGATACTGAGGGACAGTGTGAGAGAGAGAGTGTTATAACTGAGAGTCTGATACTGAGGGACAGTGTAACAGAGAGAGTGTTATAACTGAGAGTCTGATACTGAGGGACAGTGTGTGAGAGAGAGAGTGTTATAACTGAGAGTCTGATACTGAGGGACAGTGTAACAGAGAGAGTGTTATAACTGAGTCTGATACTGAGGGACAGTGTAACAGAGAGAGTGTTACAACTGAGAGTCTGATACTGAGGGACAGTGTGTGAGAGAGAGTGTTATAACTGAGTCTGATACTGAGCGACAGTGTAACAGAGAGAGTGTTATAGCTGAGAGTCTGATACTGAGGGTCAGTGTGTGAGAGAGTGTTAATACTGAGAGTCTGATACTGAGGGACAGTGTGAGAGAGAGAGTGTTATAACTGAGAGTCTGATACTGAGGGACAGTGTGAGAGAGAGAGTGTTATAACTGAGAGTCTGATACTGAGGGACAGTGTGTGAGAGAGAATGTTATATAACTGAGGGTCTGATACTGAGGGACAGTGTAAGAGAGAGAGTGTTATAACTGAGAATCTGATACTGAGGGACAGTGTGTGTGAGAGAGTGTTATAACTGAGAGTCTGATACTGAGGGACAGTGTAACAGAGAGAGAGTGTTATAACTGAGAGTCTGATACTGAGGGACAGTGTAACAGAGAGAGAGTGTTATAACTGAGAGTCTGATACTGAGGGACAGTGTGTGAGAGAGAGTGTTATAACTGAGAGTCTGATACTGAGGGACAGTGTAACAGAGAGAGTGTTATAACTGAGTCTGATACTGAGGGACAGTGTGTGAGAGAGAGTGTTATAACTGAGAGTCTGATACTGAGGGACAGTGTGAGAGAGAGAGTGTTATAACTGAGAGTCTGATACTGAGGGACAGTGTGTGAGAGAGAGTGTTATAACTGAGAGTCTGATACTGAGGGACAGTGTAACAGAGAGAGAGTGTTATAACTGAGAGTCTGATACTGAGGGACAGTGTGTGAGAGAGAGTGTTATAACTGAGAGTCTGATACTGAGGGACAGTGTAACAGAGAGAGTGTTATAACTGAGTCTGATACTGAGGGACAGTGTGTGAGAGAGAGTGTTATAACTGAGAGTCTGATACTGAGGGACAGTGTGAGAGAGAGAGTGTTATAACTGAGAGTCTGATACTGAGGGACAGTGTGTGAGAGAGAGTGTTATAACTGAGAGTCTGATACTGAGGGACAGTGTAACAGAGAGAGTGTTATAACTGAGTCTGATACTGAGGGACAGTGTGTGAGAGAGAGTGTTATAACTGAGAGTCTGATACTGAGGGACAGTGTGAGAGAGAGAGTGTTATAACTGAGAGTCTGATACTGAGGGACAGTGTGAGAGAGAGAGTGTTATAACTGAGAGTCTGATACTGAGGGACAGTGTGAGAGAGAGAGTGTTATAACTGAGAGTCTGATACTGAGGGACAGTGTGTGAGAGAGAGTGTTATAACTGAGAGTCTGATACTGAGGGACAGTGTGAGAGAGAGAGTGTTATAACTGAGAGTCTGATACTGAGGGACAGTGTGTGAGAGAGAGTGTTATAACTGAGAGTCTGATACTGAGGGACAGTGTGTGAGAGAGAGTGTTATAACTGAGAGTCTGATACTGAGGGACAGTGTGTGAGAGAGAGTGTTATGACTGAGAGTCTGATACTGAGGGACAGTGTGTGAGAGAGAGTGTTATAACAGAGAGTCTGATACTGAGGGACAGTGTGTGAGAGAGAGTGTTATAACTGAGAGTCTGATACTGAGGGACAGTGTGAGAGAGAGAGTGTTATAACTGAGAGTCTGATACTGAGGGACAGTGTGAGAGAGAGAGTGTTATAACTGAGAGTCTGATACTGAGGGACAGTGTGTGAGAGAGAGTGTTATAACTGAGAGTCTGATACTGAGGGACAGTGTGAGAGAGAGAGTGTTATAACTGAGAGTCTGATACTGAGGGACAGTGTGTGAGAGAGAGTGTTATAACTGAGAGTCTGATACTGAGGGACAGTGCGTGTGAGAGAGTGTTATAACTGAGAGTCTGATACTGAGGGACAGTGTGAGAGAGAGAGTGTTATAACTGAGAGTCTGATACTGAGGGACAGTGTGTGAGAGAGAGTGTTATAACTGAGAGTCTGATACTGAGGGACAGTGTGAGAGAGAGAGTGTTATAACTGAGAGTCTGATACTGAGGGACAGTGTGAGAGAGAGAGTGTTATAACTGAGAGTCTGATACTGAGGGACAGTGTGTGAGAGAGAGTGTTATAACTGAGAGTCTGATACTGAGGGACAGTGTGAGAGAGAGAGTGTTATAACTGAGAGTCTGATACTGAGGGACAGTGTGTGAGAGAGAGTGTTACAACTGAGAGTCTGATACTGAGGGACAGTGTGTGAGAGAGAGCGTGTTATAACTGAGAGTCTGATACTGAGGGACAGTGTGAGAGAGAGAGTGTTATAACTGAGAGTCTGATACTGAGGGACAGTGTGTGAGAGAGAATGTTATATAACTGAGGGTCTGATACTGAGGGACAGTGTAAGAGAGAGAGTGTTATAACTGAGAATCTGATACTGAGGGACAGTGTGTGTGAGAGAGTGTTATAACTGAGAGTCTGATACTGAGGGACAGTGTAACAGAGAGAGAGTGTTATAACTGAGAGTCTGATACTGAGGGACAGTGTAACAGAGAGAGAGTGTTGTAACTGAGAGTCTGATACTGAGGGACAGTGTGTGAGAGAGAGTGTTATAACTGAGAGTCTGATACTGAGGGACAGTGTAACAGAGAGAGTGTTATAACTGAGTCTGATACTGAGGGACAGTGTGTGAGAGAGAGTGTTATAACTGAGAGTCTGATACTGAGGGACAGTGTGAGAGAGAGAGTGTTATAACTGAGAGTCTGATACTGAGGGACAGTGTGTGAGAGAGAGTGTTATAACTGAGAGTCTGATACTGAGGGACAGTGTAACAGAGAGAGAGTGTTATAACTGAGAGTCTGATACTGAGGGACAGTGTGTGAGAGAGAGTGTTATAACTGAGAGTCTGATACTGAGGGACAGTGTAACAGAGAGAGTGTTATAACTGAGTCTGATACTGAGGGACAGTGTGTGAGAGAGAGTGTTATAACTGAGAGTCTGATACTGAGGGACAGTGTGAGAGAGAGAGTGTTATAACTGAGAGTCTGATACTGAGGGACAGTGTGTGAGAGAGAGTGTTATAACTGAGAGTCTGATACTGAGGGACAGTGTAACAGAGAGAGTGTTATAACTGAGTCTGATACTGAGGGACAGTGTGTGAGAGAGAGTGTTATAACTGAGAGTCTGATACTGAGGGACAGTGTGAGAGAGAGAGTGTTATAACTGAGAGTCTGATACTGAGGGACAGTGTGAGAGAGAGAGTGTTATAACTGAGAGTCTGATACTGAGGGACAGTGTGAGAGAGAGAGTGTTATAACTGAGAGTCTGATACTGAGGGACAGTGTGTGAGAGAGAGTGTTATAACTGAGAGTCTGATACTGAGGGACAGTGTGAGAGAGAGAGTGTTATAACTGAGAGTCTGATACTGAGGGACAGTGTGTGAGAGAGAGTGTTATAACTGAGAGTCTGATACTGAGGGACAGTGTGTGAGAGAGAGTGTTATAACTGAGAGTCTGATACTGAGGGACAGTGTGTGAGAGAGAGTGTTATGACTGAGAGTCTGATACTGAGGGACAGTGTGTGAGAGAGAGTGTTATAACAGAGAGTCTGATACTGAGGGACAGTGTGTGAGAGAGAGTGTTATAACTGAGAGTCTGATACTGAGGGACAGTGTGAGAGAGAGAGTGTTATAACTGAGAGTCTGATACTGAGGGACAGTGTGAGAGAGAGAGTGTTATAACTGAGAGTCTGATACTGAGGGACAGTGTGTGAGAGAGAGTGTTATAACTGAGAGTCTGATACTGAGGGACAGTGTGAGAGAGAGAGTGTTATAACTGAGAGTCTGATACTGAGGGACAGTGTGTGAGAGAGAGTGTTATAACTGAGAGTCTGATACTGAGGGACAGTGCGTGTGAGAGAGTGTTATAACTGAGAGTCTGATACTGAGGGACAGTGTGAGAGAGAGAGTGTTATAACTGAGAGTCTGATACTGAGGGACAGTGTGTGAGAGAGAGTGTTATAACTGAGAGTCTGATACTGAGGGACAGTGTGAGAGAGAGAGTGTTATAACTGAGAGTCTGATACTGAGGGACAGTGTGAGAGAGAGAGTGTTATAACTGAGAGTCTGATACTGAGGGACAGTGTGTGAGAGAGAGTGTTATAACTGAGAGTCTGATACTGAGGGACAGTGTGAGAGAGAGAGTGTTATAACTGAGAGTCTGATACTGAGGGACAGTGTGTGAGAGAGAGTGTTACAACTGAGAGTCTGATACTGAGGGACAGTGTGTGAGAGAGAGCGTGTTATAACTGAGAGTCTGATACTGAGGGACAGTGTGAGAGAGAGAGTGTTATAACTGAGAGTCTGATACTGAGGGACAGTGTGTGAGAGAGAATGTTATATAACTGAGGGTCTGATACTGAGGGACAGTGTAAGAGAGAGAGTGTTATAACTGAGAATCTGATACTGAGGGACAGTGTGTGTGAGAGAGTGTTATAACTGAGAGTCTGATACTGAGGGACAGTGTAACAGAGAGAGAGTGTTATAACTGAGAGTCTGATACTGAGGGACAGTGTAACAGAGAGAGAGTGTTGTAACTGAGAGTCTGATACTGAGGGACAGTGTGTGAGAGAGAGTGTTATAACTGAGAGTCTGATACTGAGGGACAGTGTAACAGAGAGAGTGTTATAACTGAGTCTGATACTGAGGGACAGTGTGTGAGAGAGAGTGTTATAACTGAGAGTCTGATACTGAGGGACAGTGTGAGAGAGAGAGTGTTATAACTGAGAGTCTGATACTGAGGGACAGTGTGTGAGAGAGAGTGTTATAACTGAGAGTCTGATACTGAGGGACAGTGTAACAGAGAGAGAGTGTTATAACTGAGAGTCTGATACTGAGGGACAGTGTGTGAGAGAGAGTGTTATAACTGAGAGTCTGATACTGAGGGACAGTGTAACAGAGAGAGTGTTATAACTGAGTCTGATACTGAGGGACAGTGTGTGAGAGAGAGTGTTATAACTGAGAGTCTGATACTGAGGGACAGTATAACAGAGAGAGTGTTATAACTGAGAGTCTGATACTGAGGGACAGTATAACAGAGAGAGTGTTATAACTGAGAGTCTGATACTGAGGGACAGTGTGTGAGAGAGAATGTTATATAACTGAGGGTCTGATACTGAGGGACAGTGTAAGAGAGAGAGTGTTATAACTGAGAATCTGATACTGAGGGACAGTGTGTGTGAGAGAGTGTTATAACTGAGAGTCTGATACTGAGGGACAGTGTGAGAGAGAGTTTTATAACTGAGAGTCTGATACTGAGGGACAGTGTGTGAGAGAGAGTGTTATAACTGAGAGTCTGATACTGAGGGACTGTGTGTGAGAGAGTGTTATAACTGAGAGTCTGATACTGAGGGACAGTGTAACAGAGAGAGTGTTATAACTGAGAGTCTGATACTGAGGGACAGTGTGTGAGAGAGAGTGTTATAACTGAGAGTCTGATACTGAGGGACAGTGTGAGAGAGAGAGTGTTATAACTGAGAGTCTGATACTGAGGGACAGTGTGTGAGAGAGAGCGTTATAACTGAGAGTCTGATACTGAGGGACAGTGTGTGAGCGAGGGTTATAACTGAGAGTCTGATACTGAGGGACAGTGTGTGAGAGAGTTATAACTGAGAGTCTGATACTGAGGGACAGTGTGTGAGAGAGTGTTATAACTGGGAGTCTGATACTGAGGGACAGTGTGAGAGAGAGAGTGTTATAACTGAGAGTCTGATACTGAGGGACAGTGTGTGTGAGAGAGTGTTATAACTGAGGGTCTGATACTGAGGGACAGTGTGAGAGAGAGAGTGTTATAACTGAGAGTCTGATACTGAGGGACAGTGTGAGAGAGTGTTATAACTGAGAGCCTGATACTGAGGGACAGTGTGTGAGAGAGAGTGTTATAACTGAGAGTCTGATACTGAGGGACAGTGTGAGAGAGAGAGTGTTATAACTGAGAGTCTGATACTGAGGGACAGTGTGTGAGAGAGAGCGTTATAACTGAGAGTCTGATACTGAGGGACAGTGTGTGAGCGAGGGTTATAACTGAGAGTCTGATACTGAGGGACAGTGTGTGAGAGAGAGTGTTATAACTGAGAGTCTGATACTTAGGGACAGTGTGAGAGGGTGTAATAACTGAGAGTCTGACACTGAGGGACAGTGTGTGAGAGAGAGTGTTATAACTGAGAGTCTGATACTGAGGGACAGTGTGTGAGAGAGAGCGTTATAACTGAGAGTCTGATACTGAGGGACAGTGTAACTGAGAGAGTGTTATAACTGAGAGTCTGATACTGAGGGGCAGTGTGTGAGAGAGAGTGTTATAACTGAGAGTCTGATACTGAGGGACAGTGAGAGAGTGAGAGAGAGTGTTATAACTGAGAGTCTGATACTGAGGGACAGTGTAACAGAGAGAATGCTATAACTGAGAATCTGATACTGAGGGACAGTGTAACAGAGAGAACGTTATAACTGAGAGTCTGATACTGAGGGACAGTGTGTGAGAGAGAGTGTTATAACTGAGAGTCTGATACTGAGGGACAGTGTGACAGAGAGTGTTATAACTGAGAGTCTGATACTGAGGGACAGTGTGTGAGAGAGACTGTTATAACTGAGAGTCTGATACTGAGGGACAGTGTAACAGAGAGTGTGTTATAACTGAGAGTCTGATACTGAGGGACAGTGTGAGAGAGAGAGTGTTATAACTGAGAGTCTGATACTGAGGGACAGTGTGTGAGAGAGCGTTATAACTGAGAGTCAGATACTGAGGGACAGTGTGTGAGAGAGAGAGTGTTATAACTGTGAGTCTGATACTGAGGGACAGTGTAACAGAGAGAGTGTTATAACTGAGAGTCTGATACTGAGGGACAGTGTGAGAGAGAGAGTGTTATAACTGAGAGTCTGATACTGAGGGACAGTGTGAGAGAGAGAGTGTTATAACTGAGAGTCTGATACTGAGGGACAGTGTGAGAGAGAGAGTGTTATAACAGAGAGTCTGATACTGAGGGACAGTGTGAGAGAGAGAGTGTTATAACTGAGAGTCTGATACTGAGGAACAGTGTGAGAGAGAGTGTTATAACTGAGAGTCTGATACTGAGGGACTGTGTAACAGAGAGAGCGTTATAACTGAGGGTCTGATACTGAGGGACAGTGTGTGAGAGAGAGTGTGTTATAACTGAGAGTCTGATACTGAGGGACAGTGTGTGAGAGAGAGTGTTATAACAGAGAGTCTGATACTGAGGGACAGTGTGTGAGAGAGAGTGTTATAACTGAGAGTCTGATACTGAGGGACAGTGTGTGAGCGAGGGTTATAACTGAGAGTCTGATACTGAGGGACAGTGTGTGAGAGAGAGTGTTATAACTGAGAGTCTGATACTGAGGGACAGTGTGTGAGAGAGCGTGTTATAACTGAGAGTCTGATACTGAGGGACAGTGTGTGAGAGAGAGTGTTATAACTGAGAGTCTGATACTGAGGGACAGTGTAACAGACAGAGTGTTATAACTGAGAGTCTGATACTGAGGGACAGTGTGTGAGAGAGCGTTATAACTGAGAATCTGATACTGAGGGACAGTGTGAGAGAGAGAGTGTTATAACTGAGAGTCTGATACTGAGGGACAGTGTAACAGAGAGAGTGTTATAACTTAGAGTCTGATACTGAGGGACAGTGTGTGAGAGAGAGTGTTATAACTGAGAGTCTGATACTGAGGGACAGTGTAACAGAGAGAGTGTTATAACTTAGAGTCTGATACTGAGGGACAGTGTGAGAGAGAGAGTGTTATAACTGAGAGTCTGATACTGAGGGACAGTGTGTGAGAGAGAGTGTTATAACTTAGAGTCAGATACTGAGGGACAGTGTAACAGAGAGAGTGTTATAACTGAGAGTCTGATACTGAGGGACAGTGTGTGAGAGAGAGTGTTATAACTGAGAGTCTGATACTGAGGGACAGTGTGTGAGAGAGAGTGTTATAACTGAGAGTCTGATACTGAGGGACAGTGTGAGAGAGAGAGTGTTATAACTGAGAGTCTGATACTGAGGGACAGTGTGTGAGAGAGAGTGTTATAACTTAGAGTCTGATACTGAGGGACAGTGTGAGAGAGAGAGTGTTATAACTGAGAGTCTGATACCGAGGGACAGTGTGAGAGAGAGAGTGTTATAACTGAGAGTCTGATACTGAGGGACAGTGTAACAGAGAGAGTGTTATAACTTAGAGTCTGATACTGAGGGACAGTGTGTGAGAGAGAGTGTTATAACTGAGAGTCTGATACTGAGGGACAGTGTGAGAGAGAGTGTTATAACTGAGAGTCTGATACTGAGGGACAGTGTGTGAGAGACAGTGTTATAACTGAGAGTCTGATACTGAGGGACAGTGTGTGAGAGAGAGTGTTATAACTGAGAGTCTAATACTGAGGGACAGTGTAACAGAGAGAGTGTTATAACTGAGAGTCTGATACTGAGGGACAGTGTGTGAGAGAGAGAGTGTTATAACTGAGAGTCTGATACTGAGGGACAGTGTAACAGAGAGAGTGTTATAACTGAGTCTGATACTGAGGGACAGTGTAACAGAGAGAGTGTTACAACTGAGAGTCTGATACTGAGGGACAGTGTGTGAGAGAGAGTGTTATAACTGAGTCTGATACTGAGCGACAGTGTAACAGAGAGAGTGTTATAACTGAGAGTCTGATACTGAGGGTCAGTGTGTGAGAGAGTGTTAATACTGAGAGTCTGATACTGAGGGACAGTGTGAGAGAGAGAGTGTTATAACTGAGAGTCTGATACTGAGGGACAGTGTGAGAGAGAGAGTGTTATAACTGAGAGTCTGATACTGAGGGACAGTGTGTGAGAGAGAATGTTATATAACTGAGGGTCTGATACTGAGGGACAGTGTAAGAGAGAGAGTGTTATAACTGAGAATCTGATACTGAGGGACAGTGTGTGTGAGAGAGTGTTATAACTGAGAGTCTGATACTGAGGGACAGTGTAACAGAGAGAGAGTGTTATAACTGAGAGTCTGATACTGAGGGACAGTGTAACAGAGAGAGAGTGTTATAACTGAGAGTCTGATACTGAGGGACAGTGTGAGAGAGAGAGTGTTATAACTGAGAGTCTGATACTGAGGGACAGTGTGTGAGAGAGAGTGTTATAACTGAGAGTCTGATACTGAGGGACAGTGTAACAGAGAGAGAGTGTTATAACTGAGAGTCTGATACTGAGGGACAGTGTGTGAGAGAGAGTGTTATAACTGAGAGTCTGATACTGAGGGACAGTGTAACAGAGAGAGTGTTATAACTGAGTCTGATACTGAGGGACAGTGTGTGAGAGAGAGTGTTATAACTGAGAGTCTGATACTGAGGGACAGTGTGAGAGAGAGAGTGTTATAACTGAGAGTCTGATACTGAGGGACAGTGTGTGAGAGAGAGTGTTATAACTGAGAGTCTGATACTGAGGGACAGTGTAACAGAGAGAGTGTTATAACTGAGTCTGATACTGAGGGACAGTGTGTGAGAGAGAGTGTTATAACTGAGAGTCTGATACTGAGGGACAGTGTGAGAGAGAGAGTGTTATAACTGAGAGTCTGATACTGAGGGACAGTGTGAGAGAGAGAGTGTTATAACTGAGAGTCTGATACTGAGGGACAGTGTGAGAGAGAGAGTGTTATAACTGAGAGTCTGATACTGAGGGACAGTGTGTGAGAGAGAGTGTTATAACTGAGAGTCTGATACTGAGGGACAGTGTGAGAGAGAGAGTGTTATAACTGAGAGTCTGATACTGAGGGACAGTGTGTGAGAGAGAGTGTTATAACTGAGAGTCTGATACTGAGGGACAGTGTGTGAGAGAGAGTGTTATGACTGAGAGTCTGATACTGAGGGACAGTGTGTGAGAGAGTGTTATAACTGAGAGTCTGATATCGAGGGACAGTGTAACAGAGAGAGTGTTATAACTGAGAGTCTGATACTGAGGGACAGTGTGTGAGAGAGAGTGTTATGACTGAGAGTCTGATACTGAGGGACAGTGTGTGAGAGAGAGTGTTATAACAGAGAGTCTGATACTGAGGGACAGTGTGTGAGAGAGAGTGTTATAACTGAGAGTCTGATACTGAGGGACAGTGTGAGAGAGAGAGTGTTATAACTGAGAGTCTGATACTGAGGGACAGTGTGAGAGAGAGAGTGTTATAACTGAGAGTCTGATACTGAGGGACAGTGTGTGAGAGAGAGTGTTATAACTGAGAGTCTGATACTGAGGGACAGTGTGAGAGAGAGAGTGTTATAACTGAGAGTCTGATACTGAGGGACAGTGTGTGAGAGAGAGTGTTATAACTGAGAGTCTGATACTGAGGGACAGTGCGTGTGAGAGAGTGTTATAACTGAGAGTCTGATACTGAGGGACAGTGTGAGAGAGAGAGTGTTATAACTGAGAGTCTGATACTGAATGACAGTGTGTGAGAGAGAGTGTTATAACTGAGAGTCTGATACTGAGGGACAGTGTGAGAGAGAGAGTGTTATAACTGAGAGTCTGATACTGAGGGACAGTGTGAGAGAGAGAGTGTTATAACTGAGAGTCTGATACTGAGGGACAGTGTGTGAGAGAGAGTGTTATAACTGAGAGTCTGATACTGAGGGACAGTGTGAGAGAGAGAGTGTTATAACTGAGAGTCTGATACTGAGGGACAGTGTGTGAGAGAGAGTGTTATAACTGAGAGTCTGATACTGAGGGACAGTGTGTGAGAGAGAGCGTGTTATAACTGAGAGTCTGATACTGAGGGACAGTGTGAGAGAGAGAGTGTTATAACTGAGAGTCTGATACTGAGGGACAGTGTGTGAGAGAGAATGTTATATAACTGAGGGTCTGATACTGAGGGACAGTGTAAGAGAGAGAGTGTTATAACTGAGAATCTGATACTGAGGGACAGTGTGTGTGAGAGAGTGTTATAACTGAGAGTCTGATACTGAGGGACAGTGTAACAGAGAGAGAGTGTTATAACTGAGAGTCTGATACTGAGGGACAGTGTAACAGAGAGAGAGTGTTGTAACTGAGACTCTGATACTGAGGGACAGTGTGTGAGAGAGAGTGTTATAACTGAGAGTCTGATACTGAGGGACAGTGTGTGAGAGAGAGCGTGTTATAACTGAGTCTGATACTGAGGGACAGTGTGTGAGAGAGAGTGTTATAACTGAGAGTCTGATACTGAGGGACAGTGTGAGAGAGAGAGTGTTATAACTGAGAGTCTGATACTGAGGGACAGTGTGTGAGAGAGAGTGTTATAACTGAGAGTCTGATACTGAGGGACAGTGTAACAGAGAGAGAGTGTTATAACTGAGAGTCTGATACTGAGGGACAGTGTGTGAGAGAGAGTGTTATAACTGAGAGTCTGATACTGAGGGACAGTGTAACAGAGAGAGTGTTATAACTGAGTCTGATACTGAGGGACAGTGTGTGAGAGAGAGTGTTATAACTGAGAGTCTGATACTGAGGGACAGTGTGAGAGAGAGAGTGTTATAACTGAGAGTCTGATACTGAGGGACAGTGTGTGAGAGAGAGTGTTATAACTGAGAGTCTGATACTGAGGGACAGTGTAACAGAGAGAGTGTTATAACTGAGTCTGATACTGAGGGACAGTGTGTGAGAGAGAGTGTTATAACTGAGAGTCTGATACTGAGGGACAGTGTGAGAGAGAGAGTGTTATAACTGAGAGTCTGATACTGAGGGACAGTGTGAGAGAGAGAGTGTTATAACTGAGAGTCTGATACTGAGGGACAGTGTGAGAGAGAGAGTGTTATAACTGAGAGTCTGATACTGAGGGACAGTGTGTGAGAGAGAGTGTTATAACTGAGAGTCTGATACTGAGGGACAGTGTGAGAGAGAGAGTGTTATAACTGAGAGTCTGATACTGAGGGACAGTGTGTGAGAGAGTGTTATAACTGAGAGTCTGATACTGAGGGACAGTGTGTGAGAGAGAGTGTTATAACTGAGAGTCTGATACTGAGGGACAGTGTGTGAGAGAGAGTGTTGTGACTGAGAGTCTGATACTGAGGGACAGTGTGTGAGAGAGAGTGTTATAACAGAGAGTCTGATACTGAGGGACAGTGTGTGAGAGAGAGTGTTATAACTGAGAGTCTGATACTGAGGGACAGTGTGAGAGAGAGAGTGTTATAACTGAGAGTCTGATACTGAGGGACAGTGTGAGAGAGAGAGTGTTATAACTGAGAGTCTGATACTGAGGGACAGTGTAACAGAGAGAGTGTTATAACTGAGAGTCTGATACTGAGGGACAGTGTGTGAGAGAGAGTGTTATAACTGAGAGTCTGATACTGAGGGACAGTGTGAGAGAGAGAGTGTTATAACTGAGAGTCTGATACTGAGGGACAGTGTGTGAGAGAGAGTGTTATAACTGAGAGTCTGATACTGAGGGACAGTGTGAGAGAGAGAGTGTTATAACTGAGAGTCTGATACTGAGGGACAGTGTGAGAGAGAGAGTGTTATAACTGAGAGTCTGATACTGAGGGACAGTGTGTGAGAGAGAGTGTTATAACTGAGAGTCTGATACTGAGGGACAGTGTGAGAGAGAGAGTGTTATAACTGAGAGTCTGATACTGAGGGACAGTGTGTGAGAGAGAGTGTTATAACTGAGAGTCTGATACTGAGGGACAGTGCGTGTGAGAGAGTGTTATAACTGAGAGTCTGATACTGAGGGACAGTGTGAGAGAGAGAGTGTTATAACTGAGAGTCTGATACTGAGGGACAGTGTGTGAGAGAGAGTGTTATAACTGTGAGTCTGATACTGAGGGACAGTGTGTGAGAGAGAGTGTTATGACTGAGAGTCTGATACTGAGGGACAGTGTGAGAGAGAGTGTTATAACTTAGAGTCTGATACTGAGGGACAGTGTGAGAGAGAGAGTGTTATAACTGTGAGTCTGATACTGAGGGACAGTGTGTGAGAGAGAGTGTTATGACTGAGAGTCTGATACTGAGGGACAGTGTGAGAGAGAGTGTTATAACTGAGAGTCTGATACTGAGGGACAGTGTAACAGAGAGAGTGTTATAACTGAGAGTCTGATACTGAGGGACAGTGTGAGAGAGAGAGTGTTATAACTGTGAGTCTGATACTGAGGGACAGTGCGAGAGAGAGAGTGTTATAACTGAGAGTCTGATACTGAGGGACAGTGTGTGAGAGAGAGTGTTATAACTGAGAGTCTGATACTGAGGGACAGTGTGTGAGAGAGAGTGTTACAACTGAGAGTCTGATACTGAGGGACAGTGTGTGAGAGAGAGTGTTATAACTGAGAGTCTGATACTGAGGGACAGTGTGTGAGAGAGAGTGTTATAACTGAGAGTCTGATACTGAGGGACAGTGTAACAGAGAGAGTGTTATAACTGAGAGTCTGATACTGAGGGACAGTGTGAGAGAGAGAGTGTTATAACAGAGAGTCTGATACTGAGGGACAGTGTAACAGAGAGAGTGTTATAACTGAGAGTCTGATACTGAGGGACAGTGTGTGAGAGAGAGTGTTACAACTGAGAGTCTGATACTGAGGGACAGTGTGTGAGAGAGAGTGTTATAACTGAGAGTCTGATACTGAGGGACAGTGTAACAGAGAGAGTGTTATAACTGAGAGTCTGATACTGAGGGACAGTGTGAGAGAGAGAGTGTTATAACTGAGAGTCTGATACTGAGGGACAGTGTGTGAGAGAGAGTGTTATAACTGAGAGTCTGATACTGAGGGACAGTGTGAGAGAGAGTGTTATAACTGAGAGTCTGATACTGAGGGACAGTGTGTGAGAGAGAGTGTTATAACTGAGAGTCTGATACTGAGGGACAGTGTGAGAGAGAGAGTGTTATGACTGAGAGTCTGATACTGAGGGACAGTGTGAGAGAGAGAGTGTTATAACTGAGAGTCTGATACTGAGGGACAGTGTGAGAGAGAGTGTTATGACTGAGAGTCTGATACTGAGGGACAGTGGGCGTCATTCTCCATGACAGCGGGGTTGGAGAATCGCCGGGGGCTGCCGTGACTCCCGCCCCCGCTGGTTGCCGAAGTCTCCGGCCCCGGATATTCGGCGGGGGCTGGAATCGGGCCGCGCCGGTTGGCGGACCCCCCCCCGCTGGATTCTCCGGCCCGGATGGGCCGAAGTCCCGCCGATAAATTGCCTGTCCCGCCGGCGTGGATTAAACCACCTTTTGAGCGGCGGGACAAGGTGGCGTGGGCGGGCTCCGGGGTCCTGTGGGGGGGTGGGGCGCGGGGCGATCTGGCCCCGGGGGGTGCCCCCACGATGGCCTGGCCCGCGATCGGGGCCCACCGATCCGCGGGCGGGCCTGTGCCGTGGGGGCACTCTTTCCCTTCCGCCTCCGCCACGGCCTCCACCCTGGCGGAGGCGAAAGAGACTCTCCCCACTGCGCATGCGCGGGAAACTGTCAGCGGCCGCTGACGCTCCCGCGCATGCACCGCCCGGAGATGTCATTTCCACGCCAGCTGGCGGGGCACCAAAGGCCTTTCCCGCCAGCTGGCGGGGCGGAAATCCCTCCGGCGCCGGCCTAGCCCCTCAATGTTGGGGCTCGGCCCCCAAAGATGCGGAGCATTCCGCCCCTTTGGGGCGGCGCGATGCCCGTCTGATTGGCGCCGTTCCGGGAGAATTCCGCCCCTTATTTCCAATTGAGGGGCAATTTAGTGTGGCCAATCCACCTACCCTGCACATCTTTGGGTTGTGGGGGCGAAACCCACGCAGACACGGGGAGAATGTGCAAACTCCACACGGACAGTTACCCAGGCGCTGGGATCGAACCCGGGACCTCGGCGCCGTGGGGCAGCAGTGCTAACCACTGCGCCCCCGTGCTGCCCTGGAAGTGGATTTTAATACGGAGTGCTGGCTGGAGATTGAAGCGAGTTTGAGGTGCGTGATGTCAGGTCGGGCAGTGGAATCCGCAGTGGTCTTGTCGTGGTGATGGCCTCGTCCCAGACATCAGAGGGTCAAACGCCGCCCCCCCCCCCCCCCGATACAGAAACACCCCTCGGTACCCTCCAGCCCCCCTGGGACTCACCAAACTGTGTCTGTGCGAGCAGCTAACCCGGCTAAAGAGCTGACCCCTTTCCCCCTGGCCCTCCGCACCCACGTCACCATCCCTCAAACAATTTCAGGAAAGACAAACAGAAGTGGACAGCTCGAAACCTTGCCCCCGATTACACCCACCAAAGAAACCCTTGGCTCGCTCGGGAACGTGAGGGAGCAAAGGGTGATTGAACAGACCTCGCACTCCTCATGGTAACTGCTCCAGTCGGGGTAGTCCACTCCGTCCACTTTGATCCCATTTAACATGCTGACCGTCCGCTCGCCTCTCCCCTCTCTTTCTCTCTCGCTCTCTCTCTCCCTGTCGCCCTGATTTCTCGTGCAGAGGGGGAGAGACGAGCCCAGAAAAACCGAGAAAGGCTGCCGGGAGGAGAGGTCTCGTAGTGTCACACTGCCCTTTCCTCTCTCTCTCACTCCGTCTCTCTTCCTCTCTCTCGCTCTGTCTCTCTCACTGTGTTGCTCTCTCTCTCTCTCGCTCTCTCTTGCTCTGTCTCTCTCTCTCTGTCTGTCTTTTGCGCTCTCTCTCGCTCTTTTGCCCTGTCTCTCTCTCTCTCTGTCCCTCTTTCTCTCTCTGTCTAGCCCTGTCTCTGCCTAGCCCTCTCTCTTTCTTTCTCTCCGTCTCTCTCTCTCCAGCACTGTCTCTCTCTCTCTGTCTCTCTCTCTCTAGCCCTCGCTCTCTCTATCTGTCTCTCTCTAGCTCTGTCTCTCTCTCACTATGTTTCTCGCTCTCTCTCTCTGTCCCTCTTTCTCACTCTCTCTCTCTGTGTCTGTCTCTCTCTCTCTCCCTCTGTCCCTCTTTCTCGCTCTCTCTCTCTCTGTTTCTCTCTTTCTAGCTCTGTCCCTCTCTCTTTGTCTGACTCTCTCTCTCTGTCTCTCTCTCTCTCTCTCTCTGTCTCTCTCTCTCTCTGTCTGTCTGTCTCTCTCTCTCTGTCTGTCTCTCTCTCTCTCCCTCGCTCTGTCTCTCTCTCTCTCCCTCGCTCCGTCTCTCTCTCTCTGTCTGTCTCCCTCTCTGTCTCTCTCTCTCTCTCTGTCCCGCTTTTACGCTCTCTCTGTCTGTCTCTCTCTGTCTCTCTCTCTGTCCCTCTTTCTCACTCTCTCTCTCTGTTTCTCTCTTTCTAGCTCTGTCCCTCTTTCTCTCTCTCTTTGTCTGTCTCTCTCTCTCTGTCTCTCTCTCTCTCTCGCTGTCTCTCTCTCCCTGTCTGTCTCTCTCTCTCTCCCTCGCTCTGTCTCTCTCCCTCGCTCCGTCTCTCTCTCTCTGTCTGTCTCCCTCTCTGTCTGTCCCTCTTTCGCTCTCTCTCTCTCTGTCCCTCTTTCTCGCTATCTCTCTCTCTGTTTCTCTCTCTCTAGCTGTGTCCCTCTTTCTCTCTCTCTCTCTCTCTCTCTCTGTCTCTCTCTCTCTGCCTCTCTCTCTCTGCCTCTCTCTCTCTCTCTGTCTCTCTCTCTCTCTGTCTGTCTGTCTGTCTCTCTCTCTCTCCCTCGCTCCGTCTCTCTGTGACTGCTGTGCTCTGTTCCACCCTGCTTTGCTGCTGCCTCCAGATCAGATTTAAATACTCAATTCCCACCTCTTC
>NC_092730.1:8889412-8936912 GCF_047496885.1 Scyliorhinus torazame | reverse complement strand
TCACTCACACTCACTCACTCACACTTACTCACACTCACTCACTCACACTCACTCACTCACTCTTTCACTCTCATTCACTCTCTCACTCACTCACAGTCACTCACTCACACTTACTCACACTCACTCACTCACACTCACTCACTCACTCACTCTCATTCACTCTCTCACTCACTCACACTCACTCACTCACACTCACTCACTCACTCACACTCACTCACTCACTCGCACTCACTCGCACTCACTCACTCACTCTCACTCACTCACTCGCACTCACTCACTCGCACTCACACTCACTCACTCACCTCACTCACTCACTCACACTCACACACTCACACTCGCTCACTCTCACTCTCACTCACTCTCACACTCACTCACTCACACTCACTCACACTCATTCACTCTCTTACTCACACTCACTCACCTCGCTCACTCACACTCATTCACTCTCACTCACACACTCACTCTCACAGTCACTCACTCTCACAGTCACTCACTCACTCATTCACTCACTCACACTCACTCACCTCGCTCACTCACACTCACTCACTCTCACTCTCTCACTCACACACTCACTCTCACAGTCACTCACTCTCACAGTCACTCACTCACTCATTCACTCACTCACTCATTCGCTCACCTCGCTCACTCACACTCTCACACTCACACTTCACACTCACGTTCTCACACTCACTGACATTCACTCACTCACTAACACTGTGTGTACATCAAGGCAGTGATACACTGTGTGTACATCAGGGGACAGTGATACACTGTGTGTACATCAGGGGGCAGTGATACACTGTGTGTACATCAGGGGGCAGTGATACACTGTGTGTACATCAGGGGACAGTGATACACTGTGTGTACATCAGGGGGCTGTGATACACTGTGTGTACATCAGGGGACAGTGGTACACTGTGTGTACATCAGGGGGCAGTGGTACACTGTGTGTACATCAGGGGACAGTGATACACTGTGTGTACATCAGGGGACAGTGGTACACTGTGTGTCCATCAGGGGACAGTGATACACAGTGTGTACATCAGGGGGCAGTGGTACACTGTGTGTACATCAGGGGACAGTGGTACACTGTGTGTACATCAGGGGGTAGTGATACACTGTGTGTACATCAGGGGGCAGTGGTACACTGTGTGTACATCAGGGGGCAGTGGTACACTGTGTGTACATCAGAGGACAGTGGTACACTGTGTGTACACCGGGGACAGTGGTACACTGTGTGTACATCAGGGGACAGTGATACACTGTGTGTACATCAGGGGACAGTGATACACTGTGTGTCCATCAGGGGACAGTGATACACCGTGTGTACATCAGGGGGCAGCGGTACACTGTGTGTACATCAGGGGACAGCGATACACCGTGTGTACATCAGGGGGCAGCGGTACACTGTGTGTCCATCAGGGGACAGTGATACACAGTGTGTACATCAGGGGACAGTGATACACTGTGTGTACATCAGGGGGCAGTGGTACACTGTGTGTACATCAGGGGACAGTGGTACACTGTGTGTACATCAGGGGACAGTGGTACACTGTGTGTACATCAGGGGACAGTGATACACTGTGTGTCCATCAGGGGACAGTGATACACAGTGTGTACATCAGGGGGCAGTGGTACACTGTGTGTGCATCAGGGGGCAGTGATACACTGTGTGTACATCAGGGGGCAGTGGTACACTGTGTGTACATCAGGGGGTAGTGATACACTGTGTGTACATCAGGGGGCAGTGGTACACTGTGTGTACATCAGGGGGCAGTGATACACTGTGTGTACATCAGGGGACAGTGATACACTGTGTGTACATCAGGGGGCAGTGATACACTGTGTGTACATCAGGGGGCAGTGGTACACTGTGTGTACATCAGGGGACAGTGATACACTGTGTGTACATCATGGGACAGTGATACACTGTGTGTACATCAGGGGGCAGTGATACACTGTGTGTACATCAGGGGACAGTGATACACTGTGTGTACATCAGGGGGCAGTGATACACTGTGTGTACATCAGGGGGCAGTGATACACTGTGTGTACATCAGGGGGCAGTGGTACACTGTGTGTACATCAGGGGACAGTGATACACTGTGTGTACATCAGGGGGCAGTGATACACTGTGTGTACATCAGGGGACAGTGGTACACTGTGTGTACATCAGGGGACAGTGATACACTGTGTGTATATCAGTGAGCAGTGATACACTGTGTGTACATCAGGGGGCAGTGGTACACTGTGTGTACATCAGGGTGAAGTGGTACACTGTGTGTACATCAGGGGACAGTGATACACTGTGTGTATATCAGGGGGCAGTGATACACTGTGTGTACATCAGGGGGCAGTGGTACACTGTGTGTACATCAGGGGACAGTGGTACACTGTGTGTACATCAGGGGGCAGTGATACACTGTGTGTACATCAGGGGGCAGTGGTACACTGTGTGTACATCAGGGGACAGTGGTACACTGTGTGTACATCAGGAGGCAGTGGTACACTGTGTGTACATCAGGGGACAGTGATACACTGTGTGTACATCAGGGGACAGCGATACACTGTGTGTACATCAGGGGACAGCGATACACCGTGTGTACATCAGGGGGCAGCGGTACACTGTGTGTCCATCAGGGGACAGTGATACACAGTGTGTACATCAGGGGACAGTGATACACTGTGTGTACATCAGGGGGCAGTGGTACACTGTGTGTACATCAGGGGACGGTGGTACACTGTGTGTACATCAGGGGACAGTGGTACACTGTGTGTACATCAGGGGACAGTGATACACTGTGTGTCCATCAGGGGACAGTGACACACAGTGTGTACATCAGGGGGCAGTGGTACACTGTGTGTACATCAGGGGGCAGTGATACACTGTGTGTACATCAGGGGGCAGTGGTACACTGTGTGTACATCATGGGACAGTGATACACTGTGTGTACATCAGGGGGCAGTGATACACTGTGTGTACATCAGGGGACAGTGATACACTGTGTGTACATCAGGGGGCAGTGATACACTGTGTGTACATCAGGGGGCAGTGATACACTGTGTGTACATCAGGGGGCAGTGGTACACTGTGTGTACATCAGGGGACAGTGATACACTGTGTGTACATCAGGGGGCAGTGATACACTGTGTGTACATCAGGGGACAGTGGTACACTGTGTGTATATCAGGGGCCAGTGATACACTGTGTGTACATCAGGGGGCAGTGGTACACTGTGTGTACATCAGGGTGAAGTGGTACACTGTGTGTACACCAGGGGACAGTGATACAATGTGTGTACATCAGGGGGCAGTGATACACTGTGTGTACATCAGGGGGCAGTGGTACACTGTGTGTACATCAGGGGACAGTGGTACACTGTGTGTACATCAGGAGGCAGTGATACACTGTGTGTACATCAAGGCAGTGATACACTGTGTGTACATCAGGGGACAGTGATACACTGTGTGTACATCAGGGGGCAGTGATACACTGTGTGTACATCAGGGGGCAGTGATACACTGTGTGTACATCAGGGGACAGTGGTACACTGTGTGTCCATCAGGGGACAGTGATACACAGTGTGTACATCAGGGGGCAGTGGTACACTGTGTGTACATCAGGGGACAGTGATACACTGTGGGTACATCAGGGGGCAGTGGTACACAGTGTGTACATCAGGGGGCAGTGGTACACTGTGTGTACATCAGGGGACAGTGGTACACTGTGTGTCCATCAGGGGACAGTGATACACAGTGTGTACATCAGGGGGCAGTGGTACACTGTGTGTACATCAGGGGACAGTGGTACACTGTGTGTACATCAGGGGTAGTGATACACTGTGTGTACATCAGGGGGCAGTGGTACACTGTGTGTACATCAGGGGGCAGTGGTACACTGTGTGTACATCAGAGGACAGTGGTACACTGTGTGTACACCGGGGACAGTGGTACACTGTGTGTACATCAGGGGACAGTGATACACTGTGTGTACATCAGGGGACAATGATACACTGTGTGTACATCAGGGGGCAGTGATACACTGTGTGTCCATCAGGGGACAGTGATACACCGTGTGTACATCAGGGGGCAGCGGTACACTGTGTGTACATCAGGGGACAGCGATACACCGTGTGTACATCAGGGGGCAGTGATACACTGTGTGTCCATCAGGGGACAGTGATACACCGTGTGTACATCAGGGGGCAGCGGTACACTGTGTGTCCATCAGGGAACAGTGATACACAGTGTGTACATCAGGGGACAGTGATACACTGTGTGTACATCAGGGGACAGTGGTACACTGTGTGTACATCAGGGGACAGTGATACACTGTGTGTACATCAGGGGACAGTGGTACACTGTGTGTACATCAGGGGACAGTGATACACTGTGTGTCCATCAGGGGACAGTGATACACAGTGTGTACATCAGGGGGCAGTGGTACACTGTGTGTACATCAGGGGGCAGTGGTACACTGTGTGTACATCAGGGGACAGTGATACACTGTGTGTCCATCAGGGGACAGTGATACACTGTGTGTACATCAGGGGGCAGTGATACACTGTGTGTACATCAGGGGGCAGTGATACACTGTGTGTACATCAGGGGGCTGTGATAAACTGTGTGTACATCAGGGGGCAGTGGTAAACTGTGTGTACATCAGGGGACAGTGATACACTGTGTGTACATCAGGGGACTGTGATACACCGTGTGTACATCAGGGGGCAGTGGTACACTGTGTGTACATCAGGGGGCAGTGGTACACGGTGTGTACATCAGGGGGCAGTGATACACTGTGTGTACATCAGGGGGCAGTGGTACACTGTGTGTACATCAGGGGGCAGTGGTACACTGTGTGTACATCAGGGGGCAGTGATACACTGTGTGTACATCAGGGGACAGTGATACACTGTGTGTACATCAGGGGAGAGTGATACACTGTGTGTACATCAGGGGGCAGTGGTACACTGTGTGCACATCAGGGGGCAGTGGTACACTGTGTGTACATCAGGGGGCAGTGGTACACTGTGTGTACATCAGGGGCAGTGGTACACTGTGTGTACATCAGGGGGCAGTGATACACTGTGTGAACATCAGGGGGCAGTGATACACTGTGTGTACATCAGGGGGCAGTGATACACTGTGTGTACATCAGGGGACAGTGATACACTGTGTGTACATCAGGAAGCAGTGATACACTGTGTGTACATCAGGGGGCAGTGATACACTCTGTGTACATCAGGGGGCAGTGGTGCACTGTGTGTACATCAGGGGACAGTGATACACTGTGTGTACATCAGGGGGCAGTGATACACAGTGTGTACATCAGGGGGCAGTGGTACACTGTGTGTATATCAGGGGGCAGTGGTACACTGTGTGTACATCAGGGGGCAGTGGTACACTGTGTGTACATCAGGGGACAGTGGTACACTGTGTGTACATCAAGGGGCAATGATACACAGTGTGTACATCAGGGGGCAGTGATACACAGTGTGTACATCAGGGGACAGTGGTACACTGTGTGTACATCAGGGGACAGTGGTACACTGTGTGTACATCAGGGGGCAGTGGTACACTGTGTGTACATCAGGGGGCAGTGGTACACTGTGTGTACATCAGGGGACAGTGGTACACAGTGTGTACATCAGGGGGCAGTGGTACACTGTGTGTACATCAGGGGACTGTGATACACCGTGTGTACATCAGGGGGCAGTGGTACACTGTGTGTACATTAGGGGGCAGTGGTACACTGTGTGTACATCAGGGGGCAGTGATACACTGTGTGTACATCAGGGGGCAGTGATACACTGTGTGTACATCAGGGGGCAGTGATACACTGTGTGTACATCAGGGGGCAGTGATACACTGTGTGTACATCAGGGGAGAGTGATACACTGTGTGTACATCAGGGGGCAGTGGTACACAGTGTGTACATCAGGGAGTAGTGATACACTGTGTGTACATCAGGGGGCAGTGGTACACTGTGTGTACATCAGGGGGCAGTGATACACTGTGTGTACATCAGGGGGCAGTGATACACTGTGTGTACATCAGGGGGCAGTGGTACACTGTGTGTACATCAGGGGGCAGTGGTACACTGTGTGTACATCAGGGGGCAGTGGTACACTGTTTGTACATCATGGGGCAGTGATACACTGTGTGCACATCAGGGGGCAGTGGTACACTGTGTGTACATCAGGGGGCAGTGATACACTGTGTGTACATCAGGGGCAGTGGTACACTGTGTGTACATCAGGGGGCAGTGGTACACTGTGTGTACATCAGGGGACAGTGATACACTGTGTGTACATCAGGGGGCAGTGGTACACTGTGTGTACATCAAGGGGCAGCGGTACACTGTGCGTACATCAGGGGACAGTGATACACAGTGTGTACATCAGGGGGCAGTGATACATTGTGTGTACATCAGGGGGCAGCGGTACACTGTGTGTACATCAGGGAGCCGTGGTACACTGTGTGTGCATCAGGGGGCTGTGATACACTGTGTGTACATCAGGGGACAGTGATACACTGTGTGTACATCAGGGGGCAGTGGTACACTGTGTGTACATCAGGGGACAGTGATACACTGTGTGTACATCAGGGGGCAGTGGTACTCTGTGTGTACATCAGGGGGCAGTGGTACACTGTGTGTACACCGGGGACAGTGATACACTGTGTGTACATCAGGGGGCTGTGGTACACTGTGTGTACATCAGGGGCAGTGATACACTGTGTGTACATCAGGGGGCAGTGGTACACTGTGTGTACATCAGGGGGCAGTGATACACTGTGTGTACACCGGGGACAGTGATACACTGTGTGTACATCAGGGGGCAGTGATACACTGTCTGTACATCAGGGGGCAGTGGTACACTGTGTGTACATCAGGGGGCAGTGGTACACTGTTTGTACATCATGGGGCAGTGATACACTGTGTGTACATCAGGTGACAGTGGTACACTGTGTGTCCATCAGGGGACAGTGATACACTGTGTGTACATCAGGGGACAGTGGTACACTGTGTGTACATCAGGCGACAGTGGTACACTGTGTGTACATCATGGGGCAGTGATACACTGTGTGTACATCAGGGGGCAGTGGTACACACAGTGTACATCAGGGGGCAGTGATACACTGTGTGTACATCAGGGGACAGTGATACACTGTGTGTCCATCAGGGGACAGTGGTACACTGTGTGTACATCAGGGGACAGTGGTACACTCTGTGTCCATCAGGGGGCAGTGATACACTGTGTGTACATCAGGGGACAGTGATACACTCTGTGTCCATCAGGGGGCAGTGATACACTGTGTGTACATCAGGGGACAGTGATACACTCTGTGTCCATCAGGGGGCAGTGGTACACTGTGTGTACATCAGGGGCAGTGGTACACTGTGTGTACATCAGGGGGCAGTGATACACTGTGTGAACATCAGGGGGCAGTGGTACACTGTGTGTACATCATGGGACAGTGATACACAGTGTGTACATCAGGGGGCAGTGATACACTGTGTGTACATCAGGGGGCAGTGATACACTGTGTGTACATCAGGGGACAGTGATACACTGTGTGTACATCAGGAAGCAGTGATACACTGTGTGTACATCTGGGGGCAGTGATACACTGTGTGTACATCAGGGGGCAGTGATACACTGTGTGTACATCAGGGGACAGTGATACACTGTGTGTACATCAGGAAGCAGTGATACACTGTGTGTACATCAGGGGGCAGTGGTGCACTGTGTGTACATCATGGGGCAGTGGTGCACTGTGTGTACATCAGGGGGCAGTGGTACACTGTGTGTACATCAGGGGACAGTGGTACACTGTGTGTACATCAGGGGGCAGTGGTACACTGTGTGTACATCAGGGGAGAGTGATACACTGTGTGTACATCAGGGGGTAGTGATACACAGTGTGTACATCAGGGGGCAGTGATACACTGTGTGTACATCAGGGGGCAGTGATACACTGTGTGTACATCAGGGGACAGTGATACACTGTGTGTACATCAGGAAGCAGTGATACACTGTGTGTACATCAGGGGGCAGTGATACACTGTGTGTACATCAGGGGGCAGTGATACACTGTGTGTACATCAGGGGGCAGTGATACACTGTGTGTACATCAGGGGGCAGTGATACACTGTGTGTACATCAGGGGACAGTGGTACACTGTGTGTACATCAGGGGGCAGTGGTACACTGTGTGTACATCAGGGGACAGTGATACACAGTGTGTACATCAGGGGGCAGTGGTACACTCTGTGTCCATCAGGGGACAGTGATACACTGTGTGTACATCAGGGGACAGTGATACACTCTGTGTCCATCAGGGGACAGTGATACACTGTGTGTACATCAGGGGACAGTGATACACTCTGTGTCCATCAGGGGGCAGTGATACACTGTGTGTACATCAGGGGACAGTGATACACTCTGTGTCCATCAGGGGGCAGTGATACACTGTGTGTACATCAGGGGACAGTGATACACTCTGTGTCCATCAGGGGGCAGTGATACACTGTGTGTACATCAGGGGACAGTGATACACTGTGTGTACATCAGCGGGCAGTGTTGACTATTGCTTGAAACGGCCTCCACACGCACATTGAGAGGAATATCCCGATCGGCTGTCCCCCAATTCAAGGATGATGTTGTGAGAATCTGGCCACCTGTGAGAGAAGTGGGCAATTCCTGAACCACACATCCTGGCCACTAGGGGCAGGATTTACCTCGAGGGCTTGGGGTCTGGAGGGCAGGTTATGACTCTCGCTATGAAGGCGACTCTCACTGGGGTACGCGTCCCACACACACTGACTCTCACTGGGGTACGCGTCCCACACACACTGATTCTCACTGGGGTACGGGTCCCTCACACACTGACTCTCACTGGGGTACGGGTCCCACACACACTGACTCTCACTGGGGTACGGGTCCCTCACACACTGACTCTCACTGGGGTACGGGTCCCACACACACTGACTCTCACTGGGGTACGGGTCCCACACACACTGACTCTCACTGGGGTACGGGTCCCACACACACTGACTCTCACTGGGGTACGGGTCCCACACACACTGACTCTCACTGGGATACGGGTCCCACACACACTGACTCTCACTGGGGTACGGGTTCCACACACACTGACTCTCACTGGGGTACGGGTTCCACACACACTGACTCTCACTGGGGTACGGGTCCCACACACACTGACTCTCACAGGGGTACGGGTCCCACACACACTGACTCTCACTGGGGTACGGGTCCCACACACACTGACTCTCACTGGGATACGGGTCCCACACACACTGACTCTCACTGGGGTACGGGCCCCACACACACTGACTCTCACTGGGGTACGGGTTCCACACACACTGCCTCTCACTGGGGTACGGGTCCCACACACACTGACTCTCACTGGGGTACGGGTCCCACACACACTGACTCTCACTGGGGTACGGGTCCCACACACACTGACTCACACTGGGGTACGGGTTCCACCCACACTGACTCTCACTGGGGTACGGGTTCCACACACACTGACTCTCACTGGGGTACGGGTCCCACACACACTGACTCTCACTGGGGTACGGGTCCCACACACACTGACTCTCACTGGGGTACGGGTCCCACACACACTGACTCTCACTGGGGTAAGGGTCCCACACACACTGACTCTCACTCGGGTACGGGTCCCACACACACTGACTCTCACTGGGGTACGGGTCCCACACACACTGACACTCATGGCGAAGGGTCCCACACACACTGACACTCACTGGGGTACGGGTCCCACACACATTGACTCTCACTGGGGTACGGGTCCCACACACACTGACTCTCACTGGGGTACGGGTCCCACACACACTGACACTCCCTGGGGTACGGGTCCCACACACACAGACTCTCACTGGGGTACGGGTCCCACACACACTGACTCTCACTGGGGTACGGGTCCCACACACACTGACTCTCACTGGGGTACGGGTCCCACACACACTGACTCTCACTGGGGTACGGGTCCCACACACACTGACTCTCACTGGGGTACGGGTCGCACACACACTGACTCTCACTGGGGTACGGGTCCCACACACACTGACTCTCACTGGGGTACGGGTCCCACACACACTGACTCTCACTGGGGTACGGGTCCCACACACACTGACTCTCACTGGGGTACGGGTCCCTCACACACTGACTCTCACTGGGGTACGGGTCCCTCTCACACTGACTCTCACTGGGGTAAGGGGTCCACACACACTGACTCTCACTGGGGTACGGGTCCCACACACACTGACTCCCACTGGGGTACGGGTCCCACACACACTGACTCTCACTGGGGTACGGGTCCCACACACACTGACTCTCACTGGGGTACGGGTCCCACACACACTGACTCTCACTGGGGTACGGGTTCCACACACACTGACTCTCACTGGGGTACGGGACCCACACACACTGATTCTCACTGGGGTACGGGACCCACACACACTGACTCTCACTGGGGTACGGGTCCCACACACACTGACTCTCACTGGGGTACGGGTCCCACACACACTGACTCTCACTGGGGTACGGGTCCCACACACATTGACTCTCACTGGGGTACGGGTCCCACACACACTGATTCTCACTGGGGTACGGGTCCCTCACACACTGACTCCCACTGGGGTACGGGTCCCACACACACTGACTCTCACTGGGGTACGGGTCCCACACACACTGACTCTCACTGGGGTACGGGTCCCAGACACACTGACTCTCACTGGGGTACGGGTCCCACACACACTGACTCTCACTGGGGTACGGGTCCCACACACACTGACTCTCACTGGGGTACGGGTCCCACATCCACTGACTCTCACTGGGGTACGGGTTCCACACACACTGACTCTCACTGGGGTACGGGTCCCACACACACTGACTCTCACTGGGGTACGGGTCCCACACACACTGACTCTCACTGGGGTACGGGTCCCACACACACTGACTCTCACTGGGGTACGGGTCCCACACACACTGACTCTCACTGGGGTACGGGTCCCACACACACTGACTCTCACTGGGGTACGGGTCCCACACACACTGACTCTCACTGGGGTACGGGTTCCCACACACATTGACTCTCACTGGGGTACGGGTTTCACACACACTGACTCTCACTGGGGTACGGGTCCCACACACACTGACTCTCACTGGGGTACGGGTCCCACACACACTGACTCTCACTGGGGTACGGGTCCCACACACACTTACTCTCACTGGGGTACGGGTCCCACACACACTGACTCTCACTGGGGTACGGGTCCCACACACACTTACTCTCACTGGGGTACGGGTCCCACACACACTGACTCTCACTGGGGTACGGGTCCCACACTCACTGAATCTCACTGGGGTACGGGTCCCACACACACTGACTCTCACTGGGGTACGGGTCCCACACACACTGACTCTCACTGGGGTACGTGTCCCACACACACTGACTCTCACTGGGGTACGGGTCCCACACACGCTGACACTCACTGGGGTACGGGTCCCACACACACTGACTCTCACTGGGGTACGGGTCCCACACACACTGACTCTCACCGGTGTACGGGTCCCACACACACTGACTCTCACTGGGATACGGATGCCACACACACTGACTCTCACTGGGGTACGGGTTCCACACACACTGACTCTCACTGGGGTATGGGTCCCACACACACTGACTCTCACTGGGGTACGGGTCCCACACACAATGACTCTCACTGGGGTACGGGTCCCACACACACTGACCCTCACTGGGGTACGGGTCCCACACACACTTACTCTCACTGGGGTACGGGTCCCACACACACTGACTCTCACTGGGGTACGGGTCCCACACTCACTGACTCTCACTGGGGTACGGGTCCCACACACACTGACTCTCACTGGGGTACGGGCCCCACACACACTGATTCTCACTGGGGTACGGGTCCCACACACACTGACTCTCACTGGGGAACGGGTCCCACACACACTGACTCTCACTGGGGTACGGGTCCCACACACACTGACTCTCACTGGGGTACGGGCCCCACACACACTGATTCTCACTGGGGTACGGGTCCCACACACACTGACTCTCACTGGGGTACGGGTCCCACACACACTGACTCTCACTGGGGTACGGGTCCCACACACACTGACACTCACTGGGGTACGGGTTCCACACACACTGACTCTCACTGGGGTACGGGTCCCACACACACTGTCTCTCACTGGGGTACGGGTCCCACACACACTGACTCTCACTGGGGTACGGGTCCCACACACACTGACCCTCACTGGCTACGGGTCCCACACACACTGACTCTCACTGGGATACGGGTCCCACACACACTGACTCTCACTGGGGTACGGGTCCCACACACACTGACTCTCACTGGGATACGGGTCCCACACACACTGACTCTCACTGGGGTACGGGTCCCACACACACTGACTCTCACTGGGGTACAGGTCCCACACACACTGACACTCACTGGGGTACGTGTCCCACACTCACTGACTCTCACTGGGGTACGGGTCCCACACACATTGACTCTCACTGGGGTACGGGTTCCACACACACTGACTCTCACTGGGGTACGGGTCCCACACACACTGACTCTCACTGGGGTACGGGTCCCACACACACTGACTCTAACTGGGGTACGGGTCCCACACACACTGACTGTCACTGGGGTACGGGACCCACACACACTGACTGTCACTGGGGTATGGGTCCCACACACACTGACTCTCACTGGGGTACGGGTCCCACACACACTGACTCTCACTGGGGTACGGGTCCCACACACACTGACTCTCACTGGGATACTGGTCCCACACACACTGACTCTCACTGGAGTACGGGTCCCACAGACACTGACTCTCGCTGGGGTACGGGTTCCACACACACTGACTCTCACTGGGGTACGGGTCCCACACACACTGACTCTCACTGGGGTACGGGTCCCTCACACACTGACTCTCACTGGGGTACGGGTCCCACACACACTGACTCTCACTGGGGTACGGGTCCCACACACACTGACTCTCACTGGGGTACGGGTCCCACACACACTGACTCTCACTGGGGTACGGGTCCCACACACACTGACTCTCACTGGGATACGGGTCCCACACACACTGACTCTCACTGGGGTACGGGTTCCACACACACTGACTCTCACTGGGGTACGGGTTCCACACACACTGACTCTCACTGGGGTACGGGTCCCACACACACTGACTCTCACTGGGGTACGGGTCCCACACACACTGACTCTCACTGGGGTACGGGTCCCACACACACTGACTCTCACTGGGATACGGGTCCCACACACACTGACTCTCACTGGGGTACGGGTCCCACACACACTGACTCTCACTGGGGTACGGGTTCCACACAGACTGACTCTCACTGGGGTACGGGTCCCACACACACTGACTCTCACTGGGGTACGGGTCCCTCACACACTGACTCTCACTGGGGTACGGGTCCCACACACACTGACTCTCACTGGGGTACGGGTCCCACACACACTGACTCTCACTGGGGTACGGGTCCCACACACACTGACTCTCACTGGGATACGGGTCCCACACACACTGACTCTCACTGGGATACGGGTCCCACACACACTGACTCTCACTGGGGTACGGGTCCCACACACACTGACTCTCACTGGGGTACGGGTTCCACACAGACTGACTCTCACTGGGGTACGGGTCCCACACACACTGACTCTCACTGGGGTACGGGTCCCACACACACTGACACTCACTGGGGTACGGGTCCCACACACACTGACTCTCACTGGGGTACGGGTCCCACACACACTGACTCTCACTGGGGTACGGGTCCCACACACACTGACTCTCACTGGGGTACGGGTCCCACACACACTGACTCTCACTGGGGTACGGGACCCTCACACACTGACTCTCACTGGGGTACGGGTTCCACACACACTGACTCTCACTGGGGTACGGGTCCCACACACACTGACTCTCACTGGGGTACGGGGTCCCACATACACTGACTCTCACTGGGGTACGGGTTCCACACACACTGCCTCTCACTGGGGTACGGGTCCCACACACACTGACTCTCACTGGGGTACGGGTCCCACACACACTGACTCTCACTGGGGTACGGGTCCCACACACACTGACTCACACTGGGGTACGGGTTCCACCCACACTGACTCTCACTGGGGTACGGGTTCCACACACACTGACTCTCACTGGGGTACGGGTCCCACACACACTGACTCTCACTGGGGTACGGGTCCCACACACACTGACTCTCACTGGGGTACGGGTCCCACACACACTGACTCTCACTGGGGTAAGGGTCCCACACACACTGACTCTCACTCGGGTACGGGTCCCACACACACTGACTCTCACTGGGGTACGGGTCCCACACACACTGACACTCATGGCGAAGGGTCCCACACACACTGACACTCACTGGGGTACGGGTCCCACACACATTGACTCTCACTGGGGTACGGGTCCCACACACACTGACTCTCACTGGGGTACGGGTCCCACACACACTGACACTCCCTGGGGTACGGGTCCCACACACACAGACTCTCACTGGGGTACGGGTCCCACACACACTGACTCTCACTGGGGTACGGGTCCCACACACACTGACTCTCACTGGGGTACGGGTCCCACACACACTGACTCTCACTGGGGTACGGGTCCCACACACACTGACTCTCACTGGGGTACGGGTCCCACACACACTGACTCTCACTGGGGTACGGGTCCCACACACACTGACTCTCACTGGGGTACGGGTCCCACACACATTGACTCTCACTGGGGTACGGGTCCCACACACACTGACTCTCACTGGGGTACGGGTCCCTCACACACTGACTCTCACTGGGGTACGGGTCCCTCTCACACTGACTCTCACTGGGGTAAGGGGTCCACACACACTGACTCTCACTGGGGTACGGGTCCCACACACACTGACTCCCACTGGGGTACGGGTCCCACACACACTGACTCTCACTGGGGTACGGGTCCCACACACACTGACTCTCACTGGGGTACGGGTCCCACACACACTGACTCTCACTGGGGTACGGGCTCCACACACACTGACTCTCACTGGGGTACGGGACCCACACACACTGATTCTCACTGGGGTACGGGACCCACACACACTGACTCTCACTGGGGTACGGGTCCCACACACACTGACTCTCACTGGGGTACGGGTCCCACACACACTGACTCTCACTGGGGTACGGGTCCCACACACATTGACTCTCACTGGGGTACGGGTCCCACACACACTGATTCTCACTGGGGTACGGGTCCCTCACACACTGACTCCCACTGGGGTACGGGTCCCACACACACTGACTCTCACTGGGGTACGGGTCCCACACACACTGACTCTCACTGGGGTACGGGTCCCAGACACACTGACTCTCACTGGGGTACGGGTCCCACACACACTGACTCTCACTGGGGTACGGGTCCCACACACACTGACTCTCACTGGGGTACGGGTCCCACATCCACTGACTCTCACTGGGGTACGGGTTCCACACACACTGACTCTCACTGGGGTACGGGTCCCACACACACTGACTCTCACTGGGGTACGGGTCCCACACACACTGACTCTCACTGGGGTACGGGTCCCACACACACTGACTCTCACTGGGGTACGGGTCCCACACACACTGACTCTCACTGGGGTACGGGTCCCACACACACTGACTCTCACTGGGGTACGGGTCCCACACACACTGACTCTCACTGGGGTACGGGTTCCCACACACATTGACTCTCACTGGGGTACGGGTTTCACACACACTGACTCTCACTGGGGTACGGGTCCCACACACACTGACTCTCACTGGGGTACGGGTCCCACACACACTGACTCTCACTGGGGTACGGGTCCCACACACACTTACTCTCACTGGGGTACGGGTCCCACACACACTGACTCTCACTGGGGTACGGGTCCCACACACACTTACTCTCACTGGGGTACGGGTCCCACACACACTGACTCTCACTGGGGTACGGGTCCCACACTCACTGAATCTCACTGGGGTACGGGTCCCACACACACTGACTCTCACTGGGGTACGGGTCCCACACACACTGACTCTCACTGGGGTACGGGTCCCACACACACTGACTCTCACTGGGGTACGGGTCCCACACACGCTTACACTCACTGGGGTACGGGTCCCACACACACTGACTCTCACTGGGGTACGGGTCCCACACACACTGACTCTCACCGGTGTACGGGTCCCACACACACTGACTCTCACTGGGGTACGGGTTCCACACACACTGACTCTCACTGGGGTATGGGTCCCACACACACTGACTCTCACTGGGGTACGGGTCCCACACACAATGACTCTCACTGGGGTACGGGTCCCACACACACTGACCCTCACTGGGGTACGGGTCCCACACACACTTACTCTCACTGGGGTACGGGTCCCACACACACTGACTCTCACTGGGGTACGGGTCCCACACTCACTGACTCTCACTGGGGTACGGGTCCCACACACACTGACTCTCACTGGGGTACGGGCCCCACACACACTGATTCTCACTGGGGTACGGGTCCCACACACACTGACTCTCACTGGGGAACGGGTCCCACACACACTGACTCTCACTGGGGTACGGGTCCCACACACACTGACTCTCACTGGGGTACGGGCCCCACACACACTGATTCTCACTGGGGTACGGGTCCCACACACACTGACTCTCACTGGGGTACGGGTCCCACACACACTGACTCTCACTGGGGTACGGGTCCCACACACACTGACACTCACTGGGGTACGGGTTCCACACACACTGACTCTCACTGGGGTACGGGTCCCACACACACTGTCTCTCACTGGGGTACGGGTCCCACACACACTGACTCTCACTGGGGTACGGGTCCCACACACACTGACCCTCACTGGCTACGGGTCCCACACACACTGACTCTCACTGGGATACGGGTCCCACACACACTGACTCTCACTGGGGTACGGGTCCCACACACACTGACTCTCACTGGGATACGGGTCCCACACACACTGACTCTCACTGGGGTACGGGTCCCACACACACTGACTCTCACTGGGGTACAGGTCCCACACACACTGACACTCACTGGGGTACGTGTCCCACACTCACTGACTCTCACTGGGGTACGGGTCCCACACACATTGACTCTCACTGGGGTACGGGTTCCACACACACTGACTCTCACTGGGGTACGGGTCCCACACACACTGACTCTCACTGGGGTACGGGTCCCACACACACTGACTCTCACTGGGGTACGGGTCCCACACACACTTACTCTCACTGGGGTACGGGTCCCACACACACTTACTCTCACTGGGGTACGGGTCCCACACACACTGACTCTCATTGGGGTACGGGTCCCACACTCACTGAATCTCACTGGGGTACGGGTCCCACACACACTGACTCTCACTGGGGTACGGGTCCCACACACACTGACTCTCACTGGGGTACGGGTCCCACACACACTGACTCTCACTGGGGTACGGGTCCCACACACGCTGACTCTCACTGGGGTACGGGTCCCACACACACTGACTCTCACTGGGGTACGGGTCCCACACACACTGACTCTCACTGGTGTACGGGTCCCACACACGCTGACTCTCACTGGGGTACGGGTTCCACACACACTGACTCTCACTGGGGTATGGGTCCCACACACACTGACTCTCACTGGGGTACGGGTCCCACACACAATGACTCTCACTGGGGTACGGGTCCCACACACACTGACCCTCACTGGGGTACGGGTCCCACACACACTGACCCTCACTGGGGTACGGGTCCCACACACACTTACTCTCACTGGGGTACGGGTCCCACACACACTGACTCTCACTGGGGTACGGGTCCCACACTCACTGACTCTCACTGGGGTACGGGTCCCACACACACTGACTCTCACTGGGGTACGGGCCCCACACACACTGATTCTCACTGGGGTACGGGTCCCACACACACTGACTCTCACTGGGGTACGGGTCCCACACACACTGACTCTCACTGGGGTACGGGTCCCACACACACTGACTCTCACTGGGGTACGGGCCCCACACACACTGATTCTCACTGGGGTACGGGTCCCACACACACTGACTCTCACTGGGGTACGGGTCCCACACACACTGACTCTCACTGGGGTACGGGTCCCACACACACTGACACTCACTGGGGTACGGGTTCCACACACACTGACTCTCACTGGGGTACGGGTCCCACACACACTGACTCTCACTGGGGTACGGGTCCCACACACACTGACTCTCACTGGGGTACGGGTCCCACACACACTGACTCTCACTGGGGTACGGGTCCCACACACACTGACCCTCACTGGCTACGGGTCCCACACACACTGACTCTCACTGGGATACGGGTCCCACACACACTGACACTCACTGGGGTACGGGTCCCACACACACTGACTCTCACTGGGGTACGAGTCCCACACACACTGACTCTCACTGGGGTACGGGTCCCACACACACTGACTCTCACTGGGGTACGAGTCCCACACACACTGACTCTCACTGGGGTACGGGTCCCACACACACTGACTCTCACTGGGGTACAGGACCCACACACACTGACTCTCACTGGGGTACGGGTCCCACACTGACTGTCACTGGGGTACGGGTTCCACACACACTGACTCTCACTGGGGTACGGGTCCCACACACACTGACTCTCACTGGGGTACGGGTCCCACACACACTGACTGTCACTGGGGTACGGATCCCACACACACTGACTCTCACTGGGGTACGGGTCCCACACACACTGACTCTCACTGGGGTACGGGTCCCACACACACTGACTGTCACTGGGGTACGGGTCCCACACACACTGACTCTCACTGAGGTACGGGTCCCACACACACTGACTGTCACTGGGGTATGGGTCCCACACACACTGACTCTCACTGGGGTACGGGTCCCACACACACTGACTCTCACTGGGGTACGGGTCCCACACACACTGACTCTCACTGGGATACTGGTCCCACACACACTGACTCTCACTGGAGTACGGGTCCCACACACACTGACTCTCACTGGGGTACGGGTCCCACACACACTGACTCTCACTGGGGTACGGGTCCCACACACACTGACTCTCACTGGGATACGGGTCCCACACACACTGACTCTCACTGGGTTACGGGTCCCACACACACTGACTCTCACTGGGGTACGGGCCCCACACACACTGACTCTCACTGGGGTACGGGTCCCACACACACTGATTCTCACTCGGGTAAGGGTCACACACACACTGACTCTCACTGGGGTACGGGTTCCACACACACTGACTCTCACTGGGGTACGGGTCCCACACACACTGACTCTCACTGGGGTAGGGGTCCCACACACACTGACTCTCACTGGGGTACGGGTCCCACACACACTGACTCTCACTGGGTTACGGGTTTCACACACACGGGCTCTCACTGGGGTACGGGTCCCACACACACTGACTCTCACTGGGGTACGGGTCCCACACACACTGACTCTCACTGGGTACGGGTCCCACACACACTGACACTCACTGGGGTACGGGTCCCACACACACTGACTCTCACTGGGGTACGGGTCCCACACACACTGACTTTCACTGGGGTATGGGTCCCACACACACTGACTCTCACTGGGGTACGGGTCCCACACACACTGACTCTCACTGGGGTACGGGTCCCACACACACTGACTCTCACTGGGGTACGGGTCCCACACACACTGACTCTCACTGGGGTACGGGTCCCACACACACTGACTCTCACTGGGGTACGGGTCTCACACACAATGACTCTCACTGGGGTACGGGTCCCACACACACTGACTCTCACTGGGGTACGGGTCCCACACACACTGACTCTCACTGGGGTACGGGTCCCACACACACTGACTCTCACTGGGGTACGGGTCCCACACACACTGACCCTCACTGGGGTACGGGTCCCACACACACTGACTCTCACTGGGGTACGGGTCCCACACACACTGACTCTCACTGGGGTACGGGTCCCACACACTGACTCTCACTGGGATACAGTTCCACACACACTGACTCTCACTGGGGTACGGGTCCCACACACACTGACTCTCAATGGGGTATGGGTCCTACACACACTGACTCTCACTGGGGTACGGGTCCCACACACACTGACTCTCACTGGGGTACGGGTCCCACACACACTGACTCTCACTGAGGTACGGGTCCCACACACACTGACTCTCACTGGGGTACGGGTCCTACACACACTGACTCTCACTGGGGTACGGGTTCCACACACACTGACTCTCACTGGGGTACGCGTCCCACACACACTGACTCTCACTGGGGTACGGGCCCCACACACACTGATTCTCACTGGAGTACGGGTCCCACACACACTGACTCTCACTGGGGTACGGGTTCCACACACACGGGCTCTCACTGGGGTAGGGGTCCCCCTCTCAGAGATGTAAGTGTTGTTCGGGATGGGTGGGAGGGGGGTGAGTGTACCAGGAACTGGGTTGGAGAGTTAGAACGCTCTGACATGACATGAATCATCGTGCTGCTAAAATATTCCTCTTTGCTGGAAAATTGAAGCCAGACCGTTGTGTGATTCGACAGGACGGCCAAGATGATATGGAGCGTCCAAACTGCACAATGCCCTTGGACGAGATTGTTGCATTGCCGCCAGGGACACTGACTCATCCTGGGTTCAGATGCAGCCTGCTTTGCAAATTACTCTGTTTATATTTGGGAGGGATTGGAAATTTTTACACACGCGGTATTCATTCCCTGAGCTGGTGCACTCCCTTGCCATCTCTTCTTCTCTCCCTCTTTCATTCTCTCCATCTCAGTGTCTCCTTGTTTCTATCCCTCCCCCTCTGTCTCCCTCTCTATCAGAGTCTCTCCCACCTCTGTCAGAGGGTCAGCACTGAGGGAGTGGCGCACTGTCACAGGATCAGTACTGAGGGAGTGCCGCACTGTCAGAGGGTCAGTACTGAGGGAGTGCCGCACTGTCAGAGGGTCAGTACTGAGGGAGGGCTGCACTGTCAGAGGGTCAGTACTGAGGGAGTACCGCACTGTCAGAGGGTCAGTACTGAGGGAGTGGCGCACTGTCAGAGGGTCAGTACTGAGGGAGTGGCGCACTGTCACAGGATCAGTACTGAGGGAGTGCCGCACTGTCAGAGGGTCAGTACTGAGGGAGTGCCGCACTGTCACAGGATCAGTACTGAGGGAGTGCCGCACTGTCAGAGGGTCAGTACTGAGGGAGTGCCGCACTGTCAGAGGGTCAGTACTGAGGGAGTGGCGCACTGTCAGAGGGTCAGTACTGAGGGAGTGCCGCACTGTCAGAGGGTCAGTACTGAGGGAGTGGCGCACTGTCACAGGATCAGTACTGAGGGAGTGCCGCACTGTCAGAGGGTCAGTACTGAGGGAGCTGCACTGTCAGAGGGTCAGTACTGAGGGAGTGCCGCACTGTCAGAGGGTCAGTACTGAGGGAGCGCCGCACTGTCAGAGGGTCAGTACTGAGGGAGTGCCGCACTGTCAGAGGGTCAGTACTGAGGGAGTGCTGCACTGTCAGAGGGTCAGCACTGAGGGAGTGGCGCACTGTCACAGGATCAGTACTGAGGGAGTGCCGCACTGTCAGAGGGTCAGTACTGAGGGAGTGCCGCACTGTCAGAGGGTCAGTACTAAGGGAGTGCTGCACTGTCAGAGGGTCAGTACTGAGGGAGTGCCGCACTGTCACAGGATCAGTACTGAGGGAGTGCCGCACTGTCAGAGGGTCAGTACTGAGGGAGTGCCGCACTGTCAGAGGGTCAGTACTGAGGGAGTGGCGCACTGTCAGAGGGTCAGTACTGAGGGAGTGCCGCACTGTCAGAGGGTCAGTACTGAGGGAGTGGCGCACTGTCAGAGGGTCAGTACTGAGGGAGCTGCACTGTCAGAGGGTCAGTACTGAGGGAGTGCCGCACTGTCAGAGGGTCAGTACTGAGGGAGCGCCGCACTGTCAGAGGGTCAGTACTGAGGGAGTGCCGCACTGTCAGAGGGTCAGTACTGAGGGAGTGCTGCACTGTCAGAGGGTCAGCACTGAGGGAGTGCCGCACTGTCACAGGATCAGTACTGAGGGAGTGCCACACTGTCAGAGGGTCAGTACTGAGGGAGCGCCGCACTGTCAGAGGGTCAGTACTGAGGGAGTGCCGCACTGTCAGAGGGTCAGTACTGAGGGAGTGCCGCACTGTCAGAGGGTCAGTACTGAGGGAGCGCCGCACTGTCAGAGGGTCAGTACTGAGGGAGCGCCGCACTGTCAGAGGGTCAGTACTGAGGGAGTGCCGCACTGTCAGAGGGTCAGTACTGAGGGAGCGCCGCACTGTCAGAGGGTCAGAACTGAGGGAGCGCCGCACTGTCAGAGGGTCAGTACTGAGGGAGTGCCGCACTGTCAGAGGGTCAGTACTGAGGGAGTGCCGCACTGTCAGAGGGTCAGTACTGAGGGAGTGCTTCACTGTCAGAGGGTCAGTACTGAGGGAGTGCCGCACAGTCAGAGGGTCAGTACTGAGGGAGTGCCACACTGTCAGAGGGTCAGTACTGAGGGAGCGCCGCACTGTCAGAGAGTCAGTACTGAGGGAGTGCTTCACTGTCAGAGGGTCAGTACTGAGGGAGTGCTGCACTGTCAGAGGGTCAGTACTGAGGGAGTGCCGCACTGTCAGAGAGTCAGTACTGAGAGAGTGCTTCACTGTCAGAGGGTCAGTACTGAGGGAGTGCCGCACTGTCAGAGGGTCAGTACTGAGGGAGTGCCGCACTGTCAGAGAGTCAGTACTGAGAGAGTGCTGCACTGTCAGAGGGTCAGTACTGAGGGAGTGCCGCACTGTCAGAGAGTCAGTACTGAGAGAGTGCTGCACTGTCAGAGGGTCAGTACTGAGGGAGTGCCGCACTGTCAGAGGGTCAGTACTGAGGGAGTGCTGCACTGTCAGAGGGTCAGTACTGAGGGAATGCCGCACTGTCAGAGAGTCAGTACGGAGAGAGTGCTGCACTGTCAGAGGGTCAGTACTGAGGGAGTGCCGCACTGTCAGAGGGTCAGTACAGAGGGAGCGCCGCACTGTCAGAGGGTCAGTACTGAGGGAGTGCCGCACTGTCAGAGGGTCAGTACTGAGGGAGTGCCGCACTGTCAGAGGGTCAGTACTGAGGGAGTGCCGCACTGTCAGAGGGCCAGTACTGAGGGAGCGCCGCACTGTCAGAGGGTCAGTACTGAGGGAGTGCCGCACTGTCAGAGGGTCAGTACTGAGGGAGTGCCGCACTGTCAGAGGGTCAGTACTGAGGGAGTGCCGCACTGTCAGAGGGTCAGTACTGAGGGAGCGCCGCACTGTCAGAGGGTCAGTACTGAGGGAGTGCCGCACTGTCAGAGGGTCAGTACTGAGGGAGTGCTGCACTGTCAGAGGGTCAGCACTGAGGGAGTGCCGCACTGTCACAGGATCAGTACTGAGGGAGTGCCACACTGTCAGAGGGTCAGTACTGAGGGAGCGCCGCACTGTCAGAGGGTCAGTACTGAGGGAGTGCCGCACTGTCAGAGGGTCAGTACTGAGGGAGTGCCGCACTGTCAGAGGGTCAGTACTGAGGGAGCGCCGCACTGTCAGAGGGTCAGTACTGAGGGAGCGCCGCACTGTCAGAGGGTCAGTACTGAGGGAGTGCCGCACTGTCAGAGGGTCAGTACTGAGGGAGCGCCGCACTGTCAGAGGGTCAGTACTGAGGGAGCGCCGCACTGTCAGAGAGTCAGTACTGAGGGAGCGCTTCACTGTCAGAGGGTCAGTATTGAGGGAGTGCCGCACAGTCAGAGGGTCAGTACTGAGGGAGTGCCACACTGTCAGAGGGTCAGTACTGAGGGAGCGCCGCACTGTCAGAGAGTCAGTACTGAGGGAGTGCTTCACTGTCAGAGGGTCAGTACTGAGGGAGTGCTGCACTGTCAGAGGGTCAGTACTGAGGGAGTGCCGCACTGTCAGAGTGTCAGTACTGAGAGAGTGCTTCACTGTCAGAGGGTCAGTACTGAGGGAGTGCCGCACTGTGAGAGGGTCAGTACTGAGGGAGTGCCGCACTGTCAGAGAGTCAGTACTGAGAGAGTGCTGCACTGTCAGAGGGTCAGTACTGAGGGAGTGCCGCACTGTCAGAGAGTCAGTACTGAGAGAGTGCTGCACTGTCAGAGGGTCAGTACTGAGGGAGTGCCGCACTGTCAGAGGGTCAGTACTGAGGGAGTGCTGCACTGTCAGAGGGTCAGTACTGAGGGAATGCCGCACTGTCAGAGAGTCAGTACGGAGAGAGTGCTGCACTGTCAGAGGGTCAGTACTGATGGAGTGCCGCACTGTCAGAGAGTCAGTACTGAGAGAGTGCTGCACTGTCAGAGGGTCAGTACTGAGGGAGCGCCGCACTGTCAGAGAGTCAGTACCGAGGGAGTGCCGCACTGTCAGAGGGTCAGTACTGAGGGAGTGCCGCAATATCAGAGGGTCAGTACTGAGGGAGTGCTTCACTGTCAGAGGGTCAGTACTGAGGGAGTGCTGCACTGTCAGAGGGTCAGTACTGAGGGAGTGCCGCACTGTCAGAGAGTCAGTACTGAGAGAGTGCTTCACTGTCAGAGGGTCAGTACTGAGGGAGTGCCGCACTGTCAGAGGGTCAGTACTGAGGGAGTGCCGCACTGTCAGAGAGTCAGTACTGAGAGAGTGCTGCACTGTCAGAGGGTCAGTACTGAGGGAGTGCCGCACTGTCAGAGAGTCAGTACTGAGAGAGTGCTGCACTGTCAGAGGGTCAGTACTGAGGGAGTGCCGCACTGTCAGAGAGTCAGTACTGAGAGAGTGCTGCACTGTCAGAGGGTCAGTACTGAGGGAGTGCCGCACTGTCAGAGAGTCAGTACTGAGAGAGTGCTGCACTGTCAGAGGGTCAGTACTGAGGGAGTGCCGCACTGTCAGAGGGTCAGTACTGAGAGAGTGCTGCACTGTCAGAGGGTCAGTACTGAGGGAGCGCCGCACTGTCAGAGAGTCAGTACCGAGGGAGTGCCGCACTGTCAGAGGGTCAGTACTGAGGGAGTGCCGCAATATCAGAGGGTCAGTACTGAGGGAGTGCTTCACTGTCAGAGGGTCAGTACTGAGGGAGTGCTGCACTGTCAGAGGGTCAGTACTGAGGGAGTGCCGCACTGTCAGAGAGTCAGTACTGAGAGAGTGCTTCACTGTCAGAGGGTCAGTACTGAGGGAGTGCCGCACTGTCAGAGGGTCAGTACTGAGGGAGTGCCGCACTGTCAGAGAGTCAGTACTGAGAGAGTGCTGCACTGTCAGAGGGTCAGTACTGAGGGAGTGCCGCACTGTCAGAGAGTCAGTACTGAGAGAGTGCTGCACTGTCAGAGGGTCAGTACTGAGGGAGTGCCGCACTGTCAGAGAGTCAGTACTGAGAGAGTGCTGCACTGTCAGAGGGTCAGTACTGAGGGAGTGCCGCACTGTCAGAGAGTCAGTACTGAGAGAGTGCTGCACTGTCAGAGGGTCAGTACTGAGGGAGTGCCGCACTGTCAGAGGGTCAGTACTGAGGGAGTGCCGCACTGTCAGAGGGTCAGTACTGAGGGAGCGCCGCACTGTCAGAGAGTCAGTACCGAGGGAGTGCCGCACTGTCAGAGGGTCAGTACTGAGGGAGTGCCGCACTATCAGAGGGTCAGTACTGAGGGAGCACCGCACTGTCAGAGGGTCAGTACTGAGGGAGTGCCGCACTGTTAGAGGGTCAGAACTGAGGGAGTGCCGCACTGTCAGAGGGTCAGTACTGAGGGAGTGCCGCACTGTCAGAGGGTCAGTACTGAGGGAGTGCCGCACTGTCAGAGGGTCAGTACTGAGGGGGTGCCGCACTGTCAGAGGGTCAGTACTGAGGGAGTGCCGCACTGTCAGAGGGTCAGTACTGAGAGAGTGCCGCACTGTCAGAGGGTCAGTACTGAGTGAGTGCTGCACTGTCAGAGGGTCAGTACTGAGGGAGCGCCGCATTGTCAGAGGGTCAGTACTGAGGGAGTGCCGCACTGTCAGAGGGTCAGTACTGAGGGTGTGCCGCACTGTCAGAGGGTCAGTACTGAGGGAGTGCCGCACTGTCAGAGGGTCAGTACTGAGGGAGTGCCGCACTGTCAGAGGGTCAGTACTGAGGGGGTGCCGCACTGTCAGAGGGTCAGTACTGAGGGAGTGCTGCACTGTCAGAGGGTCAGTACTGAGGGAGTGCTGCACTGTCAGAGGGTCAGTACTGAGGGAGTGCCGCACTGTCAGAGGGTCAGTACTGAGGGAGTGCCGCACTGTCAGAGGGTCAGTACTGAGGGAGTGCCGCACTGTCAGAGGGTCAGTACTGAGGGAGTGCCGCACTGTCAGAGGGTCAGTACTGAGGGGGTGCCGCACTGTCAGAGGGTCAGTACTGAGGGAGTGCCGCACTGTCAGAGGGTCAGTACTGAGGGAGTGCCGCACTGTCAGAGGGTCAGTACTGAGGGAGTGCCGCACTGTCAGAGGGTCAGTACTGAGGGAGTGCCGCACTGTCAGAGGGTCAGTAATGAGGGAGCGCCGCAGTGTCAGAGGGTCAGTACTGAGGGAGTGCCGCACTGTCAGAGGGTCAGTACTGAGGGAGTGCCGCATTGTCAGAGGGTCAGTAATGAGGGAGCGCCGCACTGTCAGAGGGTCAGTACTGAGGGAGTGCCGCACTGTCAGAGGGTCAGTACTGAGGGAGTGCCGCACTGTCAGAGGGTCAGTACTGAGGGAGTGCTGCACTGTCAGAGGGTCAGTACTGAGGGAGTGCCGCACTGTCAGAGGGTCAGTACTGAGGGATTGCTGCACTGTCAGAGGGTCAGTACTGAGGGAGTGCTTCACTGTCAGAGGGTCAGTACTGAGGGAGTGCCGCACTGTCAGAGGGTCAGTACTGAGGGAGTGCTGCACTGTCAGAGGGTCAGTACTGAGGGAGTGCCGCACTGTCAGAAGGTCAGTACTGAGGGAGTGCTGCACTGTCAGAGGGTCAGTACTGAGGGAGTGCCGCACTGTCAGAGGTTCAGTACTGAGGGGGTGCCGCACTGTCAGAGGGTCAGTACTGAGGGAGTGCCGCACTGTCAGAGGGTCAGTACTGAGGGAGTGGCGCACTGTCAGAGGGTCAGTACTGAGGGAGTGCCGCACTGTCAGAGGGTCAGTACTGAGGGAGTGGCGCACTGTAAGAGGGTCAGTACTGAGGGAGCTGCACTGTCAGAGGGTCAGTACTGAGGGAGTGCCGCACTGTCAGAGGGTCAGTACTGAGGGAGCGCCGCACTGTCAGAGGGTCAGTACTGAGGGAGTGCCGCACTGTCAGAGGGTCAGTACTGAGGGAGTGCTGCACTGTCAGAGGGTCAGCACTGAGGGAGTGCCGCACTGTCACAGGATCAGTACTGAGGGAGTGCCACACTGTCAGAGGGTCAGTACTGAGGGAGCGCCGCACTGTCAGAGGGTCAGTACTGAGGGAGTGCCGCACTGTCAGAGGGTCAGTACTGAGGGAGTGCCGCACTGTCAGAGGGTCAGTACTGAGGGAGCGCCGCACTGTCAGAGGGTCAGTACTGAGGGAGCGCCGCACTGTCAGAGGGTCAGTACTGAGGGAGTGCCGCACTGTCAGAGGGTCAGTACTGAGGGAGCGCCGCACTGTCAGAGGGTCAGAACTGAGGGAGCGCCGCACTGTCAGAGGGTCAGTACTGAGGGAGTGCCGCACTGTCAGAGGGTCAGTACTGAGGGAGTGCCGCACTGTCAGAGGGTCAGTACTGAGGGAGTGCTTCACTGTCAGAGGGTCAGTACTGAGGGAGTGCCGCACAGTCAGAGGGTCAGTACTGAGGGAGTGCCACACTGTCAGAGGGTCAGTACTGAGGGAGCGCCGCACTGTCAGAGAGTCAGTACTGAGGGAGTGCTTCACTGTCAGAGGGTCAGTACTGAGGGAGTGCTGCACTGTCAGAGGGTCAGTACTGAGGGAGTGCCGCACTGTCAGAGAGTCAGTACTGAGAGAGTGCTTCACTGTCAGAGGGCCAGTACTGAGGGAGTGCCGCACTGTCAGAGGGTCAGTACTGAGGGAGTGCCGCACTGTCAGAGAGTCAGTACTGAGAGAGTGCTGCACTGTCAGAGGGTCAGTACTGAGGGAGTGCCGCACTGTCAGAGAGTCAGTACTGAGAGAGTGCTGCACTGTCAGAGGGTCAGTACTGAGGGAGTGCCGCACTGTCAGAGGGTCAGTACTGAGGGAGTGCTGCACTGTCAGAGGGTCAGTACTGAGGGAATGCCGCACTGTCAGAGAGTCAGTACGGAGAGAGTGCTGCACTGTCAGAGGGTCAGTACTGAGGGAGTGCCGCACTGTCAGAGGGTCAGTACAGAGGGAGCGCCGCACTGTCAGAGGGTCAGTACTGAGGGAGTGCCGCACTGTCAGAGGGTCAGTACTGAGGGAGTGCCGCACTGTCAGAGGGTCAGTACTGAGGGAGTGCCGCACTGTCAGAGGGTCAGTACTGAGGGAGCGCCGCACTGTCAGAGGGTCAGTACTGAGGGAGCGCCGCACTGTCAGAGGGTCAGTACTGAGGGAGTGCCGCACTGTCAGAGGGTCAGTACTGAGGGAGTGCCGCACTGTCAGAGGGTCAGTACTGAGGGAGTGCCGCACTGTCAGAGGGTCAGTACTGAGGGAGCGCCGCACTGTCAGAGGGTCAGTACTGAGGGAGTGCCGCACTGTCAGAGGGTCAGTACTGAGGGAGTGCTGCACTGTCAGAGGGTCAGCACTGAGGGAGTGCCGCACTGTCACAGGATCAGTACTGAGGGAGTGCCACACTGTCAGAGGGTCAGTACTGAGGGAGCGCCGCACTGTCAGAGGGTCAGTACTGAGGGAGTGCCGCACTGTCAGAGGGTCAGTACTGAGGGAGTGCCGCACTGTCAGAGGGTCAGTACTGAGGGAGCGCCGCACTGTCAGAGGGTCAGTACTGAGGGAGCGCCGCACTGTCAGAGGGTCAGTACTGAGGGAGTGCCGCACTGTCAGAGGGTCAGTACTGAGGGAGCGCCGCACTGTCAGAGGGTCAGTACTGAGGGAGCGCCGCACTGTCAGAGAGTCAGTACTGAGGGAGCGCTTCACTGTCAGAGGGTCAGTATTGAGGGAGTGCCGCACAGTCAGAGGGTCAGTACTGAGGGAGTGCCACACTGTCAGAGGGTCAGTACTGAGGGAGCGCCGCACTGTCAGAGAGTCAGTACTGAGGGAGTGCTTCACTGTCAGAGGGTCAGTACTGAGGGAGTGCTGCACTGTCAGAGGGTCAGTACTGAGGGAGTGCCGCACTGTCAGAGTGTCAGTACTGAGAGAGTGCTTCACTGTCAGAGGGTCAGTACTGAGGGAGTGCCGCACTGTGAGAGGGTCAGTACTGAGGGAGTGCCGCACTGTCAGAGAGTCAGTACTGAGAGAGTGCTGCACTGTCAGAGGGTCAGTACTGAGGGAGTGCCGCACTGTCAGAGAGTCAGTACTGAGAGAGTGCTGCACTGTCAGAGGGTCAGTACTGAGGGAGTGCCGCACTGTCAGAGGGTCAGTACTGAGGGAGTGCTGCACTGTCAGAGGGTCAGTACTGAGGGAATGCCGCACTGTCAGAGAGTCAGTACGGAGAGAGTGCTGCACTGTCAGAGGGTCAGTACTGATGGAGTGCCGCACTGTCAGAGAGTCAGTACTGAGAGAGTGCTGCACTGTCAGAGGGTCAGTACTGAGGGAGCGCCGCACTGTCAGAGAGTCAGTACCGAGGGAGTGCCGCACTGTCAGAGGGTCAGTACTGAGGGAGTGCCGCAATATCAGAGGGTCAGTACTGAGGGAGTGCTTCACTGTCAGAGGGTCAGTACTGAGGGAGTGCTGCACTGTCAGAGGGTCAGTACTGAGGGAGTGCCGCACTGTCAGAGAGTCAGTACTGAGAGAGTGCTTCACTGTCAGAGGGTCAGTACTGAGGGAGTGCCGCACTGTCAGAGGGTCAGTACTGAGGGAGTGCCGCACTGTCAGAGAGTCAGTACTGAGAGAGTGCTGCACTGTCAGAGGGTCAGTACTGAGGGAGTGCCGCACTGTCAGAGAGTCAGTACTGAGAGAGTGCTGCACTGTCAGAGGGTCAGTACTGAGGGAGTGCCGCACTGTCAGAGAGTCAGTACTGAGAGAGTGCTGCACTGTCAGTGGGTCAGTACTGAGGGAGTGCCGTGCTGTCAGAGAGTCAGTACTGAGAGAGTGCTGCACTGTCAGAGGGTCAGTACTGAGGGAGTGCCGCACTGTCAGAGGGTCAGTACTGAGGGAGTGCTGCACTGTCAGAGGGTCAGTACTGAGGGAGTGCCGCACTGTCAGAGAGTCAGTACTGAGAGAGTGCTGCACTGTCAGAGGGTCAGTACTGAGGGAGTGCCGCACTGTCAGAGGGTCAGTACTGAGGGAGTGCCGCACTGTCAGAGGGTCAGTACTGAGGGAGCGCCGCACTGTCAGAGAGTCAGTACCGAGGGAGTGCCGCACTGTCAGAGGGTCAGTACTGAGGGAGTGCCGCACTATCAGAGGGTCAGTACTGAGGGAGCACCGCACTGTCAGAGGGTCAGTACTGAGGGAGTGCCGCACTGTTAGAGGGTCAGAACTGAGGGAGTGCCGCACTGTCAGAGGGTCAGTACTGAGGGAGTGCCGCACTGTCAGAGGGTCAGTACTGAGGGAGTGCCGCACTGTCAGAGGGTCAGTACTGAGGGGGTGCCGCACTGTCAGAGGGTCAGTACTGAGGGAGTGCCGCACTGTCAGAGGGTCAGTACTGAGAGAGTGCCGCACTGTCAGAGGGTCAGTACTGAGTGAGTGCTGCACTGTCAGAGGGTCAGTACTGAGGGAGCGCCGCATTGTCAGAGGGTCAGTACTGAGGGAGTGCCGCACTGTCAGAGGGTCAGTACTGAGGGTGTGCCGCACTGTCAGAGGGTCAGTACTGAGGGAGTGCCGCACTGTCAGAGGGTCAGTACTGAGGGAGTGCCGCACTGTCAGAGGGTCAGTACTGAGGGGGTGCCGCACTGTCAGAGGGTCAGTACTGAGGGAGTGCTGCACTGTCAGAGGGTCAGTACTGAGGGAGTGCTGCACTGTCAGAGGGTCAGTACTGAGGGAGTGCCGCACTGTCAGAGGGTCAGTACTGAGGGAGTGCCGCACTGTCAGAGGGTCAGTACTGAGGGAGTGCCGCACTGTCAGAGGGTCAGTACTGAGGGAGTGCCGCACTGTCAGAGGGTCAGTACTGAGGGGGTGCCGCACTGTCAGAGGGTCAGTACTGAGGGAGTGCCGCACTGTCAGAGGGTCAGTACTGAGGGAGTGCCGCACTGTCAGAGGGTCAGTACTGAGGGAGTGCCGCACTGTCAGAGGGTCAGTACTGAGGGAGTGCCGCACTGTCAGAGGGTCAGTAATGAGGGAGCGCCGCAGTGTCAGAGGGTCAGTACTGAGGGAGTGCCGCACTGTCAGAGGGTCAGTACTGAGGGAGTGCCGCATTGTCAGAGGGTCAGTAATGAGGGAGCGCCGCACTGTCAGAGGGTCAGTACTGAGGGAGTGCCGCACTGTCAGAGGGTCAGTACTGAGGGAGTGCCGCACTGTCAGAGGGTCAGTACTGAGGGAGTGCTGCACTGTCAGAGGGTCAGTACTGAGGGAGTGCCGCACTGTCAGAGGGTCAGTACTGAGGGATTGCTGCACTGTCAGAGGGTCAGTACTGAGGGAGTGCTTCACTGTCAGAGGGTCAGTACTGAGGGAGTGCCGCACTGTCAGAGGGTCAGTACTGAGGGAGTGCTGCACTGTCAGAGGGTCAGTACTGAGGGAGTGCCGCACTGTCAGAAGGTCAGTACTGAGGGAGTGCTGCACTGTCAGAGGGTCAGTACTGAGGGAGTGCCGCACTGTCAGAGGGTCAGTACTGAGGGAGTGCCGCACTGTCAGAGGGTCAGTACTGAGGGGGTGCCGCACTGTCAGAGGGTCAGTACTGAGGGAGTGCCGCACTGTCAGAGGGTCAGTACTGAGGGAGTGCCGCACTGTCAGAGGGTCAGTACTGAGGGAGTGCTGCACTGTCAGAGGGTCAGTACTGAGGGAGTGCCGCAATGTCAGAGGGTCAGTACTGAGGGAGTGCTGCACTGTCAGAGGGTCAGTACTGAGGGAGTGCCGCACTGTTAGAGGGTCAGAACTGAGGGAGTGCCGCACTGTCAGAGGGTCAGTACTGAGGGAGTGCCGCACTGTCAGAGGGTCAGTACTGAGGGGGTGCCGCACTGTCAGAGGGTCAGTACTGAGGGAGTGCCGCACTGTCAGAGGGTCAGTACTGAGGGAGTGCCGCACTGTCAGAGGGTCAGTACTGAGGGAGCGCCGCACTTTCAGAGGGTCAGTACTGCGGGAGTGCTGCACTGTCAGAGGGTCAGTACTGAGGGAGTGCCGCACTGTCAGAGGGTCAGTACTGAGGGAGCGCCGCACTGTCAGAGGGTCAGTACTGAGGGAGTGTCGCACTGTCAGAGGGTCAGTACTGAGGGAGTGCCGCACTGTCAGAGGGTCAGTACTGAGGGAGTGCCGCACTGTCAGAGGGTCAGTACTGAGGGAGTGCCGCACTGTCAGAGGGTCAGTACTGAGGGAGTGCCGCACTGTCAGAGGGTCAGTAATGAGGGAGCGCCGCACTGTCAGAGGGTCAGTACTGAGGGAGTGCCGCAATGTCAGAGGGTCAGTAATGAGGGAGCGCCGCACTGTCAGAGGGTCAGTACTGAGGGAGTGCCGCACTGTCAGAGGGTCAGTGCTGAGGGAGTGCCGCACTGTCAGAGGGTCAGTACTGAGGGAGTGCTGCACTGTCAGAGGGTCAGTACTGAGGGAGTGCTGCACTGTCAGAGGGTCAGTACTGAGGGAGTGCTGCACTGTCAGAGGGTCAGTACTGAGGGAGTGCCGCACTGTCAGAGGGTCAGTACTGAGGGAGTGCCGCTCTGTCAGAGGGTCAGTGCTGAGGGAGCACCGCACTGTCAGAGGGTCAGTGCTGAGGGAATGCTGCACTGTCAGAGGGTCAGTACTGAGGGAGTGCCGCACGGTCAGAGGGTCAGTACTGAGGGAGTGCCGCACTGTCAGAGGATCAGTACTGAGGGAGTGCTGCACTGTCAGAGGGTCAGTACTGAGGGAGCGCCGCACTGTCAGAGTGTCAGTACTGAGGGAGTGCCGCACTGTCAGAGGGCCAGTACTGAGGGAGTGCCGCACTGTCAGAGGGTCAGTACTGAGGGGGTGCCGCCCTGTCAGAGGGTCAGTACTGAGGGAGTGCTGCACTGTCAGAGGGTCAGAACTGAGAGAGTGCCGCACTGTCAGAGGGTCAGTACTGAGGGAGTGCTGCACTGTCAGAGTGTCAGAACTGAGGGAGTGCCGCACTGTCAGAGGGTCAGTACTGAGGGAGTGCCGCACTGTCAGAGGGTCAGTACTGAGGGAGCGCCGCACTGTCAGAGGGTCAGTACTGAGGGAGTGCTGCACTGTCAGAGGGTCACTACTGAGGGAGCGCCGCACTGTCAGAGGGTCAGTACTGAGGGAGTGCTGCACTGTCAGAGTGTCAGTACTGAGGGAGTGCCGCACTGTCAGAGGGTCAGTACTGAGTGAGTGCCGCACTGTCAGAGGGTCAGTACTGAGGGAGTGCCGCACGGTCAGAGGGTCAGTGCTGAGGGAGTGCCGCACTGTCACAGGGTCAGTGCTGAGGGAGTGCCGCACTGTCACAGGCTCAGTGCTGAGGGAGTGCCGCACTGTCACAGGGTCAGTACTGAGGGAGCGCCGCACTGTCACAGGGTCAGTGCTGAGGGAGTGCCGCACTGTCAGAGGGTCAGTACTGAGGGAGTGCCGCACGGTCAGAGGGTCAGTACTGAGGGAGTGCTGCACTGTCAGAGGGTCAGTACTGAGGGAGCGCTGCACTGTCAGAGGGTCAGTATTGAGGGAGTGCTGCACTGTCAGAGGGTCAGTACTGAGGGAGTGCTGCACTGTCAGAGGGTCAGTATTGAGGGAGTGCCACACTGTCACAGGGTCAGTACTGAGGGAGTGCTGCACTGTCAGAGGGTCAGTACTGAGGGAGTGCCGCACTGTCAGAGGGTCAGTACTGAGGGAGCGCCGCACTGTCAGAGAGTCAGCACTGAGGGAGTGCCGCACTGTCAGAGGGTCAGTACTGAGGGAGTGCCGCACTGTCACAGGGTCAGTGCTGAGGGAGTGCCGCACTGTCACAGGGTCAGTACTGAGGGAGTGCCGCACTGTCACAGGGTCAGTACTGAGGGAGTGCCGCACTGTCACAGGGTCAGTGCTGAGGGAGTGCTGCACTGTCAGAGGGTCAGTACTGAGGGAGTGCCGCACTGTCACAGGGTCAGTGCTGAGGGAGTGCCGCACTGTCACAGGGTCAGTACTGAGGGAGTGCCGCACTGTCAGAGGGTCAGAACTGAGGGAGTGCCGCACTGTCACAGGGTGAGTGCAGAGGGAGCGCCGCACTGTCACAGGGTCAGTGCTGAGGGAGTGCTGCACTGTCAGAGGGTCAGTACTGAGGGAGTGCTGCACTGTCAGAGGGTCAGTACTGAGGGAGTGCCGCACTGTCAGAGGGTCAGTACTGAGGGAGTGCTGCACTGTCAGAGGGTCAGTACGGAGGGAGTGCCGCACTGTCACAGGGTCAGTGCTGAGGGAGTGCCGCACTGTCAGAGGGTCAGTACTGAGGGAGTGCTGCACTGTCAGAGGGTCAGTACTGAGGGAGTGCTGCACTGTCAGAGGGTCAGTACTGAGGGAGTGCCGCACTGTCAGAGGGTCAGTGCTGAGGGAGAGCCGCACTGTCAGAGGGTCAGTACTGAGGGAGTGCCGCACTGTCAGAGGGTCAGTACTGAGGGAGTGCTGCACTGTCAGAGGTCAGTACTGAGGGAGTGCTGCACTGTCAGAGGGTCAGTGCTGAGGGAGCGCCGCACTGTTACAGGGTCAGTACTGAGGGAATGCCGCACTGTCAGAGGGTCAGTACTGAGGGAGTGCTGCACTGTCAGAGGGTCAGTACTGAGGGAGTGCCGCACTGTCAGAGGGTCAGTATTGAGGGAGAGCCGCACTGTCAGAGGGTCAGTACTGAGGGAGCGCCGCACTGTCAGAGGGTCAGTACTGAGGGAGTGCCGCACTGTCACAGGGTCAGTGCTGAGGGTGTGCCGCACTGTCAGAGGGTCAGTACTGAGGGAGTGCCGCACTGTCAGAGGGTCAGTACTGAGGGAGTGCCGCACTGTCAGAGGGTCAGTACTGAGGGAGTGCCGCACTGTCACAGGGTCAGTGCTGAGGGTGTGCCGCACTGTCAGAGGGTCAGTACTGAGGGAGTGCCGCACTGTCAGAGGGTCAGTACTGAGGGAGTGCTGCACTGACAGAGGTTGAGTACTGAGGGAGTGCCGCATTGTCAGAGGGTCAGTACTGAGGGAGTGCCGCACTGTCAGAGGGTCAGTACTGAGGGGGCCCCGCACTGTCAGAGGGTCAGTACTGAGGGAGTGCCGCACTGTCAGAGGGTCAGTACTGGGGGAGTGCCGCACTGTCAGAGGGTCAGTACTGAGGGAGTGCCGCACTGTCAGAGGGTCAGTACTGGGGGAGTGCCGCACTGTCAGAGGGTCAGTACTGAGGGAGCACCGCACTGTCAGAGGGTCAGTACTGAGGGAGTGCCGCACTGTCGGAGGGTCAGTACTGAGGGAGTGCCGCACTGTCAGAGGATCAGTACTGAGGGAGAGCCGCACTGTCAGAGGGTCAGTACTGAGGGAGTGCCGCACTGTCAGAGGGTCAGTACTGAGGGAGTGCCGCACTGTCAGAGGGTCAGTACTGAGGGAGTGCCGCACTGTCAGAGGGTCAGTACTGAGGGAGTGCCGCACTGTCACAGGATCAGTGCTGAGGGTGTGCCGCACTGTCAGAGGGTCAGTACTGAGGGAGTGCCGCACTGTCAGCGGGTCAGTACTGAGGGAGTGCCGCACTGTCAGAGGGTCAGTACTGAGGGAGTGCCGCACTGTCAGCGGGTCAGTACTGAGGGAGTGCCGCACTGTCAGAGGGTCAGTACTGAGGGAGTGCCGCACTGTCAGAGGGTCAGTACTGAGGGAGCGCCGCACTGTCAGAGGGTCAGTACTGAGGGAGTGCTGCACTGTCAGAGGGTCAGTACTGAGGGAGTGCTGCACTGACAGAGGGTCAGTACTGAGGGAGTGCTGCACTGTCAGAGGGTCAGTACTGAGGGAGTGCTGCACTGTCACAGGGTCAGTGCTGAGGGAGTGCCGCACTGTCACAGGGTCAGTACTGAGGGAGTGCCGCACTGTCAGAGGGTCAGTACTGAGGGAGTGCCGCACTGTCACAGGGTCAGTGCAGAGGGAGCGCCGCACTGTCAGAGGGTCAGTGCTGAGGGAGTGCCGCACTGTCAGAGGGTCAGTACTGAGGGAGTGCCGCACTGTCAGAGGGTCAGTACTGAGGGAGTGCTGCACTGTCAGAGGGACAGTACTGAGGGAGTGCTGCACTTTCAGAGGGTCAGTATTGAGGGAGAGCCGCACTGTCAGAGGGTCAGTACTGAGGGAGCGCCGCACTGTCAGAGGGTCAGTGCTGAGGGAGTGCCGCACTGTCAGAGGGTCAGTACTGAAGGAGTGCCGCACTGTCAGAGGGTCAGTACTGAGGGGGCCCCGCACTGTCAGAGGGTCAGTACTGAGGGAGTGCCGCACTGTCAGAGGGTCAGTACTGGGGGAGTGCCGCACTGTCAGAGGGTCAGTACTGAGGGGGCCCCGCACTGTCAGAGGGTCAGTACTGAGGGGGCCGCGCACTGTCAGAGGGTCAGTACTGAGGGAGTGCCGCACTGTCAGAGGGTCAGTACTGGGGGAGTGCCGCACTGTCAGAGGGTCAGTACTGAGGGAGTGCCGCACTGTCAGAGGGTCAGTACTGGGGGAGTGCCGCACTGTCAGAGGGTCAGTACTGAGGGAGTGCCGCACTGTCGGAGGGTCAGTACTGAGGGAGTGCCGCACTGTCAGAGGATCATTACTGAGGGAGAGCCGCACTGTCAGAGGGTCAGTACTGAGGGAGTGCCGCACTGTCAGAGGGTCAGTACTGAGGGAGTGCCGCACTGTCAGAGGGTCAGTACTGAGGGAGTGCCGCACTGTCAGAGGGTCAGTACTGAAGGAGTGCCGCACTGTCACAGGATCAGTGCTGAGGGTGTGCCGCACTGTCAGAGGGTCAGTACTGAGGGAGTGCCGCACTGTCAGAGGGTCAGTACTGAGGGAGTGCCGCACTGTCAGCGGGTCAGTACTGAGGGAGTGCCGCACTGTCAGAGGGTCAGTACTGAGGGAGTGCCGCACTGTCAGAGGGTCAGTACTGAGGGAGTGCCGCTCTGTCAGAGGGTCAGTACTGAGGGAGTGCCGCACTGTCAGAGGGTCAGTACTGAGGGAGTGCTGCACTGTCAGAGGGTCAGTACTGAGGAGGTGCCGCACTGTCACAGAGTCAGTACTGAGGAGGTGCCGCACTGTCAGAGGGTCAGTACTGAGGGAGTGCTGCACTGTCAGAGGGTCAGTACAGAGGGAGTGCTGCACTGTCAGAGGGTCAGTATTGAGGGAGTGCCGCACTGTCAGAGGGTCAGTGCTGAGGGAGCGCCGCACTTTCAGAGGGTCAGTACTGAGGGAGTGCCGCACTGTCACAGGGTGAGTGCTGAGGGAGTGCCGCACTGTCACAGGGTCAGTACTGAGGGAGTGCCGCACTGTCAGAGGGTCAGTACTGAGGGGGTGCCGCACTGTCAGAGGGTCAGTACTGAGGGAGTGCCGCACTGTCACAGGGTCAGTGCTGAGGGAGTGCCGCACTGTCAGAGGGTCAGTACTGAGGGAGTGCTGCACTGTCAGAGGGTCAGTACTGAGGGAGCGCCGCACTGTCAGAGGGTCAGTACTGAGGGAGTGCCGCACTGTCAGAGGGTCAGTACTGAGGGAGCGCCGCACTGTCAGAGGGTCAGTACTGAGGAAGCGCCGCACTGTCAGAGGGTCAGTACTCAGGGAGTGCCGCACTGTCAGAGGGTCAGTACTGAGGGAGAGCCGCACTGTCAGAGGATCAGTACTGAGGGAGCCCCGCACTGTCAGAGGGCCAGTACTGAGGGAGCGCCGCACTGTCAGAGGGTCAGTGCTGAGGGAGTGCCGCACTGTCAGATGGTCAGTACTGAGGGAGCGCCGCACTGTCACAGGGTAGGTGCTGAGGGAGCGCCGCACTGTCAGAGGGTCAGTACTTAGGGAGTGCAGCACTGTCAGAGGGTCAGTACTGAGGGAGTGCTGCACTGTCAGAGGGTCAGTACTGAGGGAGTGCTGCACTGTCAGAGGGTCAGTGCTGAGGGAACGCCGCACTGTCAGAGGGTCAGTACTGAGGGAGTGCCGCACTGTCAGAGGGTCAGTACTGAGGGAGCGCTGCACTGTCAGAGGGTCAGTACTGAGGGAGTGCTGCACTGTCAGAGGGTCAGTACTGAGGGAGTGCCGCACTGTCAGAGGGTCAGTACTGAGGGAGTGCTGCACTGTCAGAGGGTCAGTACTGAGGGAGCCCCGCACTGTCAGAGGGTCAGTACTGAGGGAGTGCCGGACTGTCAGAGGATCAGCACTGAGGGAGTCCTGCACTGACAGAGGGTCAGTACTGAGGGAGCCCCGCACTGTCAGAGGGTCAGTACTGAGGGAGTGCCGCACTGTCAGAGGATCAGCACTGAGGGAGTGCCGCACTGTCAGAGGGTCAGTACTGAGGGTGTGCTGCACTGACAGAGGGTCAGTACCGAGGGAGCCCCGCACTGTCAGAGGGTCAGTACTGAGGGAGAGCCGCACTGTCAGAGGGTCAGTGCTGAGGGAGTGCCGCACTGTCAGAGAGTCAGTACTGAGGGAGTGCCGCACTGTCAGAGGGTCAGTACTGAGGGAGTGGCGCACTGTCAGAGGGTCAGTACTGAGGGAGTGCCGCACTGTCAGAGGGTCAGTACTGAGGGAGTGCCGCACTGTCAGAGGGTCAGTGCTGAGGGAGTGCCGCACTGTCAGAGAGTCAGTACTGAGGGAGTGCCGCACTGTCAGAGGGTCAGTGCTGAGGGAGCGCCGCACTGTCAGAGGGTCAGTACTGAGGGAGTGCCGCACTGTCAGAGGGTCAGTACTGAGGGAGAGCCGCACTGTCAGAGGGTCAGTACTGAGGGTGTGCTGCACTGACAGAGGGTCAGTACCGAGGGAGCCCCGCACTGTCAGAGGGTCAGTACTGAGGGAGTGCCGCACTGTCAGAGGGTCAGTACTGAGGGAGAGCCGCACTGTCAGAGGGTCAGTACTGAGGGAGTGCCGCACTGTCAGAGCGTCAGTACTGAGGAGTTGCCGCACTGTCAGAGGGTCAGTACTGAGGGAGTGCTGCACTGTCAGAGGGTCAGTACTGAGGAGTTGCCGCACTGTCAGAGGGTCAGAACTGAGGGAGTGCTGCACTGTCAGAGGGTCAGTACTGAGGGAGTGCTGCACTGTCAGAGGGTCAGTACTGAGGGAGTGCCGCACTGTCAGAGGGTCAGTGCTGAGGGAGTGCCGCACTGTCAGAGGGTCAGTACTGAGGGAGCGCCGCACTGTCAGAGGGTCAGTACTGAGGGAGTGCCGCATTGTCAGAGGGTCAGTACTGAGGGAGTGCCGCACTGTCAGAGGGTCAGTACTGAGGGAGTGCCGCATTGTCAGAGGGTCAGTACTGAGGGAGAGTCGCACTGTCAGAGGGTCAGTACTGAGGGAATGCCGCACTGTCAGAGAGTCAGTACTGAGGGAGCGCCGCACTGTCAGAGGGTCAGTACTGAGGGAGCGCCGCACTGTCAGAGGCTCAGTACTGAGGGAGTGCTGCACTGTCAGAGGGTCAGTACTGAGGGAGTGCTGCACTGTCAGAGGGTCAGTACTGAGTGAGTGCCGCACTGTCAGAGGGTCAGTACTGAGGGAGTGCTGCACTGTTAGAGGGTCAGTACTGAGTGAGTGCCGCACTGTCAGAGGGTCAGTACTGAGGAGCGCCGCACTGTCAGAGGGTCAGTACTGAGGGAGCGCCGCACTGTCAGAGGGTCAGTGCTGAGGGAGTGCTGCACTGTCAGAGGGTCAGTACTGAGGGAGTGCCGCACTGTCAGAGGGTCAGTACTGAGGGAGTGCCGCACTGTCAGAGGGTCAGGACTGAGGGAGTGCCCCACTGTCAGTGGGTCAGTACTGAGGGAGTGCCGCACTGTCAGAGGGTCAGTACTGAGGGAGTGCCGCACTGTCAGATGGTCAGTACTGAGGGAGCGCCGCACTGTCAGAGGGTCAGTACTGAGGGAGTGCCACACTGGCAGTGGGTCAGTACTGAGGGAGTGCCGCACTGTCAGAGGGTCAGTACTGAGGGAGTGCCGCACTGTCAGAGGGTCAGTACTGAGGGAGTGCTGCACTGTCAGAGGGTCAGTACTGAGGGAGTGCCGCACTGTCAGAGCGTCAGTACTGAGGGAGTGCCGCACTGTCAGAGGGTCAGTACTGAGGGCGTGCCGCACTGTCAGAGGGTCAGTACTGAGGGAGTGCCGCACTGTCAGTGGGTCAGTACTGAGGGAGTGCCGCACTGTCAGAGGGTCAGTACTGAGGGAGTGCCGCACTGTCAGAGGGTCAGTACTGAGGGAGTGCCGCACTGTCAGAGCGTCAGTACTGAGGGAGTGCCGCACTGTCAGAGGGTCAGTACTGAGGGCGTGCCTCACTGTCAGAGGGACAGTACTGAGGGAGTGCCGCACTGTCAGAGCGTCAGTACTGAGGGAGTGCCGCACTGTCAGAGGGTCAGTACTGAGGGCGTGCCGCACTGTCAGAGGGTCAGTACTGAGGGAGTGCCGCACTGTCAGTGGGTCAGTACTGAGGGAGTGCCGCACTGTCAGAGGGTCAGTACTGAGGGAGTGCCGCACTGTCAGAGGGTCAGTACTGAGGGAGTGCCGCACTGTCAGAGCGTCAGTACTGAGGGAGTGCCGCACTGTCAGAGGGTCAGTACTGAGGGCGTGCCTCACTGTCAGAGGGACAGTACTGAGGGAGTGCCGCACTGTCAGAGGGTCAGTACTGAGGGAGTGCCGCACTGTCAGAGGGTCAGTACTGAGGGAGTGCCGCACTGTCAGAGCGTCAGTACTGAGGGAGTGCCGCACTGTCAGAGGGTCAGTACTGAGGGCGTGCCGCACTGTCAGAGGGACAGTACTGAGGGAGTGCCGCACTGTCAGTGGGTCAGTACTGAGGGAGTGCCGCACTGTCAGAGGGTCAGTACTGAGGGAGTGCCGCACTGTCAGAGGGTCAGTACTGAGGGAGTGCCGCACTGTCAGACGGTCAGTACTGAGGGAGTGCCGCACTGTCAGAGGGTCAGTACTGAGGGAGTGCCGCACTGTCAGAGGGTCAGTACTGAGGGAGTGCCGCACTGTCAGAGCGTCAGTACTGAGGGAGTGCCGCACTGTCAGAGGGTCAGTACTGAGGGAGCGCCGCACTATCAGAGGGTCAGTGCTGAGGGAGTGCCGTTGATGTGATGTCTCTGCGATGCCACTGCGATGTCTGTGCGATGTCCCTGCGATGTTTCTGCGATGTCCCTGCGATGTTTCTGCGATGCCTCTGCGATGTCCCTGCGATGTCTCTGCGATGTTTCTGCGATGTCTCTGCGATGTTTCTGCGATGTCTCTGCGATGTCTCTGCGATGTCCCTGCGATGTTTGTGCGATGTCTCTGCGTCGGTGGTGTCATGATATTCAGATCAGCGTATCATGGTGCAATCTCACACACACTGATGGACAGGTAGTTGGACCAACCAGCACACACATAACATCGCAGCCAATCACCAGTGAGAGCACACGCACTATAAAACAGGGAACACCACAGTTCCCGCTCATTCTACCAGGAGATAGCTCAGAGCACGGAGCTCACAGCGTGCCACTCAGACATAAACCATGCGCTGAGTGCCTCACTAAGATAGTGACAGGGCTGGGTCCCCAGGTTAGCTGGTGAAGCACTACCCAAGCCAGCAGTTAGTTGTCACTATTGTTTAGACAATAAAACAGAGTTGTACCATCTACAGCCGTGTTGGATCATTTGTGCATCGGAACACCCAACACGACATGGTACCAGGTGTGGGGTCAGGAACATGAATGGACGGCACAGTGATCCTGAGGGTGCGACCCATCAGCAGCTGGGCTGGCGAGAGGCCCGCGGACAGTGGGGCTGAGCGATAGGCCAGCAGGGCTCAACAGAAGTCAGATCCGGCATCAGCAGCCTTGCAGAGGAGCCGCTTCACAATGTGGACGCCCTTTGCCGCCTTGCCATTCGACTGAGGATGCAAGGGACTGGACGTCAGGTGTGTGAAGTGGTATGAAGTGGCAAAGGAAGACCATTCTTGGCTCGCAAAGCAAGGCCCGTTGTCAGGCACGACGGTGAGCGGAATGCCATGGCGAGCGAAGGTTTCTTTGCATGCCCGGATGACAGCTGATGACGTTGTGTCGTGCAGGCGTATGACCTCCGGATAACTTGAGAAGTAGTCAACCAGAATGACGTAGTCCCTGCCGAGCGCATGAAAGAGGTCCTCACCCACCTTCGCCCAGGGGGACGTGACCAACTCCTGGGGCTGAAGGGTCTCAGGGGGTTGCGCCGGCTGAAACCTCTGGCAGGTGGGGCAGTTGAGCACCATGTTGGCGATGTCGTCGCTGAATGCCGGCCAGTACACAGCCTCTCGGGCCCTCCGCCTGCACTTTTCAACTCCGAGATGACCTTCGTGCAGTTGTTCGAGGACAAGCCGGTGCACGCTGTGTGGGATCACGATCCGGTCCAACTTCAGGAGGACACCATCAATGACGGCCAAGTCGTCCCGGACGTTGTAGAATTGCGGGCACTGCCCTTTGAGCCACCCTCCCGTCATGTGGCGCATCACACGTTGTAGAAGGGGGTCAGCCGCCGTCTCACGGCGAATGTGGGCCAGACGTGCATCAGTAGCCGGCAGATTGGCCGATGTGAAGGCTACTTGTGCGTCGACCTGACAAACGAAGCCCTCCGAGTCGGGCGGTGTGTTGACCGCCCTGGACAGAGCATCCGCGATGATGAGGTCCTTTCCCGGGGTGTAGACAAGTTGGAAGTCGTACCTCCGGAGCTTGAGCAGAATGCGCTGGAGGCGAGGGGGTCATGTCGTTGAGGTCCTTCTGAATGATGCGACCAGGGGGCGATGGTCGGTCTCCACAGTGAACTGCGGAAGACCGTACACATAGTCGTGGAACTTGTCGATGCCGGTCAACAAACCCAGGCACTCCTTCTCAATCTGCGCATAGCGCTGTTCTGTGGGGGTCATGGTCCGCGAGGCATAGGCGACCGGGGCCCATGATGCGGTGTCGTCCCGTTGCAGGAGTACCGCCCCAATGCCGGACTGGCTGGCGTCAGTTGAGATCTTTGTGTCCCGAGTGGCATCGAAAAACGCCAGTACCGGGGCGGTGGTGAGCTTGACCTTGAGCTCCTCCCATTCGCTCTGGTGTGCGGGCAGCCACTGGAATTCCGTTGTCTTTTTGACCAGGTGGCGAAGAGCCGTTGTGTGGGAGGCAAGGTTGGGAATGAACTTCCCCAGGAAGTTGACCATCCCGAGAAAGCGCAGCACTGCCTTCTTGTCTGCCGGCTGCGGCATGGCGGCGATGGCTGCCACTTTGTCGGCATCCGGCCGCACCCCTGACCGGGAGATGTGGTCCCCCAAAAACTTTAGCTCAGTCTGGCCAAAAGAACACTTGGCTCGGTTGAGGCGCAGGCCCTGATCCCGTATCCGTGCAAAGACACGCTGGAGACGACTGATGTGCTCCTGCGGTGTGGTGGACCAGATGATAATATCGTCTACATAGACGCGTACCCCTTCGATGCCCTCCATCATCTGTTCCATGACGCGATGGAACACCTCGGAGGCCGAGATGATGCCGAACGGCATCCTATTGTAGCAGTATCTGCCAAAGGGAGTGTTGAAGGTACACAGCCTCCTGCTGGACTGATCCAATTGAATCTGCCAGGAGCCCTTTGAAGCATCAAGCTTGGTGAATATTTTTGCCCGAGCCATTTCGCTCGTATTTCTTCTCGTTTGGGTATGGGGTAGTGTTCCCTCATAATGTTGTGATTCAAATCTTTCGGGTTGATGCAGATCCGGAGCTCGCCGGAGGGCTTCTTGACGCACACCACGGAGCTGACCCATGGCGTTGGCTCCGTGACCAGGGAAAGCACTCCTTGGTCCTGCAGGTCCTGCAGCTGCTGCTTGAGGCAGTCCTTGAGTGGTGCTGGGACCCTACGAGGTGTCCTGCAGGTCCTGCAGCTGCTGCTTGAGGCAGTCCTTGAGTGGTGATGGGACTCTGCGATATCCCTGTGATGTCTCTGCATTGCCTCTGTGACGTCCCTACGATGCCTCTTCGATGTCCCTGCTACATCTCAGCGATGTCCCTGCAATGTCCCTGTGATGTCCCTGCGATGTCATTGCGATGCCTCTGCTGCAATGTCTCTGCGATGCCTCTGCTGCGATACCTCTGCTGCGATACCTCTGCTGCAATGTCTCTGCGATGTCCCTGCAATGCCTCTGCTGCAATGTCCCTGCGATGTCTCTGCAATTTCCCTGCGATGTCCCTGCGATGTCTCTGCGATGTCTCTGCGATGTCTCTGCAATGTCCCTGCGATATCCCTGCAATGTCCATGCGATGTCTCTGCGAAGTCCCTGCGATGTCTCTGCAATGTCTCTGCGTTTGTTTGTTCTTTGTTTGATGTCGCTGCGATGTCCCTGCAATGTTTCTGCGATGTCTCTGCAGTGCCTCTTTGATGTCCCTGCTATGTCTCAGCAATGTCTCTGTGATGTCCCTGCGATGTCTCTGCAATGTTCCTGCGATGTCCCTGCGATGTCCCTGCGATGCCTCTGCTGCAATGTCTCTGCGATGCCTCTGCTGCGATACCTCTGCTGTGATACCTCTGCTGCGATGTCACTGCGATGTCTCTGCGATGTCTCTGCTTTGTCCCTATGATGCCTGTTCGATGTCCCTGCGATGCCTCTGCGATGTCTCTGCAGTGCCTCTGCGATATCCCTGTGATGTCTCTGCGGTGCCTCTGTGACGTCCCTACGATGCCTCTTCGATGTCCCTGCTACGTCTCAGCGATGTCCCTGCAATGTCTCTGCAATGTCGCTGTGATGTCCCTGCGATGTCTCTGCAATTTCCCTGCGATGTCCCTGCGATGTCCCTGCGATATCCCTGCGATGTCCCTGCGATGTCTCTGCGATGTCCCTGCGATGTCTCTGCAATGTCTCTGCGATGTTGCTGCGATGTCCCTGCAATGTCTCTGCGATGTCCCTGTGACGTCCCTGCGATGTCTCTGCAATGTCCCTGCAATGTCTCTGCGATGACCTTGCGATGTCTCTGCGATGTCTCTGCAATTTCCCTGCGATGTCCCTGCAATGTCTCTGCAATGTCTCTGCAATGTCCCTGCGATGTCTCTGCAATGTCCCTGCGATGTCTCTGCGATGTCCCTGCGATGTCCCTGCGATGCCTCTGCGATGTCCCTATGATGTCTCTGCCATGTCTCTGCCATGTCCCTGCGATGTCTCTGCAATGTCTCTGCGATGTCTCTGCAATGTCCCTGCGATGTCCCTGCGATGTCCCTGCAATGTCCCTGCGATGGCCCTGCGATGTCTCTGCGATGTTCCTGCGATGTCTCTGCAATGTCTCTGCAATGTCCCTGCGATGTCTCTGCAATGTCCCTGCGATGTCCCTGCGATGTCTCTGCGATGTCTCTGCGATGTCTCTGCAATGTCCCTGCGATGTCCCTGCGATGTCTCTGCAATTTCCCTGTGATGTCTCTGCAATGTCCCTGCGATGACTGCGATGTCTCTGCAATGTCCCTGCGATGTCTCTGCGATGTCTCTGCGATGTCCCTGCAATTCCTCTGCAATGTCTCTGCGATGTCCCTGCGATGTCTCTGTGATGTCTCTGCGATGTCTCTGCAATGTCCCTGCGATGTCTCTGCGATGTCTCTGCAATTTCCCTGCAATTTCCCTGTGATGTCTCTGCGATGTCCCTGCGATGTCCCTGCGATGCCTCTGCAATGTCCCTGCAATGTCTGCAATTTCCCTGCGATGTCCCTGCGATGTCTCTGCGATGTCCCTGCGATGTCTCTGCGATGTCCCTGCAATTCCTCTGCAATGTCTCCGCGATGTCCCTGCGATTCCTCTGCAATGTCTCTGTGATGTCCCTGCGATGTCTCAGCGATGTCTCTGCGATGTCTCTGCAATTTCCTGGCAATTTCCCTGCGATGTCTCTGCAATGTCCCTGCAATGTCCCTGCAATTTCCCTGCGATATCCCTGCGATGACTGCGATGTCTCTGCAATGTCCCTGCGATGTCTCTGCAATGTCTCTGCAATGTCCCTGTGATGTCTCTGCGATGTCTCTGCAATGTCCCTGCGATATCCCTGCGATGTCCCTGCGATGTCCCTGCGATATCTCTGCGATGTCTCTGCTATGTCCCTGTGATGTCTCTGCGATGTCTCTGCAATTTCCCTGCGATGTCTCTGCAATGTCTCTGCGATGTCTCTGTAATGTCCCTGCGATGTCCCTGCGATGTCTCTGCAATGTCCCTGTGATGTCTCTGCGAAGTCTCTGCCATTTCCCTGTGATGTCCCTGCGATGTCTCTGCAATGTCCCTGCGATGTCCCTGCAATGTCTCTGCGATGTCCCTGCGATGACTCTGCGAAGTCTCTGCACTGTCCCTGCGATGTCTCTGCAATGTCTCTGCGATGTCCCTGTGATGTCTCTGCGATGTCTCTGCGATGTCTCAGCAATTTCCCTGCGATGTCTCTGCAATGTCTCTGCGATGTCTCTGTAATGTCCCTGCGATGTCTCTGCAATGTCCCTGTGATGTCCCTGCGATGTCTCTGCGATGTCCCTGCGATGACTCTGCGATGTCTCTGCAATGTCCCTGCGATGTCTCTGCAATGTCTCTGTGCTGTCTCTGCAATTTCCCTGCGATGTCCCTGCGATGTCTCTGCAATGTCCCTGCAATGTCTCTGCGATGTCCCTGCAATGACTCTGCGATGTCTCTGCAATGTCCCTGCGATGTCCATGCAATGTCTCTGCAATGTCCCTGCGATGACTCTGCGATGTCTCTGCAATTTCCCTGCGATGTCTCTGCAATGTCTCTGCGATGTCTCTGTAATGTCCCTGCGATGTCCCTGCGATGTCTCTGCAATGTCCCTGTGAAGTCCCTGCGATGTCTCTGCGATGTCCCTGCGATGACCATGCGATGTCTCTGCAATGTCCCTGCGATGTCTCTGCAATGTCTCTGCGCTGTCTCTGCAATTTCCCTGCAATGTCCCTGCGATGTCTCTGCAATGTCCCTGCGATGTCTCTGCGATGTCCCTGCAATGACTCTGCGATGTCTCTGCAATGTCTCTGCGATGTCTCTGCAATGTCTCTGCGAT
>NC_092730.1:8859412-8881912 GCF_047496885.1 Scyliorhinus torazame | reverse complement strand
TACCCCAGTGAGAGTCAGTGTGTGTGGGACCCGTACCCCAGTGAGAGTCAGTGTGTGTGGGACCCGTACCCCAGTGAGAGTCAGTGTGTGTGGGACCCGTAACCCAGTGAGAGTCAGTGTGTGTGGGACCCGTACCCCAGTGAGAGTCAGTGTGTGTGGGACCCGTACCCCAGTGAGAGTCAGTGTGTGTGGGACCCGTACCCCAGTGAGAGTCAGTGTGTGTGGGACCCGTACCCCAGTGAGAGTCAGTGTGTGTGGGACCCGTACCCCAGTGAGAGTCAGTGTGTGTGGGACCCGTACCCCAGTGAGAGTCAGTGTGTGTGGGACCCGTACCCCAGTGAGAGTCAGTGTGTGTGGGACCCGTACCCCAGTGAGAGTCAGTGTGTGTGGGACCCGTACCCCAGTGAGAGTCAGTGTGTGTGGGACCCGTACCCCAGTGAGAGTCAGTGTGTGTGAGACCCGTACCCCAGTGAGAGTCAGTGTGTGTGGAACCCGTACCCCAGTGAGAGTCAGTGTGTGTGGGACCCGTACCCCAGTGAGAGTCAGTGTGTGTGGAACCCGTACCCCAGTGAGAGTCAGTGTGTGTGGGACCCGTACCCCAGTGAGAGTCAGTGTGTGTGGGACCCGTACCCCAGTGAGAGTCAGTGTGTGGGACCCGTACCCCAGTGAGAGTCAGTGTGTGTGGGACCCGTACGCCAGTGAGAGTCAGTGTGTGTGGGACCCGTACCCCTGTGAGAGTCAGTGTGTGTGGAACCCGTACCCCAGTGTGTAAGGGAACCGTACCCCAGTGAGAGTCAGTGTGTGTGGGACCCGTACCGCAGTGAGAGTCAGTGTGTGTGGAACCCGTACCCCAGTGAGAGTCAGTGTGTGTGGAACCCGTACCCCAGTGAGAGTCAGTGTGTGTGGGACACGTACCCCAGTGAGAGTCAGTGTGTGTGGGACCCGTACCCCAGTGAGAGTCAGTGTGTGTGGGACCCGTACCCCAGTGAGAGTCAGTGTGTGTGGGACCCGTACCCCAGTGAGAGTCAGTGTGTGGGACCCGTACCCCAGTGAGAGTCAGTGTGTGTGGGACCCGTACCCCAGTGAGAGTCAGTGTGTGTGGGACTCGTACCCCAGTGAGAGTCAGTGTGTGTGGGACCCATACCCCAGTGAGAGTCAGTGTGTGTGGGACCCGTACCCCAGTGAGAGTCAGTGTGTGTGGGAACCGTACCCCAGTGAGAGTCAGTGTGTGTGGGACCCGTACCCCAGTGAGAGTCAGTGTGTGTGGGACCCGTACCCCAGTGAGAGTCAGTGTGTGTGGGACCCGTACCCCAGTGAGAGTCAGTGTGTGTGGGACCCACACCCCAGTGAGAGTCAGTGTGTGTGGGACCCGTACCCCAGTGAGAGTCAGTGTGTGTGGGACCCACACCCCAGTGAGAGTCAGTGTGTGTGGGACCCCTACCCCAGTGAGAGTCAGTGTGTGTGGGACCCGTACCCCAGTGAGAGTCAGTGTGTGTGGGACCCGTACCCCAGTGAGAGTCAGTGTGTGTGGGACCCGTACCCCAGTGAGAGTCAGTGTGTGTGGGACCCGTACCCCAGTGAGAGTCAGTGTGTGTGGGACCCGTACCCCAGTGAGAGTCAGTGTGTGTGGGACCCGTACCCCAGTGAGAGTCAGTGTGTGTGGGACCCGTACCCCAGTGAGAGTCAGTGTGTGTGGGTCCCGTACCCCAGTGAGAGTCAGAGTGTGTGGGACCCGTTCCCCAGTGAAAGTCAGTGTGTGTGGGACCCGTACCCCAGTGAGAGTCAGTGTGTGTGGGACCCGTACGCCAGTGAGAGTCAGTGTGTGTGGGACCCGTACCCCTGTGAGAGTCAGTGTGTGTGGAACCCGTACCCCAGTGTGTAAGGGAACCGTACCCCAGTGAGAGTCAGTGTGTGTGGGACCCGTACCGCAGTGAGAGTCAGTGTGTGTGGAACCCGTACCCCAGTGAGAGTCAGTGTGTGTGGAACCCGTACCCCGGTGAGAGTCAGTGTGTGTGGGACACGTACCCCAGTGAGAGTCAGTGTGTGTGGGACCCGTACCCCAGTGAGAGTCAGTGTGTGTGGGACCTGTACCCCAGTGAGAGTCAGTGTGTGTGGAACCCGTACCCCAGTGAGAGTCAGTGTGTGGGACCCGTACCCCAGTGAGAGTCAGTGTGTGTGGGACCCGTACCCCAGTGAGAGTCAGTGTGTGTGGGACCCGTACCCCAGTGAGAGTCAGTGTGTGTGGGACCCATACCCCAGTGAGAGTCAGTGTGTGTGGGACCCGTACCCCAGTGAGAGTCAGTGTGTGTGGGAACCGTACCCCAGTGAGAGTCAGTGTGTGTGGGACCCGTACCCCAGTGAGAGTCAGTGTGTGTGGGACCCGTACCCCAGTGACAGTCAGTGTGTGTGGGACCTGTACCCCAGTGAGAGTCAGTGTGTGTGGGACCCGTACCCCAGTGAGAGCCAGTGTGTGTGGGACCCGTACCCCAGTGAGAGTCAGTGTGTGTGGAACCCGTACCCCAGTGATATTCAGTGTGTGTGGGACCCGTACCCCAGTGAGAGTCAGTGTGTGTGGGACCCGTACCCCAGTGAGAGTCAGTGTGTGTGGAACCCGTACCCCAGTGAGGGTCAGTGTGTGTGGGACCCGTACCCCAGTGAGAGTCAGTGTGTGTGGGACCCGTACCCCAGTGAGAGTCAGTGTGTGTGGATCCCGTACCCCAGTGAGAGTCAGTGTGTGTGGGACCCGTACCCCAGTGAGAGTCAGTGTGTGTGGGACCCGTACCCCAGTGAGAGTCAGTGTGTGTGGGACCCGTACCCCAGTGAGAGTCAGTGTGTGTGGGACCCGTAACCCAGTGAGAGTCAGTGTGTGTGGGACCCGTACCCCAGTGAGAGTCAGTGTGTGTGGGACCCGTACCCCAGTGAGAGTCAGTGTGTGTGGGACCCGTACCCCAGTGAGAGTCAGTGTGTGTGGGACCCGTACCCCAGTGAGAGTCAGTGTGTGTGGAACCCGTACCCCAGTGAGAGTCAGTGTGTGTGGGACCCGTACCCCAGTGAGAGTCAGTGTGTGTGGGACCCGTACCCCAGTGAGAGTCAGTGTGTGTGGGACCCGTACCCCAGTGAGAGTCAGTGTGTGTGGGACCTGTACCCCAGTGAGAGTCAGTGTGTGTGGAACCCGTACCCCAGTGAGAGTCAGTGTGTGTGGGACCTGTACCCCAGTGAGAGTCAGTGTGTGTGGAACCCGTACCCCAGTGAGAGTCAGTGTGTGTGGGACCCGTACCCCAGTGAGAGTCAGTGTGTGTGAGACCCGTTCCCCAGTGAGAGTCAGTGTGTGTGGGACCCGTACCCCAGTGAGAGTCAGTGTGTGTGGGACCCGTACCCCAGTGAGAGTCAGTGTGTGTGGGACCCGTACCCCAGTGAGAGTCAGTGTGTGTGGGACCCGTACCCCAGTGAGAGTCAGTGTGTGTGGGACCCGTACCCCAGTGAGAGTCAGTGCGTGTGGGACCCGTATCCCAGTGAGAGTCAGTGTGTGTGGGACCCGTACCCCAGTGAGAGTCAGTGCGTGTGGGACCCGTATCCCAGTGAGAGTCAGTGTGTGTGGGACCCGTACCCCAGTGAGAGTCAGTGTGTGTGGGACCCGTATCCCAGTGAGAGTCAGTGTGTGTGGGACCCGTACCCCAGTGAGAGTCAGTGTGTGTGGGACCCGTACCCCAGTGACAGTCAGTGTTTGTGGGACCTGTACCCCAGTGAGAGTCAATGTGTGTGGGACCCGTACCCCAGTGAGAGTCAGTGTGTGTGGGACCCGTACCCCAGTGAGAGTCAGTGTGTGTGGGACCCGTACCCCAGTGAGAGTCAGTGTGTGTGGGACCCGTACCCCAGTGAGAGTCAGTGTGTGTGGGACCCGTACCCCAGTGAGTGTCAGTGTGTGTGGGACCCGTACCCCAGTGAGAGTCAGTGTGTGTGGGACCCGTACCCCAGTGAGAGTCAGTGTGTGTGGGACCCGTACCCCAGTGAGAGTCAGTGTGTGTGGAACCCGTACCCCAGTGAGAGTCAGTGTGTGTGGGACCCGTACCCCAGTGAGAGTCAGTGTGTGTGGGACCCGTACCCCAGTGAGAGTCAGTGTGTGTGGGACCCGTACCCCAGTGAGAGTCAGTGTGTGTGGGACCCGTAACCCAGTGAGAGTCAGTGTGTGTGGGACCCGTACCCCAGTGAGAGTCAGTGTGTGTGGGACCCGTACCCCAGTGAGAGTCAGTGTGTGTGGGACCCGTACCCCAGTGAGAGTCAGTGTGTGTGGGACCCGTACCCCAGTGAGAGTCAGTGTTTGTGGGACCCGTACCCCAGTGAGAGTCAGTGTGTGTGGGACCCGTACCCCAGTGAGAGTCAGTGTGTGTGGGACCCGTACCCCAGTGAGAGTCAGTGTGTGTGGGACCCGTACCCCAGTGAGAGTCAGTGTGTGTGGGACCCGTACCCCAGTGAGAGTCAGTGTGTGTGGGACCCGTACCCCAGTGAGAGTCAGTGTGTGTGAGACCCGTACCCCAGTGAGAGTCAGTGTGTGTGGAACCCGTACCCCAGTGAGAGTCAGTGTGTGTGGGACCCGTACCCCAGTGAGAGTCAGTGTGTGTGGAACCCGTACCCCAGTGAGAGTCAGTGTGTGTGGGACCCGTACCCCAGTGAGAGTCAGTGTGTGTGGGACCCGTACCCCAGTGAGAGTCAGTGTGTGGGACCCGTACCCCAGTGAGAGTCAGTGTGTGTGGGACCCGTACGCCAGTGAGAGTCAGTGTGTGTGGGACCCGTACCCCTGTGAGAGTCAGTGTGTGTGGAACCCGTACCCCAGTGTGTAAGGGAACCGTACCCCAGTGAGAGTCAGTGTGTGTGGGACCCGTACCGCAGTGAGAGTCAGTGTGTGTGGAACCCGTACCCCAGTGAGAGTCAGTGTGTGTGGAACCCGTACCCCAGTGAGAGTCAGTGTGTGTGGGACACGTACCCCAGTGAGAGTCAGTGTGTGTGGGACCCGTACCCCAGTGAGAGTCAGTGTGTGTGGGACCCGTACCCCAGTGAGAGTCAGTGTGTGTGGGACCCGTACCCCAGTGAGAGTCAGTGTGTGGGACCCGTACCCCAGTGAGAGTCAGTGTGTGTGGGACCCGTACCCCAGTGAGAGTCAGTGTGTGTGGGACTCGTACCCCAGTGAGAGTCAGTGTGTGTGGGACCCATACCCCAGTGAGAGTCAGTGTGTGTGGGACCCGTACCCCAGTGAGAGTCAGTGTGTGTGGGAACCGTACCCCAGTGAGAGTCAGTGTGTGTGGGACCCGTACCCCAGTGAGAGTCAGTGTGTGTGGGACCCGTACCCCAGTGAGAGTCAGTGTGTGTGGGACCCGTACCCCAGTGAGAGTCAGTGTGTGTGGGACCCACACCCCAGTGAGAGTCAGTGTGTGTGGGACCCGTACCCCAGTGAGAGTCAGTGTGTGTGGGACCCACACCCCAGTGAGAGTCAGTGTGTGTGGGACCCCTACCCCAGTGAGAGTCAGTGTGTGTGGGACCCGTACCCCAGTGAGAGTCAGTGTGTGTGGGACCCGTACCCCAGTGAGAGTCAGTGTGTGTGGGACCCGTACCCCAGTGAGAGTCAGTGTGTGTGGGACCCGTACCCCAGTGAGAGTCAGTGTGTGTGGGACCCGTACCCCAGTGAGAGTCAGTGTGTGTGGGACCCGTACCCCAGTGAGAGTCAGTGTGTGTGGGACCCGTACCCCAGTGAGAGTCAGTGTGTGTGGGTCCCGTACCCCAGTGAGAGTCAGAGTGTGTGGGACCCGTTCCCCAGTGAAAGTCAGTGTGTGTGGGACCCGTACCCCAGTGAGAGTCAGTGTGTGTGGGACCCGTACGCCAGTGAGAGTCAGTGTGTGTGGGACCCGTACCCCTGTGAGAGTCAGTGTGTGTGGAACCCGTACCCCAGTGTGTAAGGGAACCGTACCCCAGTGAGAGTCAGTGTGTGTGGGACCCGTACCGCAGTGAGAGTCAGTGTGTGTGGAACCCGTACCCCAGTGAGAGTCAGTGTGTGTGGAACCCGTACCCCAGTGAGAGTCAGTGTGTGTGGGACACGTACCCCAGTGAGAGTCAGTGTGTGTGGGACCCGTACCCCAGTGAGAGTCAGTGTGTGTGGGACCCGTACCCCAGTGAGAGTCAGTGTGTGTGGGACCCGTACCCCAGTGAGAGTCAGTGTGTGGGACCCGTACCCCAGTGAGAGTCAGTGTGTGTGGGACCCGTACCCCAGTGAGAGTCAGTGTGTGTGGGACCCGTACCCCAGTGAGAGTCAGTGTGTGTGGGACCCATACCCCAGTGAGAGTCAGTGTGTGTGGGACCCGTACCCCAGTGAGAGTCAGTGTGTGTGGGAACCGTACCCCAGTGAGAGTCAGTGTGTGTGGGACCCGTACCCCAGTGAGAGTCAGTGTGTGTGGGACCCGTACCCCAGTGACAGTCAGTGTGTGTGGGACCTGTACCCCAGTGAGAGTCAGTGTGTGTGGGACCCGTACCCCAGTGAGAGCCAGTGTGTGTGGGACCCGTACCCCAGTGAGAGTCAGTGTGTGTGGAACCCGTACCCCAGTGATATTCTGTGTGTGTGGGACCCGTACCCCAGTGAGAGTCAGTGTGTGTGGGACCCGTACCCCAGTGAGAGTCAGTGTGTGTGGAACCCGTACCCCAGTGAGGGTCAGTGTGTGTGGGACCCGTACCCCAGTGAGAGTCAGTGTGTGTGGGACCCGTACCCCAGTGAGAGTCAGTGTGTGTGGATCCCGTACCCCAGTGAGAGTCAGTGTGTGTGGGACCCGTACCCCAGTGAGAGTCAGTGTGTGTGGGACCCGTACCCCAGTGAGAGTCAGTGTGTGTGGGACCCGTACCCCAGTGAGAGTCAGTGTGTGTGGGACCCGTAACCCAGTGAGAGTCAGTGTGTGTGGGACCCGTACCCCAGTGAGAGTCAGTGTGTGTGGGACCCGTACCCCAGTGAGAGTCAGTGTGTGTGGGACCCGTACCCCAGTGAGAGTCAGTGTGTGTGGGACCCGTACCCCAGTGAGAGTCAGTGTGTGTGGGACCCGTACCCCAGTGAGAGTCAGTGTGTGGGACCCGTACCCCAGTGAGAGTCAGTGTGTGTGGGACCCGTACCCCAGTGAGAGTCAGTGTGTGTGGGACCCGTACCCCAGTGAGAGTCAGTGTGTGTGGGACCCGTACCCCAGTGAGAGTCAGTGTGTGTGGGACCCGTACCCCAGTGAGAGTCAGTGTGTGTGGGACCCGTACCCCAGTGAGAGTCAGTGTGTGTGGGACCCGTACCCCAGTGAGAGTCAGTGTGTGTGGGACCCGTACCCCAGTGAGAGTCAGTGTGTGTGGGACCCGTACCCCAGTGAGAGTCAGTGTGTGTGGAACCCGTACCCCAGTGAGAGTCAGTGTGTGTGGGACCCGTACCCCAGTGAGAGTCAGTGTGTGTGGAACCCGTACCCCAGTGAGAGTCAGTGTGTGTGGGACCCGTACCCCAGTGAGAGTCAGTGTGTGTGGGACCCGTACCCCAGTGAGAGTCAGTGTGTGGGACCCGTACCCCAGTGAGAGTCAGTGTGTGTGGGACCCGTACGCCAGTGAGAGTCAGTGTGTGTGGGACCCGTACCCCTGTGAGAGTCAGTGTGTGTGGAACCCGTACCCCAGTGTGTAAGGGAACCGTACCCCAGTGAGAGTCAGTGTGTGTGGGACCCGTACCGCAGTGAGAGTCAGTGTGTGTGGAACCCGTACCCCAGTGAGAGTCAGTGTGTGTGGAACCCGTACCCCAGTGAGAGTCAGTGTGTGTGGGACACGTACCCCAGTGAGAGTCAGTGTGTGTGGGACCCGTACCCCAATGAGAGTCAGTGTGTGTGGGACCCGTACCCCAGTGAGAGTCAGTGTGTGTGGGACCCGTACCCCAGTGAGAGTCAGTGTGTGGGACCCGTACCCCAGTGAGAGTCAGTGTGTGTGGGACCCGTACCCCAGTGAGAGTCAGTGTGTGTGGGACCCGTACCCCAGTGAGAGTCAGTGTGTGTGGGACCCATACCCCAGTGAGAGTCAGTGTGTGTGGGACCCGTACCCCAGTGAGAGTCAGTGTGTGTGGGAACCGTACCCCAGTGAGAGTCAGTGTGTGTGGGACCCGTACCCCAGTGAGAGTCAGTGTGTGTGGGACCCGTACCCCAGTGAGAGTCAGTGTGTGTGGGACCCGTACCCCAGTGAGAGTCAGTGTGTGTGGGACCCACACCCCAGTGAGAGTCAGTGTGTGTGGGACCCGTACCCCAGTGAGAGTCAGTGTGTGTGGGACCCACACCCCAGTGAGAGTCAGTGTGTGTGGGACCCCTACCCCAGTGAGAGTCAGTGTGTGTGGGACCCGTAGCCCAGTGAGAGTCAGTGTGTGTGGGACCCGTACCCCAGTGAGAGTCAGTGTGTGTGGGACCCGTACCCCAGTGAGAGTCAGTGTGTGTGGGACCCGTACCCCAGTGAGAGTCAGTGTGTGTGGGACCCGTACCCCAGTGAGAGTCAGTGTGTGTGGGACCCGTACCCCAGTGAGAGTCAGTGTGTGTGGGACCCGTATCCCAGTGAGAGTCAGTGTGTGTGGGTCCCGTACCCCAGTGAGAGTCAGAGTGTGTGGGACCCGTACCCCAGTGAGAGTCAGTGTGTGTGGGACCCGTACCCCAGTGAGAGTCAGTGTGTGTGGGACCCGTACGCCAGTGAGAGTCAGTGTGTGTGGGACCCGTACCCCTGTGAGAGTCAGTGTGTGTGGAACCCGTACCCCAGTGTGTAAGGGAACCGTACCCCAGTGAGAGTCAGTGTGTGTGGGACCCGTACCGCAGTGAGAGTCAGTGTGTGTGGAACCCGTACCCCAGTGAGAGTCAGTGTGTGTGGAACCCGTACCCCAGTGAGAGTCAGTGTGTGTGGGACACGTACCCCAGTGAGAGTCAGTGTGTGTGGGACCCGTACCCCAGTGAGAGTCAGTGTGTGTGGGACCCGTACCCCAGTGAGAGTCAGTGTGTGTGGGACCCGTACCCCAGTGAGAGTCAGTGTGTGGGACCCGTACCCCAGTGAGAGTCAGTGTGTGTGGGACCCGTACCCCAGTGAGAGTCAGTGTGTGTGGGACCCGTACCCCAGTGAGAGTCAGTGTGTGTGGGACCCATACCCCAGTGAGAGTCAGTGTGTGTGGGACCCGTACCCCAGTGAGAGTCAGTGTGTGTGGGAACCGTACCCCAGTGAGAGTCAGTGTGTGTGGGACCCGTACCCCAGTGAGAGTCAGTGTGTGTGGGACCCGTACCCCAGTGAGAGTCAGTGTGTGTGGGACCCGTACCCCAGTGAGAGTCAGTGTGTGTGGGACCCACACCCCAGTGAGAGTCAGTGTGTGTGGGACCCGTACCCCAGTGAGAGTCGGTGTGTGTGGGACCCACACCCCAGTGAGAGTCAGTGTGTGGAATCCTGACTGGGCTACCATCAGAAGACTGGAGCAGAACGAGGCCATTCGATACTATCAGGATGTGGTCCCGTCTCCACTTTCCTGTCTGTCTCCCTCCCATCATCCTTGACACCCCCCCCCCCCCCCCCCCACCCCCCCCCCCCCACCCCCCGTCGATCAGAAATCTCTGTAACTCGGCCTCCAATATATTCAATGATACACAGCCTCCTCTACTGTCTGGGTGGGGGGAGGGCGGGGTAGGTGGGAGGGGGTGGGGAGAGAGATTCCACAGACTGACCCCCCCCCCACTGAGAGAAGGAATTCCTCCTCAATCTCGGTCTTCATTGTGAGCTCCTCCCCTCTGAGAGCCCTCCCCCTCTTTCTCGATTCCCTCACGAGGAGGGGAGGGAATATCCTCCCAGCATGCACCCTGTCGAACCGCCCCCCCCCCCCCCCCCGCCCCTCAGAATCTGAGACGTTTCGATAAGACCCCCCCCCCCTCTCGTCCTTCTTAAACTCTCGATGGGTTCACGGCCCCCGAGCGGCTCGATCCTTCCCCGGGAGACAAACCCCCTCCCCCCCCCCCCCCCCCCAGGGATCGGCCCCGTGAACCTCCTCCGCATCGTCGACGAGGCGAGTATACCGCTCCCTGGAGAAGGAGACTAGAAACTAGGCGCGCTGCCCGGTGTGGTCTCACTAACCCCCTGCACAGGCGGGGTAAAACACCCTGCGTTTAATACTCCAACCCCCTTTGTAAGCAAGGCCAAGAGAGTTTCTGCCTGCCAGCGCCGCGACGATTCGCAGTCTCTGCGGTGGAGAAGCTGAGTTGACCTGTTGCTGGGGGCTGGCAGGGAACGTGGGGCCTTTGCCATCAGAGGGCCTGTGGAGCCTGTTACTATCAGTCCGTTCCGGCAGGCAGATGAGCTGACACGAACTGACACTTCCTCTGGGCTCGGCAGGTGACTGTCTTCTCTCCCGCTGTTGCCCAGAACATCGGCTCAGTCATTGCCCCTTGTGCAATCTCCTCTCATTATCGGTTTTATCGAGATTCAGGAAGCGGTCGGTCAGCTGGTGGAACACTGACCGAGCTGGAGACTGGCCACAAACGTTCTACACGCTACAGTCTGCATCTTCCAAAACCTCCGGCTCGTAACCCTTTCCACCCCAGCACGGGGTTAGATACAGAGTAAAGCTTCCTCTACACTGTCCCCATCAAACACTCCCAGGACAGGTACAGCACGGGGTTAGATACAGAGTAAAGCGCCCTCTACACTGTCCCCATCAAACACTCCCAGGACAGGTACAGCACGGGGTTAGATACACAGTAAAGCTTCCTCTACACTGTCCCCATCAAACACTCCCAGGACAGGCACAGCACGGGGTTAGATACAGAGTAAAGCTCCCTCTACACTGTCCCCATCAAACACTCCCAGGACAGGTACAGCACGGGTTTAGATACAGAGTAAAGCTCCCTCTACACTGTCCCCATCAAACTCTCCCAGGACAGGTACAGCACGGGGTTAGATACAGAGTAAAGCTCCCTCTACACTGTCCCCATCAAACACTCCCAGGACAGGTACAGCACGGGGATAGATACAGAGTAAAGCTCCCTCTACACTGTCCCCATCAAACACTCCCAGGACAGGTACAGCACGGGGTTAGATACAGGGTAAAACTCCCTCTACACTGTCCCCATCAAACACTCCCAGGACAGGTACAGCATGGGATTAGATACAGAGTAAAGCTCCCTCTACACTGTCCCCATCAAACACTCCCAGGACAGGTACAGCATGGGGTTAGATACAGAGTAAAGCTCCCTCTACACTGTCCCCATCAAACACTCCCAGGACAGGTACAGCACGGGGTTAGATACAGAGTAAAGCTCCCTGTACACTGTCCCCATCAAACACTCCCAGGACAGGTACAGCACGGGGTTAGATACAGAGTAAAGCTCCCTCCACACTGTCCCCATCAAACACTCCCAGGACAGGTACAGCACGGGGTAGATACAGAGTAAAGCTCCCTCTGCACTGTCCCCATCAAACACTCCCAGGACAGGTACAGCACGGGGTTAGATACAGAGTAAAGCTCCCTCTACACTGTCCCCATCAAACACTCCCAGGACAGGTCCAGCACGGGGTTAGATACAGAGTAAAGCTCCCTCTACACTGTCCCCATCAAACACTCCCAGGACAGGTACAGCACGGGGTTAGATACAGAGTAAAGCTCCCTCTACACTGTCCCCATCAAACACTCCCAGGACAGGTACAGCACGGAGTTAGATACAGAGTAAAGCACCCTCTCCACTGTCCCCATCAAACACTCCCAGGACAGGTACAGCACAGGGTTAGATACAGGGTAAAGCTCCCTCTACACTGTCCCCATCAAACACTCCCAGGACAGGTACAGCACGGGGTTAGATACAGAGTAAAGCTCCCTCTACACTGTCCCCCATCAAACACTCCCAGGACAGGTACAGCACGGGGTTAGATACAGAGTAAACTCCCTCTACACTGTCCCCATCAAACACTCCCAGGACAGGTACAGCACGGGGTTAAATACAGAGTAAAGCTCCCTCTACACTGTCCCCATCAAACACTCCCAGGACAGGTACAGCACGGGGTTAGATACAGAGTAAAGCTCCCTCTACACTGTCCCCATCAAACACTCCCAGGACAGGTACAGCACGGGGTTAGATACAGAGTAAAGCTCCCTCCACACTGTCCCCATCAAACACTCCCAGGACAGGCACAGCATGGGGTTAGATACAGAGTAAAGCTCCCTCTACACTGTCCCCATCAAACACTCCCAGGACAGGTACAGCACGGGGTTAGATACAGAGTAAAGCTCCCTCTACACTGTCCCCATTAAACACTCCCAGGACAGGTACAGCACGGGGTTAGATACAGAGTAAAGCTCCCTCTACACTGTCCCCATTAAACACTCCCAGGACAGGTACAGCACGGGGTTAGATACAGAGTAAAGCTCCCTCTACACTGTCCCCATTAAACACTCCCAGGACAGGTACAGCACGGGGTTAGATACAGAGTAAAGCTCCCTCTACACTGTCCCCATCAAACACTCCCAGGACAGGTACAGCACGGGGTTAGATACAGAGCAAAGCTCCCTCTACACTGTCCCCATCAAACACTCCCAGGACAGGTACAGCACGGGGTTAGATACAGAGTAAAGCTCCCTCCACACTGTCCCCATCAAACACTCCCAGGACAGGTACAGCACGGGGTTAGATACAGAGTAAAGCTCCCTCTACACTGTCCCCATCAAACACTCCCAGGACAGGTCCAGCACGGGGTTAGATACAGAGTAAAGCTCCCTCTACACTGTCCCCATCAAACACTCCCAGGGCAGGTACAGCACGGGGTTAGATACAGAGTAAAGCTCCCTGTACACTGTCCCCATCAAACACTCCCAGGCAGGTACAGCACGGGGTTAGACACAGAGTAAAGCTCCCTCTACACTGTCCCCATCAAACACTCCCAGGGCAGGTACAGCACGGGGTTAGATACAGAGTAAAGCTCCCTCTACACTGTCCCCATCAAACACTCCCAGGACAGGTACAGCACGAGGTTAGATACAGAGTAAAGCTCCCTCTACACTGTCCCCATCAAACACTCCCAGGACAGGTCCAGCACGGGGTTAGATACAGAGTAAAGCTCCCTCTACACTGTCCCCATCAAACACTCCCAGGACAGGTACAGCACGGGGTTAGATACAGAGTAAAGCTCCCTCTACACTGTCCCCATCAAACACTCCCAGGACAGGTGCAGCACGGGGTTAGACACAGAGTAAAGCTCCCTCTACACTGTCCCCATCAAACACTCCCAGGACAGGTACAGCACGGGGTTAGATACAGAGTAAACCTCCCTCTACACTGTCCCCATCAAACACTCCCAGGACAGGTACAGCACGGGGTTAGATACAGAGTAAAGCTCCCACTACACTGTCCCCATCAAACACTCCCAGGACAGGTACAGCACGGGGTTAGATACAGAGTAAAGCTCCCTCTACACTGTCCCCATCAAACACTCCCAGGACAGGTACAGCACGGGGTTAGATACAGAGTAAAGCTCCTTCTACACTGTCCCCATCAAACACCCCCAGGACAGGTACAGCACGGGGTTAGATACAGGGTAAAGCTCCCTCTACACTGTCCCCATCAAACACTCCCAGGACAGGTACAGCACGGGGTTAGATACAGAGTAAAGCTCCCTCTACACTGTCCCCATCAAACACTCACAGGACAGGTGCAGCACGGGGTTAGATACAGAGTAAAGCTCCCTCTACACTGTCCCCATCAAACACTCCCAGGACAGGTACAGCACGCGGTTAGATACAGAGTAAAACTCCCTCTACACTGTCCCCATCAAACACTCCCAGGACAGGTACAGCACGGGGTTAGATACAGAGTAAAGCTCCCTCTACACTGTCCCCATCAAACACTCCCAGGACAGGTACAGCACGGGGTTAGATACAGAGTAAAACTCCCTCTACACTGTCCCCATCAAACACTCCCAGGACAGGTACAGCATGTTATATCCAGTGATGCTCCCATACAGAGGGAGCACCGCGGTGTGTGTAGCCTCTCGCTGTGTGAGCCTAGGCGGGGACCCGTATCTAAGGAAGGATGTGCTGGCATTGGAAAGGGTCCAGAGGAGGTTCACAAGAATGATCCCTGGAATGGAGAGCTTGTCGTATGAGGAACGGTCGAGGACTCTGGGTCTGTACTCGGAGTTTAGAAGGATGAGGGGGGATCTTATTGAAACTTACAGGACACGGCGAGGCCTGGATAGAGTGGACGTGGAGAGGATGTGTCCACTTGTTGGAGAGACTAGAAGCAGAGGACACAATCTCAGGTTGAAGGGACGATCCTTTAAAACAGAGATGAGGAGGAATTTCTTCAGCCAGAGGGGCTGAATCTGTGGAACTCTTTGCCGCAGAATAACAATAATAATCGCTTATTGTCACAAGTAGACTTCAAATGAAGTTACTGTGAAAAGCCCCCAGTCGCCACATTCCGGCGCCTGTTCGGGGAGGCTGGTACGGGAATTGAACCCGTGCTGTTGGCATTGTTCTGCATTACAAGCCAGCTGTTTAGCCCACTGTGCTAAACCAGAAGGCTGTGGAGGCCAAATCACTGAGTGTCTTTAAGACAGAGATAGATAGGTTCTTGATCAATAAGGGGATCAGGGGTTATGGGGAGAAGGCAGGAGAATGGGGATGAGAAAAATATCAGCCATGATAGAATGGCGGAGCAGACTCGATGGGCCAAGTGGCCTAATTCTGCTCCTATGTTTTATGGTTTTAGAGGAGAGGCGGGTACTGATCGGTTGCCGAATCCACCCCCTATTGGACGAGGTTGTGAAGTCAGGAACGGGGAACCGTATGGGCTCCCCTCGCCCCCAGGAAATGAGAGAAAGGCACACGGCTTGATCATATTCCTTTTGTTGGCAGAGATGGGGGTGCCTGAATGAAGGCCTGTCGTTGCTAGCGAGTGCGAGGCAGCCACCTCACCAGCCCATCTGATGATCATAAATTGGGGGCGCTGTTAGCGCACTCGGGGTTGTTCAGTAAGTGCTGCCCCATCGCAGAATCACGGGTAACAGGGGGCATTTTGTTCGGAGTTTTGCCAGCGTGGGCTGGTTGGGTGGGGAAATTCCTCCACTCCAGAATCCCAGAGGGGTTGATGAGGCTGAGTAGAGGCCGACGCGTAGCGGTGAGGGTGGGGCCTTTGGGGGGGGGGGGGGGCTTTGGGTGGGGGGGGGTGGGGGGGTGATATCCTGAGAAGAGGTGAGATCTCGGGACACTCTGCAGGTTGCTCGATAAACGAAGAAGGGAATGTTGAAGGAAATGTCAGCACGGAGAGGTAGAAGGTGAGAATGAATGTGAGAGAGAGAGAGACCAGTCACGGCTCGGAATAAAGGCTAGGCCCGTATTTTATGATATTTGAAAGATCTGTTTAGTTGCCACAGCAACACACAGTTTGTAGAGGGAGAGCTATAACCTAAATCCCTGACATTTGAGTGGATGAATAAAAAGTGCAATAAAAGATCGTTTGGTTTTGAAGAGGTTTCTTATCTCGAAATGGAAGGTTGGATACCATTGATTGATTCGCTGCCGGAACACAGGGAAGGAGAATTCAGACCTCGATACCATCCACTGTCCCACACTCTCATCGATTTACACAGAGAGAGAGGGGGAGAGAGAGACTGAGAGAGAGACAGAGCGAATGAGAGACAGGGAGAGAGAGGGGGGGGGAGAGAGAGACAGAGAGGAGGAGAGACAGGGAGAGAGAGGGGGAGAGAGAGAGACAGAGAGGAGGAGAGACAGGGAGAGAGAGGGGGAGAGAGAGAGACAGAGAGGAGTAGAGAGTGAGAGCGACAGAGAGAGAGAGAGAGAGAGAGGTGGAGAGAGACTGAAAGAGAGACAGAGAGAATGAGAGAGCGAGAGAGAGAGAGGGGGGGGGGGGGGGAGAGACTGAGAGAGACAGACAGACAGAGAGAGAGAGAGACAGAGAGAGTGAGAGAGACAGAGGGAGAGATAGACAGAGAGAGATGGAGAGACAGAGAGAGAGAGATGGAGAGAGAGAGAGAAACGGAGAGAGAGGGAGATAGAGGGAGAGACAGAGAGAGAGACAGAGAGAGAGAGAGATGGAGAGACAGAGAGAGACAGAGAGAGATAGAGAGAGAGAGATGGAGAGAGAGAAACGGAGAGAGAGAGGGAGATAGAGGGAGAGACAGAGAGAGAGAACAAAGAACAAAAGAACAAAGAAAATTACAGCACAATTAGCTGTATTCTCTGACAGTCCTCCTCGCTATCTGCAACTCCACCAATCTTAGTATCATCTGCAATTCGGCCCTCCCAGCCTGTGCCGATCCAGATCCTTTATCTAAACCTGTCGCCTATTTTCCAAGGATCTACTTCCCTCTGTTCCCCGCCCGTTCATATATCTGTCTAGATGCATCTTGAATGATGCTATCGTGCCCGCCTCTACCACCTCCGCTGGCAAAGCGTTCCAGGCACCACCGCCCTCTGCGCGTAAAAAACTTTCCACGCACATCTCCCTTAAACTTTCCCCCTCTCACCTTGAAATTGTGACCCTTGTAATTGACACCCCCACTCTCGGAAAAAGCTTGTTGCTATCCACCCTGTCCATACCTCTCATCATTTTGTAGACCCCAATCAGGTCCCCCCTCAACCGCCGTCTTTCCAACAAAAACAATCCTAATCTACTCAACCTTTCTCCATAGCTAGCACCCTCCATACCAGGCAACATCCTGGTGAACCTCCTCTACACCCTCTCTAAAGCATCCACATCCTTCTGGTAATGTGGCGACCAGAACTGCACGCAGTATTCCAAATGTGGCCTAACCAAAGTCCGAAACAACTGTAACAGGACCTGCCGACTCTTGTACTCAATACCCCGTCCAATGAAGGCAAGCATGCTGTATGCCTTCTTGACCACTCTATCGACCTGCGTTGCCACCTTCAGGGTACAATGGACCTGAACTCCCAGATCTCTCTGTACATCAATTTTCCCCAGGATTCTTCCATTGACCGTATAGTCCGCTCTTGAATTAGATCTTCCAAAATGCATCACCTCGCATTTGCATGGATTGAACTCCATCTGCCATTTCTCTGCCCAACTCTCCAATCTATCTATATTTTGCTGTATTCTCTGACAGTCCTCCTCGCTATCTGCAACTCCACCAATCTTAGTGTCATCTGCAAACTTGCTAATCAAACCACCTATACCTTCGTCCAGATCATTTATGTATATCACAAACAACAGTAGTCCGAGCACGGATCCCTGTGGAACACCACTAGTCACCTTTCTCCATTTTGAGCCACTCCCTTCCACCACTACTCTCTGTCTCCTGTTGCCCAGCCAGTTCTATATCCATCTAGCTTGTACACCCTGAACCCTATAAGACTTCACTTTTTCCATCAACCTGCCATGGGAAACTTTATCAAACGCCTTACTGAAGTCCATGTATGTGACATCTACAGCCCTTCCCTCATCAATTAACTTTGTCACTTTCTCAAAGAATTCTATTAGGTTTGTAAGACATGACCTTCCCTGCACAAAACCATGCTGCCTATCTCTGATAAGTCTATTTTCTTCCAAATGTGAATAGATCCTATCCCTCAGTATCTTCTCCAACAGTTTGCCTACCACTGACGTCAAGCTCACAGGTCTATAATTCCCTGGATTATCCCTGCTACCCTTCTTAAACAAAGGGACAACATTAGCAATTCTCCAGTCCTCCGGGATCTCACCCGTGCTCAAGGATGCTGCAAAGATATCTGTTAAGGCCCCAGCTATTTCATCCCTCGCTTCCCTCAGTAACCTGGGACAGATCCCATCCGGACCTGGGGACTTGTCCACCTTAATGCCTTTTAGAATACCCAAAACTTCCCCCTTCCTTATGCCGACTTGACCTAGAGTATTTAAACATCCATCCCTAGCCTCAACATCCGTCATGTCCCTCTCCTTGGTGAATACCGATGCAAAGTACTCAATAAGAATCTCACCCATTTCCTCTGACTCCACGCATAAATTCCCTCTTTTGTCTTTGAGTGGGCCAATCCTTTCTCTAGTTACCCTCTTGCTCCTTATATACGAATAAAAGGCTTTGGGATTTTCCTTAACCCTGTTAGCCAAAGATATTTCATGACCCCTTTTAGCCCTCTTTATTGCGCGTTTGAGATTTGTCCTATTTTCCTGATATTCCTCCAAAGCTTCATCAGATTTAAGTCGCCTAGATCTTATGTATGCTTCCTTTTTCATCTTAGCTAGTCTCACAATTCCCCCCGTCATCCCTGGTTCCCTAATCTTGCCATTTCTAGCCCTCATTTTCACAGGGACATGTCTGTCCTGCACTCTATCCGACCTTTCCTTAAAAGACTCCCACATTTCAAATGTGGATTTACCCTTAAAGAGCTGCTCCCAATCCACATTCCCGAGCACCTGCTGAATTTTGTTATACTTGGCCTTTCCCCAATTTAGCACTCTTCCTTTAGGACCATTCTTGTCTTTGTCCATGAGTATTCTAAAACTTACGGAATTGTGATCGTTATTCCCAAAGTAATCACCGACTGAAACTTTAACCACCTGGCCGGGATCATTCCCCAATACCAGGTCCAGTATGGCCCCTTCCCGAGTTGGACTATTTACATACTGCTCTAAAAAACTCTCCTGGATGCTCCTTACAAATTCTGCTCCATCTACGCCTCCAACACTACATGAGTCCCATTCAATGTTGGGGAAGTTAAAATCTCGCATCACGACCACCCTATTGCTCCTACATTTTCTATAATCTGTCTACATATTTGTACCTCTACTTCACGCTCGCTTTTGGGAGGCCTGTAGTAAAGTCCCAACAATGTTACTGCACCCTTCCTATTTCTTAGCTCTACCCATATCGCCTCAGTGCTCGAATCCTCCATCGTGCCCTCCTTAATCACAGCTGTGATATCCTCTCTGACCAGTAATGCAACTCCTCCACCCCTTTTACCTCCCTCTCTATCCCTCCTGAAGCATCTATACCCTGGAATATTTAGTTGCCAATCTTGCCCTTCCCTCAGCCAAGTCTCCGTAATACCAATAACATCATATTCCCAAGTACTAATCCAAGCCCTAAGTTCATCTGCCTTACCTTCTACACTTCTCGCATTCTCATTAGAGCGGAGAAGGATGAGGGGCGACTTGATAGAGGTTTATAAGATGATCAGGGGAATAGATAGAGTAGACAGTCAGAGACTTTTTCCCCGGGTGGAACACACCATTACAAGGGGACATAAATTTAAGGTGAAAGGTGGAAGATATAGGAGGGATATCAGAGGTAGGTTCTTTACCCAGAGAGTAGTGGGGGCATGGAATGCACTGCCTGTGGAAGTAGTTGAGTCGGAAACATTAGGGACCTTCAAGCAGCTATTGGATAGGTACATGGATGACGGGAAAATGATATAGTGTAGATTTATTTGTTCTTAAGGGCAGCACGGTAGCATTGTGCATAGCACAATTGCTTCACAGCTCCATGGTCCCAGGTTCGATTCCGGATTGGGTCATTGTCTGTGCGGAGTCTGCACGTCCTCCCCGTGTCTGCGTGGGTTTCCTCCGGGTGCTCCGGTTTCCTCCCACAGTCCAAAGATGTGCGGGTTAGGTGAATTGGCCAATGATAAATTGCCCTTAATGTCTAAATTGCCCTTGGTGTTGGGTGGAGGTGTTGAGTTTGGGTAGGGTGCTCTTTCCAAGAGCCGGTGCAGACTCAAAGGGCCGAATGGCCTCCTTCTGCACTGTAAATTCAATGATAATCTATGATTAATCTAGGACAAAGGTTCGGCACAACATCGTGGGCCGAAGGGCCTGTTCTGTGCTGTATTTTCTATGTTCTATGTTCTATGTTCTATGAAACAAATGCACCTCAGACCACCTGTCCCTTTGCGTTCATCATCTCTTCCCTGTCTACTCTTCCCCTTAGCCACATTGAGTTTATTATCTAGTACCTTACTGGCTTTAGTTGCTGCCTCTTTACTGACCTCTAACTTCCCCAACCTCCCAACCTCCCCAACAGTGTTAGCAAAAGCACCCCCTAGGACATTGGTTCCAGTCCTGCCCAGGTGTAGACCATCTGATTTGTAATGGTCCCACCGCCCCCAGAACCGGTTCCAATGTCCCAAAAATCTGAACCCCTCCCTCCTGCACCATCTCTCAAGCCACGTATTCATTCTGACGATTCTTGAATTTCTACTCTGACTGTCTCGTTGCACTGGTAGCAATCCTGAGATTACTACCTTTCAGGTCCTACTTTTTAACTTATCTCCTAACTCCCTAAATTCTGATTGTAGGACCTCATCCCGGTATACCTGTTTTGGAGGGAGATGACCGCAGGGGACACCTGCACTGCCTTCCTGCTCTTTCTCTGCCTTTTGGTCACCCATTCCCTGTCTCCCTCACCAACCCTAATCTGCGGTGTGACCAACTCACCGAATGTGCTATCCACGCCCTCCTCAGCATCGCGGATGCTCCAAAGTGAGTCCATCCGCAGCTCCAGAGCCGTCATGCGGTCTAACAGGAGCTGCAGCTGCACACACTTCCCGCACATGGAGGAGTCAGGGGCATCAGCCGCGTCCCTGAACTCCCACATTGAGCAAGAGGAGCATAACACGGGCCTGGGATCTCCTGGCATTTTTACACTTTACCTTAACTGATTACAAATATAATATCAAATAATGAATAAGTGAAAGGAATAAAGAGTTTACTTACCAATCACAATACTTACCAACCCACGATGAGTTAAAAAGAGTTTAAAGTTTAAAGAGATACACAGAGAGCGAGAGAGAGACAGAGCGAGAGAGAGAGACAGAGAGAGAGAGAGACAGAGAGAGAGGGAGACAGAGAGAGAGACAGAGAGAGAGGGAGACAGAGAGAGAGAGAGAGAGAGAGAGAGGGAGAGAGAGACACAGAGAGAGATGGAGAGAGAGAGACGGAGAGAGAGAGACAGGGAGATAGAGAGACAAAGAGTAAGAGAGAGAGACAAGTATACCGTTTTGGATGCTGTTGGGGGGGATGACCTACCGGGGGAAGGCCCTAGCGGCCAGGTCTCTGGCACTGAGTCTGGCTCTGGGGCTCAGAAGGGAAGGGGGGAGAATAGAAAAGCAATAGTTGTAGGAGATTCAATGGTTAGGGGAATAGATAGGAGATTCTGTGGTCGCGAGCGAGACTCCCGGAAGGTATGTTGCCTCCCGGGTGCCAGGGCCAGGGATGTCTCTGATCGTGTCTTCAGGATCCTTAAGGGGGAGGGGGAGCAGCCAGAAGTCGTGGTGCACATTGGTACCAACGACATAGGTAGGAAAAGGGGTGTGGAGGTAATAAACAAGTTTAGGGAGTTAGGCTGGAAGTTAAAAGCCAGGACAGACAGAGTTGTCATCTCTGGTTTGTTGCCGGTGCCACGTGATAGCGAGGCTAGGAATAGGGAGAGAGTGCAGTTGAACACGTGGCTGCAGGAATGGTGTAGGAGGGAGGGCTTCAGGTATTTGGATAATTGGAGCGCATTCTGGGGAAGGTGGGACCTGTACAAGCAGGACGGGTTGCACCTGAACCAGAGGGGCACCAATATCCTGGGAGGGAGGTTTGCTAGTACTCTTCGGGAGGGTTTAAACTAATTTGGCAGGGGAATGGGAACCGGATTTGTAGTCCAGCAACTAAGGTAGCCGATATTCAGGACGCCAAAGCTTGTAATGAGGCAGTGGGGAAGGGAACACTGACAAAGGAGAGTATTTGCAGGCACGGAGAGGGGTTGAAGTGTGTATACTTCAACGCAAGAAGCATCAGGAATAAGGTGGGTGAACTTAAGGCATGGATCGGTACTTGGGACTACGATGTGGTGGCCATCACGGAAACTTGGATAGAAGAGGGGCAGAAATGGTTGTTGGAGGTCCCTGGTTATAGATGTTTCAATAAGATTAGGGAGGGTGGTAAAAGAGGTGGGGGGGTGGCATTATTAATTAGAGATAGTATAACAGCTGCAGAAAGGCAGTTTGAGGAGTATCACCCTATTGAGGTAGTATGGGTTGAAGTCAGAAATAGGAAAGGAGCAGTCACCTTGTTAGGAGTTTTCTATAGGCCCCCCAATAGTAGCAGAGATGTGGAGGAACAGATTGGGAAACAGATTTTGGAAAGGTGCAGAAGTCATAGGGTAGTAGTCCTGGGCGACTTTAACTTCCCAAATATTGAGTGGAAACTCTTTAGATCAAATAGTTTGGATGGGGTGGTGTTTGTGCAGTGTGTCCAGGAAGCTTTTCTAACACAGTATGTAGATTGTCCAACCAGAGGAGGGGCAATATTGGATTTAGTACTGGGTAATGAACCAGGGCAAGTGATAGATTTGTTAGTGGGGGAGCATTTTGGAGATAGTGACCACAATTCTGTGACTTTCACTTTAGTAATGGAGAGGGATAGGTACGTGCAACAGGGCAAGGTTTACAATTGGGGGAAGGGTAAATACGATGTTGTCAGACAAGAATTGAAGTGCATAAGTTGGGAACAT
>NC_092730.1:8764412-8851912 GCF_047496885.1 Scyliorhinus torazame | reverse complement strand
ATGTTTTCAAGATAAAGATAGATAGTTTTTTGAAAAATAAAGGGATTAAGGGTTATGGTGTTCGGGCCGGAAAGTGGAGCTGAGTCCACAAAAGATCAGCCATGATCTCATTAAATGGTGGAGCAGGCTCGAGGGGCTAGATGACTGACTCCTGCCCCTAGCTCTGATGCTCTTATCTTTCTACTTCTCATGGGGATGGAGGGAAGAGTGTAGTGATTATTATTATTATAACAGAGTAATGAATTAGAATAAGAATCTTTATTACTGTCACAAGTGGGCTTACATTGACGCTGCAATGAGGTTACTGTGAAAATCCCCTCGTCGCCACACTCCGGCGCCTGTTCGGGGACACGGAGGGAGAATTCAGAATGTCCAATTCACCCAACAAGCACGTCTTTCGGGACTTGTGGGAGGAAACCGGAGCGCCCGGAGGAAACCCACGCAGACACGGGGAGAACGTGCAGACTCCGCGCAGACAGCGACCCAAGCCGGGAATCGAACCCGGGACCCCGGAGCTGTGAAGCAACAGTGCTGACCACTGTGCTGCCCGTCGAGCTACCCACGGGTTTATCGGACAGTGTTCCGCAGTTTGCTGATGACTGGGAAAGGTTGGAAACAGCGAAGAGGATGGTCAGGGACTTTAGCGGGATTGGGGGGAGCTGGTGAAAGGGGCAGCACGGTGGCACAGTGGTTAGCACTGCTGCCTCACGGCGCCGAGGTCCCGGGTTCGATCCCGGGTCGCTGTCTGTGTGGAGTTCGCACATTCTCCCCGTGTTTGCGTGGGTTTCGCCCCCACAACCACAAAGATGTGCAGGGTGGGTGGATTGGCCGCGCTAAATTGCCCCTTAATTGGGAAAAATGAATTGGGTACTCTAAATTTATTTAAAAAAAGAAATGGGCAGGCAAGCGGCAGATACAGTTCAACACCGAGAGACGGGAGGTGATTCCTTTTCAGAGGGAGGGAGGGCATATTCATCTCAACGGGACAATTTTACAGGAGGTGCGGGGACAGAGAGGCCCGGGGGGATGGGGAGGGGGTGGAGTGTACACAAATCGCTGGGATGTCGAGAAAGGCGTTGAACAAGAATCCTGGGCTCTCCGAATAGACACACAGGGAGCAGCAACAAGGCAATGATGTGAAACCCTTTCTCAACCCGGGTTAGACCCTGGCTGGGGGACAGGGTCCAATCCCGGTGCCCAAACTTCAGGAAGGTCGTCGTGGCCTCGGAGAGGGAGCGGAGGGAGATTTTCTAGAACGTTCCCAGGAGGGGGGGGGGATGAGGATTCGGTGAATGTGGAGAGAGACGGGGAGAAGCTGGGATTGTCCTTCCTCGGAGCGGAGGAGATTAAGGGGGGATTGAATCGAGGCGGCGTTCCGAATCAGGAAGGGGTTTGGATAGAGGCGACGAGGAGAAAGTGGTTCCCCAGTTGGCGGGAGGGTGGGTAACCAGGGGGGGGAGGGGGGTGGACACAGATTGAAGAGACCCGGTGACAGAACCAGATGGGGGGAGATGAGGAGAATGTGTATTTTGACACAGCGAGTTGTTGTGATCCGGAAGGTTCTCCCTGAAAAGGGCGGCGGAAGCAGATTCAACAGGAACTTCCAAAAGGGGGGATTGGGGAAATACTGGGAAAGGAGGAATCTGCAGAGCTGTGGGGGAAAGAGCGGGGGGGGGAAAGATTGGATAGATCTTCCAAAGGGCTAGCACAGAGAGGATGGACTGAATAGCCTTCGGGGTGATTCTGAGTTTGTGCATTCTTTTCCAGATGTTATCTGAGGCTCTGCAATGGGAGGTGGCCACTGTCCCTGAGGAACGATCGTAGGGAACGGCCAGTGAAGATTCTCATCGGGAAAACCGGGTGAATATCTGAGAACATCTTCAAAACTTGACCCAGCAGAAGTTAGCTCCTGTCACGGAGTGAGGGGACGAAGACTGTGCTTTCCACCCCGAATCCCAACCCGGGGGCTCGGCTGTGAGAGGCCTGAAGTCCCGGCTGGAGGGGAAGAATTGGACAAAGCTGTCCTCATCCAACTCTGTGGACGGGCCGATTTCACTGTGAGCCTGTTGGGGAAGAGAAGAGAGAGAGAGAGAGACAGAGAGAGAGACAGAGAGAGAGAGAGAGAGAGAGAGACAGAGAGAGAGACAGAGAGACAGAGAGAGAGAGAGAGAGAGAGAGAGAGAAAGAAAGAGAGAGAGACAGAGAGAGAGACAGAGAGAGAGAGAGAGACAGAGAGAGAGAGAGACAGAGAGAGAGAGAGACACACAGAGAGAGAGTGACAGAGAGAGAGAGAGAGAGAGAAAAAGAAAGAGAGAGAGAGAGAGACAGAGAGAGAGAGAGAGAGAAAAAGAAAGAGAGAGAGACAGAGACAGAGAGAGACAGAGAGAGAGAGAGAGACAGAGAGAGTGACAGAGAGAGAGAGAGACACACACAGAGAGAGACAGAGCGAGAGACAGTGAGAAAGAGACAGAGAGAGAGAGAGACACACACAGAGAGAGACAGAGAGAGAGACAGTGAGAAAGAGACAGTGGGGGAAAGAGGGAGAGAGAGAGCGACATCGAGACAGAGAGGGAGAGAGAGGGACATGGCGAGATAGAGAGAGAGAGAGACGGAACAGAGAGACAGAGAGAGAGAAACAGAGAGAGAGAGACAGTGAGAGAGCGAGACACAGAGAGAGAGACACAGAGAGAGAGACAGAGAGAGAGAGACAGAGAGAGAGAGAGACAGAGAGAGACAGAGAGAGAGAGACACACAGAGAGACAGAGAGAGAGACACAGAGACACAGAGAGAAAGACAGAGAGAGAGTGAGACAGACAGAGAGAGAGAAAGAGAGACAGAGAGAGAGAGAGAGAGACTGAGCGAGAGAGACAGACAGCGAGAGAGAGACAGAGAGAGAGAGAGACGAGAGAGAAAGAGAGCCAGAGAGAGAGAGACAGAGAGAGAGAGAGACAGACAGTGAGAGAGAGACAGAGAGAGAGAGAGACAAGAGAGAAAGAGAGCCAGAGAGAGAGACAGAGAGAGCGAGAGAGACAGAGAGAGAGAGAGACAGACAGCGAGAGAGAGACAGAGGGAGAGAGACGAGAGAGAGAGACAGAGCGAGAGAGACAGAGCGATGCTTCCAAGGTCAGATGTTGTGAGGAAGCTACTCTCTTTCGAGAGGAGCTGCCTAGACTGAGGGACAGGAGGGAGGGAGGGAGCATGCTGGGAACAGCATCTCAGGACCGCTGACAATGTCCCCCCCCTTCTCACTGTGAGCCTGTTGGGGAAGAGAGGGAGAGTGTAAGAGAGAGAGAGAGCAAGACAGAGAGAAATAGAGAGAGAGAGAGAGAAAAAGAAAGAGAGAGAGAGCTGTACAGTGAGTCCAGCATCTTAAATCGAGGGGGTCTTGACCAGCAGCCGTTCCTCGTCTAGAGCCTGCCTGGAGCACAGGAGGATGGACCCCCTCAACGAGACATGGGGGCAGTTTGCAGGAACGGAGCTCACCAACAGCTCCGCTCCCGGGGGCGTGGCCTTTGATGCCAGCATGGTGGTCATTCCCTCCATCTACGCGCTGGTGTGCTGCCTGGGGGTGCTGGGTAACGCCATGGTGATCTACGTCATCCTCGGCTACGCCAAGATGAAGACGGCCACCAACATCTACATCCTGAACTTGGCCGTGGCTGACGAGCTCTTCATGCTGAGCGTCCCCTTCGTCGCCACCTCGGCCGCCCTCCGCCATTGGCCCTTTGGGGCCCTCATGTGTCGGCTGGTACTGAGCGTGGACGGAATCAACATGTTCACCAGCATCTACTGCCTGACCGTGCTGAGCGTGGACCGCTACATCGCTGTGGTCCACCCCCGTCAAGGCGGCCAGTTATAGGAGGCCCTCAGTGGCCAAAACCATAAACGTCCTGGTCTGGGTCCTGTCCCTGTTGGTCATTCTCCCCATCGTTATCTTCGCGGACACGGTCCGCACCCCCGAGGGCGCAGTGGTCTGCAACCTGCTGTGGCCGGGTACAGGGTGGTCCAAGGTCTTTGTGCTCTACACCTTCCTGCTGGGGTTCCTGCTCCCGGCCTTGGCCATGTTCCTCTGCTACTGCCTGATCGTGGCCAAGATGCGCAGTGTGGCCTTGCGGGCGGGCTGGCTGCAGCGTCGCAGGTCAGAGAAGCGCATCACCCGGATGGTCATGCTGGTCGTGGTAGTGTTCGCCGCCTGCTGGGTGCCCTTCTACGTGGTGCAGATGGTCAACGTGTTCCTGTGCCCGCCGGACCCCACCCTCAGCCAGCTGGTCATCGTCCTCAGCTACGCCAACAGCAGCGCCAACCCCATCCTCTACGGGTTTGTGTCGGACAACTTCCGGCGGTCCTTCCAGAGCGCCCTCTGCCTGCGCTGGTTTGATGGCGCCCTGGAGGAGCCGGGGGACTATTGCGCGCTGGCCGTCAGGAGCAAGGTCGGACAAGCCAAGGACTGTCACCGGGACGGCCTGGGGTCCGAGATGGTTCACCGCAATGGCATGTACCCTTCCAGGGTGACCACATTGTAAACATCTCTCCGGCCCCTCTCCCCCCATCTCTCCGGCTCCTCTCCCCCCATCTCTCCCCCTCCTCTCCCCCCATCTCTCCGGCTCCTCTCACCCCATCTCTACGGCTCCTCTCCCCCCATCTCTCCCCCTCCTCTCCCCCCATCTCTCCGGCTCCTCTCCCCCCCATCTCTCCGGCTCCTCTCCCCCCATCTCTCCGGCTCCTCTCCCCCCATCTCTCCCCCTCCTCTCCCCCCATCTCTCCGGCTCCTCTCCCCCCCATCTCTCCGGCTCCTCTCCCCCCATCTCTCCGGCTCCTCTCTCCCCATCTCTCCCCCTCCTCTCCCCCCATCTCTCCGGCTCCTCTCCCCCCATCTCTCCGGCTCCTCTCCCCCCATCTCTCCCCCTCCTCTCCCCCCATCTCTCCGGCTCCTCTCACCCCATCTCTCCGGCTCCTCTCCCCCCATCTCTCCCGCTCCTCTCCCCCCATCTGTCCGGCTCCTCTCCCCCCCATCTCTCCGGCTCCTCTCCCCCCATCTCTCCGGCTCCTCTCTCCCCATCTCTCCCCCTCCTCTCCCCCCATCTCTCCGGCTCCTCTCCCCCCATCTCTCCGGCTCCTCTCCCCCCATCTCTCCGGCTCCTCTCCCCCCATCTCTCCGACTCCTCTCCACCCATATCTCCGGCTCCTCTCCCCCCATCTCTCCCCCTCCTCTCCCCCCATCTCTACCCCTCTCCTCCGATCTCACCGGCTCCTCTCCCCCATCTCTCCGGCTCCTCTCCCTCCATCTCTCCGGCTCCTCTCCCCCCATCTCTCCGGCTCCACTCCCCCCATCTCTCCGGCTCCTCTCCCCCCAATCATTCCCTCAGTACTGACCCTCTGACAGTGCGGCACTCCCTCAGTACTGACCCTCTGACAGTGTGGCACTCCCACAGTACTGACCCTCTGACAGTGCGGCACTCCCTCAGTACTGACCCTCTGACAGTGCAGCACTCCCTCAGTACTGACCCTCTGACAGTGCGGCACTCCCTCAGTACTGATCCTCTGACAGTGCAGCACTCCCTCAGTACTGACCCACTGACAGTGCGGCACTCCCTCAGTACTGACCCTCTGATAGTGCGGCACTCCCTCAGTACTGACCCTCTGACAGTGCGGCACTCCCTCAGTACTGACCCACCGACAGTGCGGCACTCCCTCAGTACTGACCCTCTGACAGTGCGGCACTCCCTCAGTACTGACCCTCTGACAGTGCGGCACTCCCTCAGTACTGATCCTCTGACAGTGCGGAACTCCCTCAATACTGACCCTCTGACAGTGCAGCGCTCCCTCAGTACTGACCCTCTGACAGTGCGACGCTCCCTCAGTACTGACCCTCTGACAGTGCAGCACTCCTTCAGTACTGACCCTCTCACAGTGCGGCACTCCCTCAGTACTGACCCTCTGACAGTGCAGTGCTCCCTCAGTACTGACACTCTGACAGTGCGGCACTCCCTCAGTACTGACCCTCTGACAGTGCGGCGCCCCCTCAGTACTGACCCTCTGACAGTGCGGCACTCCCTCAGTACTGACCCTCTGGCAGTGCGGCATTCCCTCAGTACTGACCCTCTGACAGTGCGGCACTCCCTCAGTACTGACCATCTGACAGTGCGGCACTCCCTCAGTACTGACCCTCTGACTGTGCATCACTCCCTCAGAACAGACCCTCTGATAGTGCAGCGCTCCCTCAGTACTGACCCTCTGACAGTGCAGCACTCCCTCAGTACTGACCCTCTGACAGTGCGGCACTCCCTCAGTACTGACCCTCTGACAATGCGGCACTCCCTGAGCACTGACCCTCTGACAGTGCGACACGCCCTTAGTACTGACCCTCTGACAGTGCGGCACTCCCTCAGTACTGACCCTCTGACAGTGCGGCACTCCCTCAGTACTGACCCTCTGACAGTGCAGCACTCCCTCAGTACTGACCCTCAGACAGTGCAGCACTCCCTCAGTACTGACCCTCTGACAGTGCGGCGCTCCCTCAGTCCTGACCCTCTGACAGTGCGGCACTCCCTCAGTACTGACCCTCTGACAGAGCAGCACTCCCTCAGTACTGACCCTCTGACAGTGCGGCGCTCCCTCAGTACTGACCCTCTGACAGTGCGGCACTCCCTCAGTACTGACCCTCTGACAGAGCAGCACTCCCTCAGTACTGACCCTCTGACAGTGCGGCGCTCCCTCAGTACTGACCCTCTGACAGTGCGGCACTACCTCAGTACTGACCCTCTGACAGTGCGGCACTCCCTCAGCACTATCCTCTGACAGTGCAGCACTCCCTCAGTACTGATCCTGTGACAGTGCGGCGCTCCCTCAGTACTGACCCTCTGACAGTGCGGCACTCCCTCGGTACTGACCCTCTGACAGTGCGGCGCTCCCTCAGCACTGACCCTCTGACAGTGCAACGCTCCCTCAGTACTGACCCTCTGACAGTGCAGCGCTCCCTCAGTACTGACCCTCTGACAGTGCAGCACTCCCTCAGTACTGACCCTCTGACAGTGCGGCACTCCCTCAGTACTGACCCTCTGACAGTGCGGCACTCCCTCAGTACTGACCCTCTGACCGTGCGGGACTCCCTCAGTACTGACCCTCTGACAGTGCGGCACTCCCTCAGTACTGACCCTCTGACAGTGCGGCACTCCCTCAGTACTGACCCTCTGACAGTGCGGCACTCCCTCAGTACTGACATTCGGACTGTGCGGCACTCCCTCAGTACTGACCCTCTGACAGTGCAGCACTCCCTCAGTACTGACCCTCTGACAGTGCAGCACTCCCTCAGTACTGACCCTCTGACAGCGCAGCATTCCCTCAGTATTGACCTCTGTCAGTGCGACGCTCCCTCAGTACTGACCCTCTGACAGTGCAGCACTCCTTCAGTACTGACCCTCTCACAGTGCGGCACTCCCTCAGTACTGACCCTCTGACAGTGCAGTGCTCCCTCAGTACTGACCCTCTGACAGTGCGGCACTCCCTCAGTACTGACCCTCTGACAGTGCGGCGCTCCCTCAGTACTGACCCTCTGACAGTGCAGCGCTCCCTCAGTACTGACCCTCTGACAGTGCAGCACTCCCTCAGTACTGACCCTCTGACAGTGCGGCACTCCCTCAGTACTGACCATCTGACAATGCGGCACTCCCTGAGCACTGACCCTCTGACAGTGCGACACTCCCTCAGTACTGACCCTCTGACAGTGCGGCACTCCCTCAGTACTGACCCTCTGACAGTGCGGCACTCCCTCAGTACTAACCCTCTGACAGTGCAGCACTCCCTCAGTACTGACCCTCAGACAGTGCAGCACTCCCTCAGTACTGACCCTCTGACAGTGCAGCGCTCCCTCAGTCCTGACCCTCTGACAGTGCGGCACTCCCTCAGTACTGACCCTCTGACAGTGCAGCACTCCCTCAGTACAGACCCTCTGACAGTGCAGCACTCCGTCGGTACTGACCCTCTGACAGTGCGGCACCCCCTCAGTACTGACCCTCTGACAGAGCAGCACTCCTTCAGTACTGACCCTCTGACAGTGCGGCGCTCCCTCAGTACTGACCCTCTGACAGTGCGGCGCTCCCTCAGCACTGACCCTCTGACAGAGCAGCACTCCCTCAGTACTGACCCTCTGACAGTGCGGCACTCCCTCAGTACTGACCCTCTGACAGTGCGGCGCTCCCTCAGCACTATCCTCTGACAGTGCAACACTCCCTCAGTACTGATCCTGTGACAGTGCGGCGCTCCCTCAGTACTGACCCTCTGACAGTGCGGCACTCCCTCGGTACTGACCCTCTGACAGTGCGGCGCTCCCTCAGCACTGACCCTCTGACAGTGCAACGCTCCCTCAGTACTGACCCTCTGACAGTGCGGCGCTCCCTCAGTACTGACCCTCTGACAGTGCAGCACTCCCTCAGTAATGACCCTCTGACAGTGCAGCGCTCCCTCAGTACTGACCCTCTGACAGAGGGGCACTCCCTCAGCACTGATCCTCTGACAGTGCAGCACTCCCTCGGTACTGACCCTCTGACAGTGCGGGGCTCCCTCATCACTGACCCTCTGACAGTGCAACGCTCCCTCAGTACTGACCCTCTGACAGTGCGGCACTCCCTCAGTACTGACCCTCTGACAGTGCAGCACTCCCTCAGTACTGACCCTCTGACAGTGCGGCACTCCCTCAGTACTGACCCTCTGACAGTGCGGCACTCCCTCAGTACTGACCCTCTGACAGTGCAGCACTCCCTCAGTACTGACCCTCTGACAGTGCGGCACTCCCTCAGTACTGACCCTCTGACAGTGCGGCACTCCCTCAGTACTGACCCTCTGACAGTGCAGCGCTCCCTCAGTACTGACCCTCTGACAGTGCAGAACTCCCTCAGTACTGACCCTCTGTCAGTGCAGCGCTCCCTCAGTACTGACCCTCTGACCGTGCGGCACTCCCTCAGTACTGACCCTCTGACTGTGCGGCACGCCCTCAGTACTTACCCTCTGAAAGTGCGGCACTCCCTCAGTACTGACCCTCTGACAGTGCGGCGCGCCCTCAGTACTGACCCTCTGACAGTGCGGCGCTCCCTCAGTACTGACCCTCTGACAGTGCAGCACTCCCTCAGTACTGACCCTCTGACAGTGCAGCACTCCCTCAGTACTGACCCTCTGACAGTGCAGCACTCCCTCAGTACTGACCGTCTGACAGTGCGGCACGCCCTCAGTACTGACCCTCTGACAGTGCAGCACTCCCTCAGTACTGACCCTCTGACACTGCGGCACTCCCTCAGTACTGACCCTCTGGCAGTGCGGCACTCCCTCAGTACTGACGCTCTGACAGTTCGGCGCTCCCTCAGTACAGATCCTCTAACAGTGCGGCACTCCCTCAGTACTGACCCTCTGACAGTGCAGCACTCCCTCAGTACTGACCCTCTGACAGTGCAGCACTCCCTCAGTACTGATCCTCTGACAGTGCAGCACTCCCTCAGTACTGACCCTCTTACAGTGCGGCACTCCCTCAGTACTGACCCTCTGACACTGCGGCACTCCCTCAGTACTGACCCTCTGAAAGTGCGGCACTCCCTCAGTACAGACCCTCTGACAGTGCGGCGCTCCCTCAGTACTGACCCTCTGACAGTGCGGCACTCCCTCAGTACTGACCCTCTGACAGAGCAGCACTCCCTCAGTACTGACCCTCTGACAGTGCGGCGCTCCCTCAGTACTGACCCTCTGACAGTGCGGCACTACCTCAGTACTGACCCTCTGACAGTGCGGCACTCCCTCAGCACTATCCTCTGACAGTGCAGCACTCCCTCAGTACTGATCCTGTGACAGTGCGGCGCTCCCTCAGTACTGACCCTCTGACAGTGCGGCACTCCCTCGGTACTGACCCTCTGACAGTGCGGCGCTCCCTCAGCACTGACCCTCTGACAGTGCAACGCTCCCTCAGTACTGACCCTCTGACAGTGCAGCGCTCCCTCAGTACTGACCCTCTGACAGTGCAGCACTCCCTCAGTACTGACCCTCTGACAGTGCGGCACTCCCTCAGTACTGACCCTCTGACAGTGCGGCACTCCCTCAGTACTGACCCTCTGACCGTGCGGGACTCCCTCAGTACTGACCCTCTGACAGTGCGGCACTCCCTCAGTACTGACCCTCTGACAGTGCGGCACTCCCTCAGTACTGACCCTCTGACAGTGCGGCACTCCCTCAGTACTGACATTCGGACTGTGCGGCACTCCCTCAGTACTGACCCTCTGACAGTGCAGCACTCCCTCAGTACTGACCCTCTGACAGTGCAGCACTCCCTCAGTACTGACCCTCTGACAGCGCAGCATTCCCTCAGTATTGACCTCTGTCAGTGCGACGCTCCCTCAGTACTGACCCTCTGACAGTGCAGCACTCCTTCAGTACTGACCCTCTCACAGTGCGGCACTCCCTCAGTACTGACCCTCTGACAGTGCAGTGCTCCCTCAGTACTGACCCTCTGACAGTGCGGCACTCCCTCAGTACTGACCCTCTGACAGTGCGGCGCTCCCTCAGTACTGACCCTCTGACAGTGCAGCGCTCCCTCAGTACTGACCCTCTGACAGTGCAGCACTCCCTCAGTACTGACCCTCTGACAGTGCGGCACTCCCTCAGTACTGACCATCTGACAATGCGGCACTCCCTGAGCACTGACCCTCTGACAGTGCGACACTCCCTCAGTACTGACCCTCTGACAGTGCGGCACTCCCTCAGTACTGACCCTCTGACAGTGCGGCACTCCCTCAGTACTAACCCTCTGACAGTGCAGCACTCCCTCAGTACTGACCCTCAGACAGTGCAGCACTCCCTCAGTACTGACCCTCTGACAGTGCAGCGCTCCCTCAGTCCTGACCCTCTGACAGTGCGGCACTCCCTCAGTACTGACCCTCTGACAGTGCAGCACTCCCTCAGTACTGACCCTCTGACAGTGCAGCACTCCGTCGGTACTGACCCTCTGACAGTGCGGCACCCCCTCAGTACTGACCCTCTGACAGAGCAGCACTCCTTCAGTACTGACCCTCTGACAGTGCGGCGCTCCCTCAGTACTGACCCTCTGACAGTGCGGCGCTCCCTCAGCACTGACCCTCTGACAGAGCAGCACTCCCTCAGTACTGACCCTCTGACAGTGCGGCACTCCCTCAGTACTGACCCTCTGACAGTGCGGCGCTCCCTCAGCACTATCCTCTGACAGTGCAACACTCCCTCAGTACTGATCCTGTGACAGTGCGGCGCTCCCTCAGTACTGACCCTCTGACAGTGCGGCACTCCCTCGGTACTGACCCTCTGACAGTGCGGCGCTCCCTCAGCACTGACCCTCTGACAGTGCAACGCTCCCTCAGTACTGACCCTCTGACAGTGCGGCGCTCCCTCAGTACTGACCCTCTGACAGTGCAGCACTCCCTCAGTAATGACCCTCTGACAGTGCAGCGCTCCCTCAGTACTGACCCTCTGACAGTGCGGCACTCCCTCAGCACTGATCCTCTGACAGTGCAGCACTCCCTCGGTACTGACCCTCTGACAGTGCGGGGCTCCCTCAGCACTGACCCTCTGACAGTGCAACGCTCCCTCAGTACTGACCCTCTGACAGTGCGGCACTCCCTCAGTACTGACCCTCTGACAGTGCAGCACTCCCTCAGTACTGACCCTCTGACAGTGCGGCACTCCCTCAGTACTGACCCTCTGACAGTGCGGCACTCCCTCAGTACTGACCCTCTGACAGTGCAGCACTCCCTCAGTACTGACCCTCTGACAGTGCGGCACTCCCTCAGTACTGACCCTCTGACAGTGCGGCACTCCCTCAGTACTGACCCTCTGACAGTGCAGCGCTCCCTCAGTACTGACCCTCTGACAGTGCAGAACTCCCTCAGTACTGACCCTCTGTCAGTGCAGCGCTCCCTCAGTACTGACCCTCTGACCGTGCGGCACTCCCTCAGTACTGACCCTCTGACTGTGCGGCACGCCCTCAGTACTTACCCTCTGAAAGTGCGGCACTCCCTCAGTACTGACCCTCTGACAGTGCGGCGCGCCCTCAGTACTGACCCTCTGACAGTGCGGCGCTCCCTCAGTACTGACCCTCTGACAGTGCAGCACTCCCTCAGTACTGACCCTCTGACAGTGCAGCACTCCCTCAGTACTGACCCTCTGACAGTGCAGCACTCCCTCAGTACTGACCGTCTGACAGTGCGGCACGCCCTCAGTACTGACCCTCTGACAGTGCAGCACTCCCTCAGTACTGACCCTCTGACACTGCGGCACTCCCTCAGTACTGACCCTCTGGCAGTGCGGCACTCCCTCAGTACTGACGCTCTGACAGTTCGGCGCTCCCTCAGTACAGATCCTCTAACAGTGCGGCACTCCCTCAGTACTGACCCTCTGACAGTGCAGCACTCCCTCAGTACTGACCCTCTGACAGTGCAGCACTCCCTCAGTACTGACCCTCTGACAGTGCGGCACGCCCTCAGTACTGATCCTCTGACAGTGCAGCACTCCCTCAGTACTGACCCTCTTACAGTGCGGCACTCCCTCAGTACTGACCCTCTGACACTGCGGCACTCCCTCAGTACTGACCCTCTGAAAGTGCGGCACTCCCTCAGTACAGACCCTCTGACAGTGCGGCGCTCCCTCAGTACTGACCCTCTGACAGTGCGGCACTCCCACAGTACTGACCCTCTGACAGTGCGGCGCTCCCTCAGTACTGACCCTCTGACAGTGTGGCCCTCCCTCAGTACTGACCCTCTGACAGTGCGGCACTCCCTCAGTACTGACCCACTGACAGTGCGGCACTCCCTCAGTACTGACCCTCTGACAGTGCGGCACTCCCTCAGTACTGACCCTCTGACAGTGTGGCACTCCCTCAGTACTGACCCTCTGACAGTGCGGCACTCCCTCAGTACTGACGCTCTGACAGTGCGGCACTCCCTCAGTACTGACCCTCTGACAGTGCGGCACTCCCTCAGTACTGACCAACTGACAGTGCGGCACTCCCTCAGTACTGACCCTCTGACAGTGCGGCACTCCCTCAGTACCGACCCTCTGACAGTGCGGCGCTCCCTCAGTACTGACCAACTGACAGTGCGGCGCTCCCTCAGTACTGACCTTCTAACAGTGCGGCACTCCCTCAGTACTGACCCTCTGACAGTGCGGCATTCCCTCAGTACTGACCATCTAACAGTGCGGCACTCCCTCAGTACTGACTATCTGACAGTGCGGCACACCCTCGGTACTGACCCTCTGCCAGTGCAGCACTCCCTCAGTACTCACCCTCTGACAGTGCGGCACTCCCTCAGTACTGACTCTCTGACAGTGCGGCACACCCTCAGTACTGACCCTCTGACAGTGCGGCACTCCCTCAGCACTGACCCTCTGACAGTGCAGCACTCCCTCAGTACTGACGCTCTGACAGTGCGGCACTCCCTCAGTACTGACGCTCTGACAGTGCGGCACTCCCTCAGTACTGACCCTCTGACAGTGCGGCACTCCCTCAGTACTGACCCTCTGAAAGTGCAACACTCCCTCAGTACTGACCCTCTGAAAGTGCGGCACTCCCTCAGTACTGACCCTCTGACAGTGCGGCACTCCCTCAGTACTGACCCCCTGACAGTGCGGCACTCCCTCAGTACTGACTCTCTGACAGTGCGGCACACCATCAGTACTGACCCTCTGCCAGTGCAGCGCTCCCTCAGTACTGACCCTCTGACAGTGCAGCACTCCCTCAGTACTGACCCTCTGACAGTGCGGCACTCCCTCAGTACTGACCCCCTGACAGTGCGGCACTCCCTCAGTACTGACCCTCTGACAGTGCGGCACTCCCTCATACTGACCCTCTGACAGTGTGCACTCCCTCAGTACTGCCCCTCTGACAGTGCAGCACTCCCTCAGTACTGACCCTCTGACAGTGCGGCACTCCTTCAGTACTGACCCCCTGACAGTGCGGCGCTCCCTCAGTACTGACCCTCTGACAGTGCGGCACTCCCTTATACTGACCCTCTGACAGTGCGGCACTCCTCAGTACTGACCCTCTGACAGTGCGGCACTCCCTCAGCACTGACCCTCTGACAGTGCGGCATTCCCTCAGTACTGACCCTCTGAAAGTGCGGCACTCCCTCAGTACTGACCCTCTGACAGTGCGGCACTCCCTCAGGACTGACCCCCTGACAGTGCGGCACTCCCTCAGTACTGACCCTCTGACAGTGCGGCACTCCCTCATACTGACCCTCTGACAGTGCGCACTCCCTCAGTACTGACCCTCTGACAGTGCAGCACTCCCTCAGTACTGACCCTTTGACATGCGGCACTCCCTCAGTCCTGACCCCCTGACAGTGCAGCGCACCCTCAGTACTGACCCTCTGACAGTGCGGCACTCCCTCAGTACTGACCCTCTGACAGTGCGGCACTCCCTCAGTACTGACCCTCTGACAGTGCGGCACTCCCTCAGTACTGACCCTCTGACAGTGCGGCATTCCCTCAGTACTGACCCTCTGACAGTGCGGCACTCCCTCAGTACTGACCCTCTGACAGTGCAGCACTCCCTCAGTACTGACCCTCTGACAGTGCGGCACTCCCTCAGTACTGACCCTCTGACAGTGCGGCACTCCCTCAGTACTGACCCTCTGACAGTGCGGTTCTCCCTCAGTACTGACACTCTGACAGTGCAGCACTCCCTCAGTACTGACCCTCTGACAGTGCAGCACTCCCTCAGTACTGACCCTCTGACAGTGCGGCACTCCCTCAGTACTGACCCTCTGACAGTGCGGCACTCCCTCAGTACTGACCCTCTGACAGTGCGGCGCTCCCTCAGTACTGACCCTCTGACAGTGCGGCACTCCCTCAGTACTGACCCTCTGACAGTGCGGCACTCCCTCAGTACTGACCCTCTGACTGTGCGGCACTCCCTCAGTACTGACCCTCTGACAGTGCGGTTCTCCCTCAGTACTGACCCTCTGACCGTGCGGCACTCCCTCAGTACTGACCCTCTGACACTTCAGCACTCCCTCAGTACTGACTCTCTGACAGTGCGGGGCTCCCTCAGTACTGACCCTCTGACAGTGCGGCACTCCCTCAGTACTGACCCTCTGACAGTGCGGCACTCCCTCATTACTGACCCTCTGACAGTGCGGCACTCCCTCAGTACTGACCCTCTGACAGTGCGGTTCTCACTCAGTACTGACTCTCTGACAGTGCAGCACTCCCTCAGTACTGACGCTCTGACAGTGCGGCGCTCCCTCAGTACTGACCCTCTGACAGTGCGGCATTCCCTCAGTACTGACCCTCTGACAGTGCGGCATTCCCTCAGTACTGACCCTCTTTCAGTGCGGCAGTCCCTCAGTCGTGACCCTCTGACAGTGCAGCACTCCCTCAGTACTGACCCTCTGACAGTGCGGCACTCCCTCAGTACTGACCCTCTTTCAGTGCGGCAGTCCCTCAGTCGTGACCCTCTGACAGTGCAGCACTCCCTCAGTACTGACCCTCTTTCAGTGCGGCAGTCCCTCAGTCGTGACCCTCTGACAGTGCAGCACTCCCTCAGTACTGACCCTCTGACAGTGCAGCACTCCCTCAGTACTGACCCTCTGACAGTGCAGCACTCCCTCAGTACTGACCCTCTGACAGTGCGGCACTCCCTCAGTACTGACCCTCTGACAGTGCGGCACTCCCTCAGTACTGACCCTCTGACAGTGCGGCGCTCCCTCAGTACTGACCCTCTGACAGTGCGGCACTCCCTCAGTACTGACCCTCTGACAGTGCGGCACTCCCTCAGTACTGACCCTCTGACAGTGCGGCACTCCCTCAGTACTGACCCTCTGACAGTGCGGTTCTCCCTCAGTACTGACCCTCTGACCGTGCGGCACTCCCTCAGTACTGACCCTCTGACACTTCAGCACTCCCTCAGTACTGACCCTCTGACAGTGCGGCGCTCCCTCAGTACTGACCCTCTGACAGTGCGGCACTCCCTCAGTACTGACCCTCTGACAGTGCGGCACTCCCTCAGTACTGACCCTCTGACAGTGCGGTTCTCACTCAGTACTGACTCTCTGACAGTGCAGCACTCCCTCAGTACTGACGCTCTGACAGTGCGGCGCTCCCTCAGTACTGACCCTCTGACAGTGCGGCACTCCCTCAGTACTGACCCTCTGACAGTGCGGCATTCCCTCAGTACTGACCCTCTGACAGTGCGGCACTCCCTCAGTACTGACCCTCTGACAGTGCGGCACTCCCTCAGTACTGACCCTCTTTCAGTGCGGCAGTCCCTCAGTCGTGACCCTCTGACAGTGCAGCACTCCCTCAGTACTGACCCTCTGACAGTGCAGCACTCCCTCAGTACTGACCCTCTGACAGTGCGGCACTCGCTCAGTACTGACCCTCTGACAGTGCAGCACTCCCTCAGTACTGACCCTCTGACAGTGCGGCACTCCCTCAGTACTGACCCTCTGACAGTGCGGCACTCCCTCAGTACGTACATCCGAATGGTCTTGTTCTGTTCTAATGGGGGATTGGTGCACAATTTGCCTACAATTGGCATTTGGTACTGAGAGGGTGTTGGTGGGAGGGATGGGCAGACTGTTTGGGTGTCTGGACACCAGGTGGAATTGAAATTCCTGCTCGCTGCGTTGAGCTGCCTGCCGTGGAATCGCTTAAACCCCGGATCTCAGTAACCTGAAGCTGGAGTTTATTGGTTTGAAATGAGCTTGTAAATCAGAGTCGCGGCCTGAGAAACAGCACATGTGGGCAGCGTGGCAGCGGTTGCAGTCTTCGCTACATCACGGATAAGGTTACAGGAGTGTGTGAGGGAGGAGAGGAGAAAGGGGATGTTTACAATCAGATTCCAGCACATGTTTGGAAAGGGTTGGAATATTCACCCTGAGCAGCACACGGAAATTGATGGGGACAGTGTAGAGGGAGCTTTACTCTGTATCTAACCCCGTGCTGTGTCTGTCCTGGGAGGGTTTGATGGGGACAGTGTCGAGGGAGCTTTACTCTGTATCTAAGCCCATGCTGTACCTGTCCTGGGAGTGTTTGATGGGGACAGTGTAGAGGGAGCTTTACTCTGTATCTAACCCCGTGCTGTACCTGTCCTGGGAGTGTTTGATGGGGGACAGTGTAGAGGGAGCTTTACTCTGCATCTAACCCCGTGCTGTCCCTGTCCTGGGAGTGTTTGATGGGGGACAGTGTAGAGGGAGCGTTACTCTGTATCTAACCCCGCGCTGTACCTGTCCTGGGAGTGTTTGATGGGGACAGTATAGAGGGAGCTTTACTCTGTATCTAACCCCGTGCTGTACCTGTCCTGGGAGTGTTTGATGGGGACAGTGCAGAGGGAGCTTTACTCTGTATCTAACCCCCTGCTGTACCTGTCCTGGGAGTGTTTGATGGGGACAGTGCAGAGGGAGCGTTAGTCTGTCTCTAACCCCGTGCTGTACCTGTCCTGCGAGTGTTTGGTGGGGGCAGTGTAGAGGGAGCTTTACTCTGTATCTAACCCCGTGCTGTACCTGTCCTCGGAGTGTTTGATGGGGACAGTGTAAAGGGAGCTTTACTCTGTATCTAACCCTGTGCTGTACCTGTCCTGGGAGTGTTTGATGGGGATAGTGGAGGGGGAGCTTTACTCTTTATCTAACCCCGTGCTGTACCTGTCCTGGGAGTGTTTGATGGGGACAGTGTAGAGGGAGCTTTACTCTGTGTCTAACCCCGTGCTGTACCTGTCCTGGGAGTGTTTGATGGGGACAGTGTAGAGGGAGCTTTACTCTGTATCTAACCCCGTGCTGTACCTGTCCTGGGAGGGTTTGATGGGGACAGTGTAGAGGGAGCTTTACTCTGTATCTAAGCCCATGCTGTACCTGTCCTGGGAGTGTTTGATGGGGACAGTGTAGAGGGAGCTTTACTCTGTATCTAACCCCGTGCTGTACCTGTCCTGGGAGTGTTTGATGGGGGACAGTGTAGAGGGAGCTTTACTCTGCATCTAACCCCGTGCTGTCCCTGTCCTGGGAGTGTGTGATGGGGGCCAGTGTAGAGGGAGCGTTACTCTGTATCTAACCCCGCGCTGTACCTGTCCTGGGAGTGTTTGATGGGGACAGTATAGAGGGAGCTTTACTCTGTATCTAACCACATGCTGTACCTGTCCTGGGAGTGTTTGATGGGGGACAGTGTAGAGGGAGCTTTACTCTGCATCTAACCCCGCGCTGTCCCTGTCCTGGGAGTGTTTGATGGGGACAGTGTAGAGGGAGCGCTACTCTGTATCTAACCCCGCGCTGTACCTGTCCTGTGAGTGTTTGATGGGGACAGTATAGAGGGAGCTTTACTCTGTATCTAACCACATGCTGTACCTGTCCTGGGAGTGTTTGATGGGGACAGTGTAGAGGGAGCTTTACTCTGTATCTAACCCCCTGCTGTACCTGTCCTGGGAGTGTTTGATGGGGACAGTGCAGAGGGAGCGTTAGTCTGTCTCTAACCCCGTGCTGTACCTGTCCTGCGAGTGTTTGGTGGGGGCAGTGTAGAGGGAGCTTTACTCTGTATCTAACCCCGTGCTGTACCTGTCCTCGGAGTGTTTGATGGGGACAGTGTAAAGGGAGCTTTACTCTGTATCTAACCCTGTGCTGTACCTGTCCTGGGAGTGTTTGATGGGGATAGTGGAGGGGGAGCTTTACTCTTTATCTAACCCCGTGCTGTACCTGTCCTGGGAGTGTTTGATGGGGACAGTGTAGAGGGAGCTTTACTCTGTGTCTAACCCCGTGCTGTACCTGTCCTGGGAGTGTTTGATGGGGACAGTGTAGAGGGAGCTTTACTCTGTATCTAACCCCGTGCTGTACCTGTCCTGGGAGGGTTTGATGGGGACAGTGTAGAGGGAGCTTTACTCTGTATCTAAGCCCATGCTGTACCTGTCCTGGGAGTGTTTGATGGGGACAGTGTAGAGGGAGCTTTACTCTGTATCTAACCCCGTGCTGTACCTGTCCTGGGAGTGTTTGATGGGGGACAGTGTAGAGGGAGCTTTACTCTGCATCTAACCCCGTGCTGTCCCTGTCCTGGGAGTGTGTGATGGGGGCCAGTGTAGAGGGAGCGTTACTCTGTATCTAACCCCGCGCTGTACCTGTCCTGGGAGTGTTTGATGGGGACAGTATAGAGGGAGCTTTACTCTGTATCTAACCACATGCTGTACCTGTCCTGGGAGTGTTTGATGGGGGACAGTGTAGAGGGAGCTTTACTCTGCATCTAACCCCGCGCTGTCCCTGTCCTGGGAGTGTTTGATGGGGACAGTGTAGAGGGAGCGTTACTCTGTATCTAACCCCGCGCTGTACCTGTCCTGTGAGTGTTTGATGGGGACAGTATAGAGGGAGCTTTACTCTGTATCTAACCACATGCTGTACCTGTCCTGGGAGTGTTTGATGGGGACAGTGTAGAGGGAGCTTTACTCTGTATCTAACCCCGTGCTGTACCTGTCCTGGGAGTGTTTGATGGGGACAGTGTAGAGGGAGCTTTACTCTGTATCTAACCCCGTGCTGTACCTGTCCTGGGAGTGTTTGATGGGGACAGTGCAGAGGGAGCTTTACTCTGTATCTAACCCCCTGCTGTACATGTCCTGGGAGTGTTTGATGGTGACAGTGCAGAGGGAGCGTTACTCTGTCTCTAACCCGGTGCTGTACCTGTCCTGCGAGTGTTTGGTGGGGGCAGTGTAGAGGGAGCTTTACTCTGTATCTAACCCCGTGCTGTACCTGTCCTCGGAGTGTTTGATGGGGACAGTGTAAAGGGAGCTTTACTCTGTATCTAACCCTGTGCTGTACCTGTCCTGGGAGTGTTTGATGGGGATAGTGGAGGGGGAGCTTTACTCTTTATCTAACCCCGTGCTGTACCTGTCCTGGGAGTGTTTGATGGGGACAGTGTAGAGGGAGCTTTACTCTGTATCTAACCCCGTGCTGTACCTGTCCTGGGAGTGTTTGATGGGGACAGTGTAGAGGGAGCTTTACTCTGTGTCTAACCCCGTGCTGTACCTGTCCTGGGAGTGTTTGATGGGGACAGTGTAGAGGGAGCTTTACTCTGTGTCTAACCCCGTGCTGTACCTGCCCTGGGAGTGTTTTTTTTTTTTTATTAAATATTTTATTGAAAATTTTTGGTCAACCAACACAGTACATTGTGCATCCTTTACACAATATTATAACAACACAAATAACAATGACCTATTTTATAAACAAAAAAAAAATGAATAAATAATAAATAACAAAAATGAAAACTAGCCCTAATTGGCAACTGCCTTGTCACAAGTAACACTCTCCAAAAATATAATTTAACAGTCCAATATATAATTATCTGTCGCAACGACCTATACATTCTATACAGTATATATTAACAACCCTGAGAGTCCTTCTGGTTCCCCCCCCCCCCCCCCACCCCGATCCTGGGCTGCTGCTGCTGCCTTCTTTTTCCCATTCCATCTATCTTTCTGCGAGGTATTCGACGAACGGTTGCCACCGCCTGGTGAACCCTTGAGCCGACCCCCTTAGGACGAACTTAATCCGCTCTAGCTTTATAAACCCCGCCATATCATTTATCCAGGTCTCCACCCCCGGGGGCTTGGCTTCTTTCCACATTAACAATATCCTGCGCCGGGCTACTAGGGACGCAAAGGCCAAAACATCAGCCTCTCTCGCCTCCTGCACTCCCGGCTCTTGTGCAACCCCAAATATAGCCAACCCCCAGCTTGGTTCGACCCGGACCCCCACTACTTTTGAAAGCACCTTTGTCACCCCCATCCAAAACCTCTGTAGTGCCGGGCATGACCAAAACATATGGGTATGATTCGCTGGGCTTCTCGAGCACCTCGCACACCTATCCTCCACCCCAAAACATTTACTGAGCCGTGCTCCAGTCATATGTGCCCTGTGTAATACCTTAAACTGAATCAGGCTTAGCCTGGCACACGAGGACGACGAGTTTACCCTGCTTAGGGCATCTGCCCACAGCCCCTCCTCGATCTCCTCCCCCAGCTCTTCTTCCCATTTCCCTTTTAGTTCATCTACCATAGTCTCCCCTTCCTCCCTCATTTCCCTATATATATCTGACACCTTACCATCCCCCACCCATGTCTTTGAGATCACTCTGTCCTGCACCTCTTGTGTCGGGAGCTGCGGGAATTCTCTCACCTGTTGCCTCGCAAAAGCCCTCAGTTGCATATACCTGAATGCATTCCCTTGGGGCAACCCATATTTCTCGGTCAGCGCTCCCAGACTCGCGAACTTCCCATCCACAAACAGATCTTTCAGTTGCGTTATTCCTGCTCTTTGCCACATTCCATATCCCCCATCCATTCCCCCCGGGGCAAACCTATGGTTGTTTCTTATCGGGGACCCCCCCAAGGCTCCAGTCTTTCCCCTATGCCGTCTCCACTGTCCCCAAATCTTCAGTGTAGCCACCACCACCGAGCTTGTGGTGTAGTTCCTTGGTGAGAACGGCAATGGGGCTGTCACCATAGCCTGCAGGCTAGTCCCCCTACAGGACGCCCTCTCTAATCTCTTCCACGCTGCTCCCTCCTCCTCTCCCATCCACTTACTCACCATTGAAATATTAGCGGCCCAATAATACTCACTTAGGCTCGGTAGTGCCAGCCCCCCCCCTATCCCTGCTACGCTGTAAGAATCCCTTCCTCACTCTCGGGGTCTTCCCGGCCCACACAAAACCCATGATGCTCTTTTCAATCCTTTTTAAAAAAGCCTTCGTGATCACCACCGGGAGGCACTGAAACACAAAGAGGAATCTCGGGAGGACCACCATCTTAACCGCCTGCACCCTCCCTGCCATTGACAGGGATACCATATCCCATCTCTTGAAATCCTCCTCCATCTGTTCCACCAACCGCGTTAAATTTAACCTATGCAATGTGCCCCAATTCTTAGCTATCTGGATCCCCAGGTAACGAAAGTCCCTTGTTACCTTCCTCAACGGTAGGTCCTCTATTTCTCTACTCTGCTCCCCTGGATGCACCACAAACAGCTCACTCTTCCCCATGTTCAATTTATACCCTGAAAAATCCCCAAACTCCCCAAGTATCCGCATTATTTCTGGCATCCCCTCCGCCGGGTCCGCCACGTATAGTAGCAAATCGTCCGCATACAAAGATACCCGGTGCTCTTCTCCTCCCCTAAGTACTCCCCTACACTTCTTGGAACCCCTCAACGCTATCGCCAGGGGCTCAATCGCCAGTGCAAACAATAATGGGGACAGAGGGCATCCCTGCCTTGTCCCTCTATGGAGCCGAAAATATGCAGATCCCCGTCCATTCGTGACCACGCTCGCCACTGGGGCCCTATACAACAGCTGCACCCATCTAACATACCCCTCTCCAAAACCAAATCTCCTCAACACCTCCCACAAATAATCCCACTCCACTCTATCAAATGCTTTCTCGGCATCCATCGCCACTACTATCTCCGTTTCTCCCTCTGGTGGGGCCATCATCATTACCCCTAACAACCTCCGTATATTCGTGTTCAGCTGTCTCCCCTTCACAAACCCAGTTTGGTCCTCGTGGACCACCCCCGGGACACATTCCTCTATTCTCATTGCCATTACCTTGGCCAGGACCTTGGCATCTACATTTAGGAGGGAAATAGGTCTATAGGACCCGCATTGTAGCGGGTCCTTTTCCTTCTTTAAGAGAAGCGATATCGTTGCTTCAGACATAGTCGGGGGCAGTTGTCCCCTTTCCTTTGCCTCATTAAAGGTCCTCGTCAGTACCGGGGCGAGCAAGTCCACATATTTTCTATAGAATTCGACTGGGAATCCATCCGGTCCCGGGGCCTTTCCCGCCTGCATGCTCCTAATTCCTTTCACCACTTCTTCTACCTCGATCTGTGCTCCCAGTCCCACCCTTTCCTGCTCTTCCACCTTGGGAAATTCCAGCCGATCCAAGAAGCCCATCATTCTCTCCCTCCCATCCGGGGGTTGAGCTTCATATAATTTTTTATAAACTGTCTTGAACACTCCATTCACTCTCTCCGCTCCCCGCTCCATCTCTCCTTCCTCATCCCTCACTCCCCCTATTTCCCTCGCTGCTCCCCTTTTCCTCAATTGGTGTGCCAGCAACCTGCTCGCCTTCTCCCCATATTCGTGCTGTACACCCTGTGCCTTCCTCCATTGTGCCTCTGCAGTGCCTGTAGTCAGCAAGTCAAATTCTACATGTAGCCTTTGCCTTTCCCTGTACAGTCCCTCCTCCGGTGCTTCCGCATATTGTCTGTCCACCCTCAAAAGTTCTTGCAGCAACCGCTCCCGTTCCTTACCCTCCTACTTCCCTTTATGGGCCCTTATTGATATCAGCTCCCCTTCCTGGGAGTGTTTGATGGGGGGAGTGTTTGATGGGGGGAGTGTTTGATGGGGGGAGTGTTTGATGGGGGAGTGTTTGATGGGGGGAGTGTTTGATGGGGGGAGTGTTTGATGGGGAGTGTTTGATGGGGAGATTGTTTGATGGGGAGTGTTTGATGGGGGGAGTGTTTGATGGGGGAGTGTTTGATGGGGAGATTGTTTGATGGGGAGTGTTTGATGGGGGGAGTGTTTGATGGGGGAGTGTTTGATGGGGAGATTGTTTGATGGGGAGTGTTTGATGGGGGGAGTGTTTGATGGGGGAGTGTTTGATGGGGGAGTGTTTGATTGGGGTGTGTTTGATGGGGGAGTGTTTGATGGGGGAGTGTTTGATGCGGAGAGTGTTTGATGGGGACAGTGTTTGATGGGGGAATGTTTGATGGGGGAGTGTTTGATGGGGGCGTGTTTAATGGGGGGAGTGTTTGATGGAGGAGTGTTTGATGGGGATAGTGTTTGATGGGGAAGTGTTTGATGGGGGAGTGTTTGATGGGGGTGTGTTTGATGGGGGGCATGTTTGATGGGGGGAATGTTGGATGGGGGAGTGTTTGATGGGGAGAGTGTTTGATGGGGGTAGTGTTTGGTGGGGGAGTGTTTGATGGGGAGAGTGTTTGATGGGGTAGTGTTTGATGGGGAGAGTGTTTGATGGGGGGAGTGTTTGATGGGGAGAGTGTTTGATGGGGTAGTGTTTGATGGGGAGAGTGTTTGATGGGGGGAGTGTTTGATCGGGGTAGTGTTTGGTGGGGGAGTGTTTGATGGGGAGAGTGTTTGATGGGGTAGTGTTTGATGGGGAGAGTGTTTGATGGGGGGAGTGTTTGATGGGGAGAGTGTTTGATGGGGGTAGTGTTTGGTGGGGGAGTGTTTGATGGGGACAGTGTTTGATGGGGACATTGTTTGACGGGGGGAGTGTTTGACGGGGGGAGCGTTTGATGGGGGGAGTGTTGATGGGGAGAGTGTTTGATGGGGAGAGTGTTTGATGGGGAGAGTGTTTGATGGGGGTAGTGTTTGGTGGGGGATTGTTTGATGGGGAGAGTGTTTGATGGGGTAGTGTTTGATGGGGAGAGTGTTTGATGGGGGGAGTGTTTGATGGGGAGAGTGTTTGATGGGGGTAGTGTTTGGTGGGGGAGTGTTTGATGGGGACAGTGTTTGATGGGGACAGTGTTTGACGGGGGGAGTGTTTGACGGGGGGAGCGTTTGACTGGCTAGTGTTTGACGGGGGGAGTGGTTGATGGGGGAGTGTTTGATGGGGGAGTATTTGATGGGGGGAGTGTTTCATGGGGGAGTGTTTGATGGGGGAGTGTTTAATGGGGGGAGTGTTTCATGGGGAGTGTTTGATGGGAGAGTGTTTGATGGGGGGAGTGTTTGATGGGGGGAGTGTTTCATGGGGGAGTGTTTGATGGGGGAGTGTTTAATGGGGGGAGTGTTTCATGGGGAGTGTTTGATGGGGAGATTGTTTGATGGGGAGTGTTTGATGGGGAGATTGTTTGATGGGGGAGTGTTTGATGGGGAGATTGTTTGATGGGGAGTGTTTGATGGGGGGAGTGTTTGATTGGGGTGTGTTTGATGGGGGAGTGTTTGATGGGGGAGTGTTTGATGGGGGGAGTGTTTGATTGGGGTGTGTTTGATGGGGGAGTGTTTGATGGGGGGAGTGTTTGATGGGGACAGTGTTTGATGGGGGAGTGTTTGATGGGGATATGTTTGATGGGGGCGTGTTTGATGGGGGAATGTTTGATGCGGGGAGTGTTTGATGGGGGGAGTGTTTGATGGGGACAGTGTTTGATGGGGGAGTGTTTGATGGGGATATGTTTGATGGGGGCGTGTTTGATGGGGGAATGTTTGATGGGGGCGTGTTTAATGGGGGGAGAGTTTGATGGGGGAGTGTTTGATGGGGGTGTGTTTGATGGGGGGAATGTTGGATGGGGGAGTGTTTGATGGGGGAGTGTTTGATGGGGGTGTGTTTGATGGGGGGAATGTTGGATGGGGGGAGTGTTTGATGGGGGAGTGTTTGATGGGGGAGTGTTTGATGGGGAGAGTGTTTGATGGGGGAGTGTTTGATGGGGGTAGTGTTTGATGGGGACAGTGTTTGATGGGGACAGTGTTTGACGGGGGGAGTGTTTGACGGGGGGAGCGTTTGACTGGCTAGTGTTTGATGGGGGGAGTGTTTGATGGGGACAGTGTTTGATGGGGACAGTGTTTGACGGGGGGAGCGTTTGACGGGGGGAGCGTTTGACTGACTAGTGTTTGATGGGGGGAGTGTTTGATGGGGGTAGTGTTTGATGGGGACAGTGTTTGATGGGGACAGTGTTTGACGGGGGGAGCGTTTGACGGGGGGAGCGTTTGACTGGCTAGTGTTTGATGGGGGGAGTGTTTGATGGGGGAGTGTTTGATGGGGGAGTGTTTGATGGGGACAGTGTTTGACGGGGGGAGTGTTTGACGGGGGGAGCGTTTGACTGGCTAGTGTTTGATGGGGGGAGTGTTTGATGGGGGAGTGTTTGATGGGGGAGTGTTTGATGGGAGAGTGTTTGATGGGGGAGTGTTTGATGGGGGGAGTGTTTGATGGGGGGAGTGTTTAATGGGGGAGTGTTTGATGGGGGAGTGTTTAATGGGGGGAGTGTTTGATGGGGGTAGTGTTTGATGGGGACAGTGTTTGATGGGGACAGTGTTTGACGGGGGGAGTGTTTGACGGGGGGAGCGTTTGACTGGCTAGTGTTTGATGGGGGGAGTGTTTGATGGGGGTAGTGTTTGATGGGGACAGTGTTTGATGGGGACAGTGTTTGACGGGGGGAGTGTTTGACGGGGGAGCGTTTGACTGGCTAGTGTTTGATGGGGGGAGTGTTTGATGGGGGAGTGTTTGATGGGGGAGTGTTTGATGGGAAAGTGTTTGATGGGGGAGTGTTTGATGGGGGGAGTGTTTGATGGGGACAGTGTTTGATGGGGGTAGTGTTTGATGGGGACAGTGTTTGATGGGGACAGTGTTTGACGGGGGGAGTGTTTGACGGGGGGAGCGTTTGACTGGCTAGTGTTTGATGGGGGGAGTGTTTGATGGGGGTAGTGTTTGATGGGGACAGTGTTTGATGGGGACAGTGTTTGACGGGGGGAGTGTTTGACGGGGGGAGCGTTTGACTGGCTAGTGTTTGATGGGGGGAGTGTTTGATGGGGGAGTGTTTGAGGGGGGTGTTTGATGGGGGAGTGTTTGATGGGAGAGTGTTTGATGGGGGAGTGTTTGATGGGGGAGTGTTTAATGGGGGGAGTGTTTGAGGGGGGGTGTTTGATGGGGAGTGTTTGATGGGGGGAGTGTTTGATGGGGGAGTGTTTGATGGGGGGAGTGTTTGATGGGGGGTGTGTTTGATGGGGGGAGTGTTTGATGGGGGGAGTGTTTGATGGGGGAGTGTTTGATGGGGGAGTGTTTGATGGGGGAGTGTTTGATGGGGATATGTTTGATGGGGGCGTGTTTGATGGGGGAATGTTTGATGGGGGGAGTGTTTGATGGAGGAGTGTTTGATGGGGATAGTGTTTGATGGGGGGAGTGTTTGATGGGGGAGTGTTTGATGGGGGGAATGTTGGATGAGGGAGTGTTTGATGGGGGGAGTGTTTGGTGGGGGTGTGTTTGATGGGGAGAGTGTTTGATGGGGAGACTGTTTGATGGGGGGAGTGTTTGATGGGGGAGTGTTTGATGGGGGGAATGTTGGATGAGGGAGTGTTTGATGGGGGGAGTGTTTGGTGGGGGAGTGTTTGATGGGGAGAGTGTTTGATGGGGAGAGTGTTTGATGGGGGAGTGTTTGATGGGGGAGTGTTTGATGGGGACAGTGTTTGATGGGGGAGTGTTTGATGGGGGGAGTGTTTCATGGGGGATTGTTTGATGCGGGGAGTGTTTAATGGGGGGAGTGTTTCATGGGGAGTGTCTGATGGGGAGATTGTTTGATGGGGAGTGTTTGATGGGGAGATTGTTTGATGGGGGAGTGTTTGATGGGGAAATTGTTTGATGGGGAGTGTTTGATGGGGGGAGTGTTTGATTGGGGTGTGTTTGATGGGGGAGTGTTTGATGGTGGAGTGTTTGATGGGGGGAGTGTTTGATTGGGGTGTGTTTGATGGGGGAGTGTTTGATGGGGGAGTGTTTGATGCGGGGAGTGTTTGATGGGGGGAGTGTTTGATGGGACAGTGTTTGATGGGGGAGTGTTTGATGGGGATATGTTTGATGGGGGCGTGTTTGATGGGGGAATGTTTGATGGGGGCGTGTTTAATGGGGGGAGAGTTTGATGGGGGAGTGTTTGATGGGGGTGTGTTTGATGGGGGGAATGTTGGATGGGGGAGTGTTTGATGGGGGAGTGTTTGATGGGGGTGTGTTTGATGGGGGGAATGTTGGATGGGGGGAGTGTTTGATGGGGGAGTGTTTGATGGGGGAGTGTTTGATGGGGAGAGTGTTTGATGGGGGAGTGTTTGATGGGAGAGTGTTTGATGGGGGAGTGTTTGATGGGGAGAGTGTTTGACGGGGGTAGTGTTTGATGGGGACAGTGTTTGATGGGGACAGTGTTTGACGGGGACAGTGTTTGACGGGGGGAGCGTTTGACTGGCTAGTGTTTGATGGGGGGAGTGTTTGATGGGGGTAGTGTTTGATGGGGACAGTGTTTGATGGGGACAGTGTTTGACGGGGGGAGCGTTTGACGGGGGGAGCGTTTGACTGGCTAGTGTTTGATGGGGGGAGTGTTTGATGGGGGAGTGTTTGATGGGGGAGTGTTTGATGGGGACAGTGTTTGACGGGGGGAGTGTTTGACGGGGGGAGCGTCTGACTGGCTAGTGTTTGATGGGGGGAGTGTTTGATGGGGGTAGTGTTTGATGGGGACAGTGTTTGATGGGGACAGTGTTTGACGGGGGGAGCGTTTGACGGGGGGAGCGTTTGACTGGCTAGTGTTTGATGGGGGGAGTGTTTGATGGGGGAGTGTTTGATGGGGGAGTGTTTGATGGGGACAGTGTTTGACGGGGGGAGTGTTTGACGGGGGGAGCGTTTGACTGGCTAGTGTTTGATGGGGGAGTGTTTGATGGGGGAGTGTTTGATGGGAGAGTGTTTGATGGGGGAGTGTTTGATGGGGGGAGTGTTTGATGGGGGAAGTGTTTCATGGGGGAGTGTTTGATGGGGGAGTGTTTAATGGGGGGAGTGTTTGATGGGGGTAGTGTTTGATGGGGACAGTGTTTAATGGGGACAGTGTTTGATGGGGGGAGTGTTTGACGGGGGAGCGTTTGACTGGCTAGTGTTTGATGGGGGGAGTGTTTGATGGGGGAGTGTTTGATGGGGGAGTGTATGATGGGAAAGTGTTTGATGGGGGAGTGTTTGATGGGGGGAGTGTTTGATGGGGACAGTGTTTGATGGGGGTAGTGTTTGATGGGGACAGTGTTTGATGGGGACAGTGTTTGACGGGGGGAGTGTTTGACGGGGGGAGCGTTTGACTGGCTAGTGTTTGATGGGGGAGTGTTTGATGGGGGAGTGTTTGATCGGGACAGTGTTTGATGGGGACAGTGTTTGATGGGGACAGTGTTTGACGGGGGGAGTGTTTGACGGGGGGAGCGTTTGACTGGCTAGTGTTTGATGGGGGGAGTGTTTGATGGGGGAGTGTTTGAGGGGGGTGTTTGATGGGGGAGTGTTTGATGGGAGAGTGTTTGATGGGGGCGTGTTTGATGGGGGAATGTTTGATGGGGGGAGTGTTTGATGGGGGGAGTGTTTGATGGGGGACTGTTTGATGGGGGAGTGTTTGATTGGGGTGTGTTTGATGGGGGGCGTGTATAATGGGGGGAGTGTTTGATGGAGGAGTGTTTGATGGGGATAGTGTTTGATGGGGATGTGTTTGATGGGGGTGTGTTTGATGGGGGGCATGTTTGATGGGGGGAATGTTGGATGAGGGAGTGGTTGATGGGGGGAGTGTTTGGTGGGGGAGTGTTTGATGGGGAGAGTGTTTGATGGGGGAGTGTTTGATGGGGGAGTGTTTGATGGGGACAGTGTTTGACGGGGTAGTGTTTGACGGGGGGAGCGTTTGACTGGCTAGTGTTTGACGGGGGGAGTGGTTGATGGGGGAGTGTTTGATGGGGGAGTGTTTGATGGGGGGAGTGTTTCATGGGGGAGTGTTTGATGAGGGAGTGTTTAATGGGGCGAGTGTTTCATGGGGAGTGTTTGATGGGAGAGTGTTTGATGGGGGGAGTGTTTGATGGGGGGAGTGTTTCATGGGGGAGTGTTTGATGGGGAGTGTTTAATGGGGGGAGTGTTTGATGGGGAGTGTTTGATGGGGAGATTGTTTGATGGGGAGCGTTTGATGGGGAGATTGTTTGATGGGGGAGTGTTTGATGGGGAGAGTGTTTGATTGGGGTGTGTTTGATGCGGGGAGTGTTTGATGGGGGAGTGTTTGATGGGGACAATGTTTGATGGGGGAGTGTTTGATGGGGATACGTTTGATGGGGGCGTGTTTGATGGGGAATGTTTGATGGGGGCGTGTTTGATGGGGGAGTGTTGGATGGGGGAGTGTTTGATGCGGGGAGTGTTTGATGGGGGAGTGTTTGATGGGGACAATGTTTGATGGGGGAGTGTTTGATGGGGATACGTTTGATGGGGGCGTGTTTGATGGGGAATGTTTGATGGGGGCGTGTTTGATGGGGGAGTGTTTGATGGGGATAGTGTTTGATGGGGAAGTGTTTGATGGGGGAGTGTTTGATGGGGGAGTGTTTGATGGGGGAGTGTTTGATGGGGGAGTGTTTGATGGGGGGTGTGTTTGATGGGGGAGTGTTTGATGGGGGAGTGTTTGATGGGGGTGTGTTTGATGGGGGGCATGTTTGATGGGGGAGTGTTTGATGGGGAGAGTGTTTGATGGGGGTGTGTTTGATGGGGGGAGTGTTGGATGGGGAGTGTTTGATGGGGGAGTGTTTGATGGGGGTAGTGTTTGATGGGGACAGTGTTTGACGGGGGGAGTGTTTGACGGGGGGAATGTTGGATGGGGGAGTGTTTGATGGGGGAGTGTTTGATGGGGATAGTGTTTGATGGGGAAGTGTTTGATGGGGAGATTGTTTGATGGGGGAGTGTTTGATGGGGGAGTGTTTGATGGGGGTGTGTTTGATGGGGGGAATGTTGGATGGGGGAGTGTTTAATGGGGGTGTGTTTGATGGGGGTAGTGTTTGATGGGGACCGTGTTTGATGGGGGGAGTGTTTGATGGGGGAGTGTTTGATGGGGGTAGTTTTTGATGGGGACAGTGTTTGATGGGGGGAGTGTTTGATGGGGGAGTGTTTGATGGGGGTGTGTTTGATGGGGGGAATGTTGGATGGGGGTGTGTTTGATGGGGGGAGTGTTTGATGGGGGGAGTGTTTGATGGGGGAGTGTTTGATGGGGGTAGTGTTTGATGGGGACAGTGTTTGATGGGGGGAGTGTTTGACGGGGGGAGCGTTTGACTGGCTAGTGTTTGATGGGGGGTGTGTTTGATGGGGGAGTGTTTGATGGGGGAGTGTTTGATGGGGGAGTGTTTGATGGGGGGAGTGTTTGATGGGGGGAGTGTTTCATGGGGGAGTGTTTGATGGGGGAGTGTTTGATGGGGAGTGTTTGATGGGGGGGTGTTTGATGGGGAGTGTTTGATGGGGGGGGTGTTTGCTCGGGGAGTGTTTGATGGGAGAGTGTTTGATCGGGGAGTGTTTGATGGGGGGAGTGTTTGATGGGGGGAGTGTTTGATGGGGGAGTGTTTGATGGGGGAGTGTTTGATGGAGGAGTGTTTGATGGGGGAGTGTTTGATGGGGGAGTATTTGATGGGGGAGTGTTTGATGGGGGATTGTTTGATGGGGAGTGTTTGATGGGGGAGTGTTTGATGGGGGAGTGTTTGATGCGGGGAGTGTTTGAGGGGGGAGTGTTTAATGGGGGGAGTGTTTGATGGGGGGGTGTTTGATGGGGGAGTGTTTTGATGGGGGAGTGTTTGATGGGGCGAGTGTTTGATGGTGAGAGTGTTTGATGGGGGAGTGTTTGATGGGGGTGTGTTTGATGGGGGGAGTGTTTGATGGGGGGAGTGTTTGATGGGGGAGTGTTTGATGGGGGGAGTGTTTGATGGGGGAGTGTTTGAGGGGGGAGTGTTTGATGGGGGATTGTTTGAGGGGGGAGTGTTTGATGGGGGGAGTGTTTGATGGGGGAGTGTTTGATGGGGGAGTGTTTGATGGGGGAGTGTTTGATGGGGGAGTGTTTGATGGGGGGAGTGTTTGATGGGGGAGTGTTTGATGGGAGGAGTGTTTGATGGGGGAGTGTTTAATGGGGGGAGTGTTTGATGGGGGAGTGTTTGATGGGAGGAATGTTTGATGGGGGGTGTGTTTGATGGGGGAGTGTTTGATGGGGGAGTGTTTGATGGGGGGAGTGTTTGATGGGGGAGTGTTTGATGGGGGGAGTGTTTGATGGGGGAGTGTTTGATGGGAAAGTGTTTGATGGGGGGAGTGTTTGATGGGGGGAGTGTTTGATGGGAGAGTGTTTGATGGGGAGTGTTTGATGGGGGGAGTGTTTCATGGGGGAGTGTTTGATGGGGGAGTGTTTGATGGGAAAGTGTTTGATGGGGGGAGTGTTTGATGGGGGGAATGTTTGATGGGAGAGTGTTTGATGGGGAGTGTTTGATGGGTGGAGTGTTTGATGGGGAGTGTTTCATGGGGACAGTGTTTGATAGGGGAGTGTTGGATGGGGATATGCTTGATGGGGGCGTGTTTGATGGGGGAATGTTTGATGGGGGAATGTTTGAAGGGGGAGTGTTTGATGCGGGGAGTGTTTGATGGGGAGAGTGTTTGAAGGGGGGGTGTTTGATGGGGGAATGTTTGATGGGGACGTGTTTAATGGGGGGAGAGTTTGATGGGGAGTGTTTGATGGGGGAGTGTTTGATGGGGGCGTGTTTGATGGGGATAGTGTTTGATGGGGAAGTGTTTGATGGGGGAGTGTTTGATGGGGGGCATGTTGGATGGGGGAGTGTTTGATGGGGACAGTGTTTGACGGGGTAGTGTTTGATGGGGGGAGTGTTTGATGGGGGAGTGTTTGATGGGGGAGTGTTTGATGGGAGAGTGTTTGATGGGGGAGTGTTTGATGGGGGGAGTGTTTGATGGGGGGAGGGTTTCATGGGGGAGTTTTTGATGGGGGAGTGTTTAATGGGGGGAGTGTTTGAGGGGGATGTTTGATGGGGGAGTGTTTGATGGGAGAGTGTTTGATGGGGGAGTGTTTGATGGGGGAGTGTTTGAGGGGGGTGTTTGATGGGGGAGTGTTTGATGGGGGTGTGTTTGATGGGGGGAGTGTTTGATGGGGGAGTGTTTGATGGGGGGAGTGTTTGATGGGGGAGTGTTTGATGGGAGGAGTGTTCGATGGGGGGTGTGTTTGATGGGGAAGTGTTTGATGGGGGAGTGTTTGATGGGGGGAGTGTTTGCTGGGGGAGTGTTTGATGGGGGGAGTGTTTGATGGGGGAGTGTTTGATGGGGGAGTGTTTGATGGGGGAGTGTTTGATGGGGGAGTGTTTGATGGGGGAGTGTTTGATGGGGGGAGTGTTTGATGGGGAGTGTTTGATGGGGGAGTGTTTGATGGTGGAGTGTTTGATGGGGGGAGTGTTTGATGGGGGGAGTGTTTGATGGGGGAGTGTTTGATGGGGGGAGTGTTTGATGGGGGAGTGTTTGATGGGGGAGTGTTTGATGGGGGGAGTGTTTGATGGGGGAGTGTTTGATGGGGGAGTGTTTGATGGGGGGAGTGTTTGATGGGGGGAGTGTTTGATGGGGGGAGTGTTTGATGGGGGAGTGTTTGATGGGAGGAGTGTTTGATGGGGGAGTGTTTGATGGGGGAGGGTTTGATGCGGGGAGTGTTTGATGGGGGGAGTGTTTGATGGGGGCGTGTTTGATGGGAGAGTGTTTGATGCGGGGAGTGTTTGATGGGGGGAGTGTTTGATGGGGACAGTGTTTGATGGGGGTGTGTTTGATGGGGATATGCTTGATGGGGGCGTGTTTAATGGGGGGAGAGTTTGATGGGGGAGTGTTTGATGGGGGAGTGTTTGATGGGGACAGTGTTTGATGGGGGAGTGTTTGATGGTGGAGTGTTTGATGGGGGGAGTGTTTGATGGGGAGAGTGTTTGATGGGGGGAGTGTTTGATGGGGGAGTGTTTGATGGGGGAGTGTTTGATGGGGGGAGTGTTTGATGGGGAGAGTGTTTGATGGTGGAGTGTTTGATGGGAGAGTGTTTGATGGGGGAGTGTTTGATGGGGGGAGTGTTTGATGGGGGAGTGTTTGATGGGGGAGTGTTTGATGGGGGAGTGTTTAATGGGGGAGTGTTTGATGGGGGAGTGTTTGATGGGGGGTGTGTTTGATGGGGGAGTGTTTGATGGGGGAGTGTTTGATGGGGGAGTGTTTGATGGGGGGAGTGTTTGATGGGGGAGTGTTTGATGGGGGAGTGTTTGATGGGGACAGTGTTTGATGGGGACAGTGTTTGACGGGGTAGTGTTTGACGGGGGGAGCGTTTGACTGGCTAGTGTTTGACGGGGGGAGTGGTTGATGGGGGAGTGTTTGATGGGGGAGTGTTTGATGGGGGGAGTGTTTCATGGGGGAGTGTTTGATGGGGGAGTGTTTAATGGGGCGAGTGTTTCATGGGGAGTGTTTGATGGGAGAGTGTTTGATGGGGGGAGTGTTTGATGGGGGGAGTGTTTCATGGGGGAGTGTTTGATGGGGAGTGTTTAATGGGGGGAGTGTTTGATGGGGAGTGTTTGATGGGGAGATTGTTTGATGGGGAGTGTTTGATGGGGAGATTGTTTGATGGGGGAGTGTTTGATGGGGAGAGTGTTTGATTGGGGTGTGTTTGATGCGGGGAGTGTTTGATGGGGGAGTGTTTGATGGGGACAATGTTTGATGGGGGAGTGTTTGATGGGGATACGTTTGATGGGGGCGTGTTTGATGGGGAATGTTTGATGGGGGCGTGTTTGATGGGGGAGTGTTTGATGGGGGAGTGTTTGATGCGGGGAGTGTTTGATGGGGGAGTGTTTGATGGGGACAATGTTTGATGGGGGAGTGTTTGATGGGGATACGTTTGATGGGGGCGTGTTTGATGGGGAATGTTTGATGGGGGCGTGTTTGATGGGGGAGTGTTTGATGGGGATAGTGTTTGATGGGGAAGTGTTTGATGGGGGAGTGTTTGATGGGGGAGTGTTTGATGGGGGAGTGTTTGATGGGGGAGTGTTTGATGGGGGGTGTGTTTGATGGGGGAGTGTTTGATGGGGGAGTGTTTGATGGGGGTTTGTTTGATGGGGGGCATGTTTGATGAGGGAGTGTTTGATGGGGATAGTGTTTGATGGGGAAGTGTTTGATGGGGAGATTGTTTGATGGGGGAGTGTTTGATGGGGGAGTGTTTGATGGGGGTGTGTTTGATGGGGGGAATGTTGGATGGGGGAGTGTTTGATGGGGGTGTGTTTGATGGGGGTAGTGTTTGATGGGGACAGTGTTTGATGGGGGGAGTGTTTGATGGGGGAGTGTTTGATGGGGGTAGTGTTTGATGGGGACAGTGTTTGATGGGGGGAGTGTTTGATGGGGGAGTGTTTGATGGGGGTCTGTTTGATGGGGGAATGTTGGATGGGGGTGTGTTTGATGGGGGGAGTGTTTGATGGGGGGAGTGTTTGATGGGGGAGTGTTTGATGGGGGTAGTGTTTGATGGGGACAGAGTTTGATGGGGGGAGTGTTTGACGGCGGGAGCGTTTGACTGGCTAGTGTTTGATGGGGGGTGTGTTTGATGGGGGAGTGTTTGATGGGGGAGTGTTTGATGGGGGAGTGTTTGATGTGGGGAGTGTTTGATGGGGGAGTGTTTCATGGGGGAGTGTTTGATGGGGGAGTGTTTAATGGGGGGAGTGTTTGAGGGGGGTGTTTGATGGGGGAGTGTTTGATGGGAGAGTGTTTGATGGGGGGAGTGTTTGATGGGGGAGTGTTTGATGGGGGAGTGTTTGATGGGGGAGTGTTTGATGGGGAGTGTTTGATGGGGGGGTGTTTGATGGGGAGTGTTTGATGGGGGGGGTGTTTGCTGGGGGAGTGTTTGATGGGAGAGTGTTTGATCGGGGAGTGTTTGATGGGGGGAGTGTTTGATGGGGGGAGTGTTTGATGGGGGAGTGTTTGATGGGGGAGTGTTTGATGGAGGAGTGTTTGATGGGGGAGTGTTTGATGGGGGAGTATTTGATGGGGGAGTGTTTGATGGGGGATTGTTTGATGGGGAGTGTTTGATGGGGGAGTGTTTGATGGGGGAGTGTTTGATGCGGGGAGTGTTTGAGGGGGGAGTGTTTAATGGGGGGAGTGTTTGATGGGGGGGTGTTTGATGGGGGAGTGTTTTGATGGGGGAGTGTTTGATGGGGGGAGTGTTTGATGGTGAGAGTGTTTGATGGGGGAGTGTTTGATGGGGGTGTGTTTGATGGGGGGAGTGTTTGATGGGGGGAGTGTTTGATGAGGGAGTGTTTGATGGGGGGAGTGTTTGATGGGGGAGTGTTTGAGGGGGGAGTGTTTGATGGGGGATTGTTTGAGGGGGGAGTGTTTGATGGGGGGAGTGTTTGATGGGGGAGTGTTTGATGGGGGAGTGTTTGATGGGGGAGTGTTTGATGGGGGAGTGTTTGATGGGGGGAGTGTTTGATGGGGGAGTGTTTGATGGGAGGAGTGTTTGATGGGGGAGTGTTTAATGGGGGGAGTGTTTGATGGGGGAGTGTTTGATGGGAGGAATGTTTGATGGGGGGTGTGTTTGATGGGGGAGTGTTTGATGGGGGAGTCTTTGATGGGGGGAGTGTTTGATGGGGGAGTGTTTGATGGGGGGAGTGTTTGATGGGGGGAGTGTTTGATGGGAAAGTGTTTGATGGGGGGAGTGTTTGATGGGGGGAGTGTTTGATGGGAGAGTGTTTGATGGGGAGTGTTTGATGGGGGGAGTGTTTCATGGGGGAGTGTTTGATGGGGGAGTGTTTGATGGGAAAGTGTTTGATGGGGGGAGTGTTTGATGGGGGGAGTGTTTGATGGGAGAGTGTTTGATGGGGAGTGTTTGATGGGGGGAGTGTTTGATGGGGAGTGTTTCATGGGGACAGTGTTTGATAGGGGAGTGTTTGATGGGGATATGCTTGATGGGGGCGTGTTTGATGGGGGAATGTTTGATGGGGGAATGTTTGATGGGGGAGTGTTTGATGCGGGGAGTGTTTGATGGGGAGAGTGTTTGAAGGGGGGGTGTTTGATGGGGGAATGTTTGATGGGGGCGTGTTTAATGGGGGGAGAGTTTGATGGGGAGTGTTTGATGGGGGAGTGTTTGATGGGGGCGTGTTTGATGGGGATAGTGTTTGATGGGGAAGTGTTTGATGGGGGAGTGTTTGATGGGGGGCATGTTGGATGGGGGAGTGTTTGATGGGGACAGTGTTTGACGGGGTAGTGTTTGATGGGGGGAGTGTTTGATGGGGGAGTGTTTGATGGGGGAGTGTTTGATGGGAGAGTGTTTGATGGGGGAGTGTTTGATGGGGGGAGTGTTTGATGGGGGGAGGGTTTCATGGGGGAGTTTTTGATGGGGGAGTGTTTAATGGGGGGAGTGTTTGAGGGGGGTGTTTGATGGGGGAGTGTTTGATGGGAGAGTGTTTGATGGGGGAGTGTTTGATGGGGGAGTGTTTGAGGGGGGTGTTTGATGGGGGAGTGTTTGATGGGGGTGTGTTTGATGGGGGGAGTGTTTGATGGGGGAGTGTTTGATGGGGGGAGTGTTTGATGGGGGAGTGTTTGATGGGAGGAGTGTTCGATGGGGGGTGTGTTTGATGGGGGAGTGTTTGATGGGGGAGTGTTTGATGGGGGGAGTGTTTGCTGGGGGAGTGTTTGATGGGGGGAGTGTTTGATGGGGGAGTGTTTGATGGGGGAGTGTTTGATGGGGGAGTGTTTGATGGGGGAGTGTTTGATGGGGGAGTGTTTGATGGGGGGAGTGTTTGATGGGGAGTGTTTGATGGGGGAGCGTTTGATGGGGGAGTGTTTGATGGGGGGAGTGTTTGATGGGGGGAGTGTTTGATGGGGGAGTGTTTGATGGGGGGAGTGTTTGATGGGAGAGTGTTTGATGGGGGAGTGTTTGATGGGGGGAGTGTTTGATGGGGGAGTGTTTGATGGGGGAGTGTTTGATGGGGGGAGTGTTTGATGGGGGGAGTGTTTGATGGGGGGAGTGTTTGATGGGGGAGTGTTTGATGGGAGGAGTGTTTGATGGGGGAGTGTTTGATGGGGGAGGGTTTGATGCGGGGAGGTTTGATGGGGGGAGTGTTTGATGGGGGTGTGTTTGATGGGAGAGTGTTTGATGCGGGGAGTGTTTGATGGGGGAGTGTTTGATGGGGACAGTGTTTGATGGGGGTGTGTTTGATGGGGATATGCTTGATGGGGGCGTGTTTAATGGGGGGAGAGTTTGATGGGGGAGTGTTTGATGGGGGAGTGTTTGATGGGGACAGTGTTTGATGGGGGAGTGTTTGATGGTGGAGTGTTTGATGGGGGGAGTGTTTGATGGGGAGAGTGTTTGATGGGGGGAGTGTTTGATGGGGGAGTGTTTGATGGGGGAGTGTTTGATGGGGGGAGTGTTTGATGGGGAGAGTGTTTGATGGTGGAGTGTTTGATGGGAGAGTGTTTGATGGGGGAGTGTTTGATGGGGGGAGTGTTTGATGGGGGAGTGTTTGATGGGGGGAGTGTTTGATGGGGGAGTGTTTAATGGGGGAGTGTTTGATGGGGGAGTGTTTGATGGGGGGTGTGTTTGATGGGGGAGTGTTTGATGGGGGAGTGTTTGATGGGGGGAGTGTTTGATGGGGGGAGTGTTTGATGGGGGGAGTGTTTGATGGGGGAGTGTTTGATGGGGGAGTGTTTGATGGGGGGAGTGTTTGAGGGGGGAGTGCTTGATGGGTGGAGTGTTTGAGGGGGGAGTGTTTGATGGGGGGAGTGCTGGATGGGGGGAGTGTTTGATGGGGGGAGTGTTTGATGGGGGGAGTGTATGATGGGGGAGTGTTTGATGGGGAGAGTGTTTGATGGTGGAGTGTTTGATGGGAGAGTGTTTGATGGGGGGAGTGTTTGATGGGGGGTGTGTTTGATGGGGGGAGTGTTTGAGGGGGGAGAGTTTGGTGGGGGAGTGTTTGATGGGGGAGTGTTTGATGGGGTAGTGTTTGATGGGGGAGTGTTTGATGGGGAGTGTTTGATGGGGGGAGTGTTTGATGGAGGAGTGTTTGATGGTGGGAGTGTTTGATGGGGGAGTGTTTGATGGGGGAGTGTTTGATGGGGGGAGTGTTTGATGGGGGAGTGTTTGATGGGGGAGTGTTTGATGGGGGAGTGTTTGATGGGGGGAGTGTTTGATGGGGGAGTGTTTGATGGGGGGAGTGTTTGATGGGGGAGTGTTTAATCGGGGAGTGTTTGATGGGGGAGTGTTTGATGGGGGGTGTGTTTGATGGGGGAGTGTTTGATGGGGGAGTGTTTGATGGGGGGAGTGTTTGATGGGGGGAGTGTTTGATGGGGGGAGTGTTTGATGGGGGAGTGTTTGATGGGGGAGTGTTTGATGGGGGGAGTGTTTGAGGGGGGAGTGTTTGATGGGTGGAGTGTTTGAGGGGGGAGTGTTTGATGGGGGGTGTGCTGGATGGGGGGCGTGTTTGATGGGGGAGTGTTTGATGGGGGGAGTGTATGATGGGGGAGTGTTTGATGGGGGGAGTGTTTGATGGGGGGAGTGTTTGATGGGGGAGTGTTTGATGGGGGGAGTGTTTGATGGGGGGAGTGTTTGATGGGGGAGTGTTTGATGGGGGGAGTGTTTGATGGGGATAGTGTTCGATGGGGAAGTGTTTAATGGGGGGAGAGTTTGATGGGGGAGTGTTTGATGGGGGAGTGTTTGATGGGGGGAGTGTTTGATGGGGGAGTGTTTGATGGGGGAGTGTTTGATGGGGGAGTGTTTGATGGGGGGAGTGTTTGATGGGGGAGTGTTTGATGGGGGGAGTGTTTGATGGGGGAGTGTTTAATGGGGGAGTGTTTGATGGGGGAGTGTTTGATGGGGGGGGTGTTTGATGGGGGAGTGTTTGATGGGGGAGTGTTTGATGGGGGGAGTGTTTGATGGGGGGAGTGTTTGATGGGGGGAGTGTTTGATGGGGGGAGTGTTTGATGGGGGAGTGTTTGATGGGGGAGTGTTTGATGGGGGGAGTGTTTGAGGGGGGAGTGTTTGATGGGTGGAGTGTTTGAGGGGGGAGTGTTTGATGGGGGGAGTGCTGGATGGGGGGAGTGTTTGATGGGGGGAGTGTTTGATGGGGGAGTGTTTGATGGGGGAGTGTTTGATGGGGGAATGTTTGATGGGGAGTGTTTGATGGGGGGAGTGTTTGATTGGGCTGTGTTTGATGGGAGAGTGTTTGATGGGAGAGTGGTTGATGGGGGGAGTGTTTGATGGGGGAGTGTTTGATGGGGGAGTGTTTGATGGGGGAGTGTTTGATGGGGGAGTGTTTGATGGGGAGTGTTTGATGGGGGAGTGTTTGATGGGGAGTGTTTGATGGGGGAGCGTTTGATGGGGGAGTGTTTGATGTGGGAGTGTTTGATGGGGAGTGTTTGATGGGGGAGTGTTTGATGGGGGAGTGTTTGATGGGGGAGTGTTTGATGGGGAGAGTGTTTGATGGTGGAGTGTTTGATGGGAGAGTGTTTGATGGGGGGAGTGTTTGATGGGGGGAGTGTTTGATGGGGGAGTGTTTGATGGGGGGAGTGTTTGATGGGGGGAGTGTTTGATGGGGGAGTGTTTGATGGGGGGAGTGTTTGATGGGGGATGTTTGATGGGGGAGTGTTTGATGGGGGGAGTGTTTGATGGTGAGAGTGTTTGATGGGGGAATGTTTGATGGGGGGTGTGTTTGATGGGGAGTGTTTGATGGGGGAGTGTTTGATGGGTGGAGTGTTTGATGGGGATAGTGTTTGATGGGGAAGTGTTTAATGGGGGGAGAGTTTGATGGGGGAGTGTTTGATGGGGGAGTGTTTGATGGGGGGAGTGTTTGATGGGGGAGTGTTTGATGGGGGAGTGTTTGATGGGGGAGTGTTTGATGGGGGAGTGTTTGATGGGGGAGTGTTTGATGGGGGGTGTGTTTGATGGGGGAGTGTTTAATGGGGGAGTGTTTGATGGGGGAGTGTTTGATGGGGGGTGTGTTTGATGGGGGAGTGTTTGATGGGGGAGTGTTTGATGGGGGGAGTGTTTGATGGGGGGAGTGTTTGATGGGGGGAGTGTTTGATGGGGGAGTGTTTGATGGGGGAGTGTTTGATGGGGGGAGTGTTTGAGGGGGGAGTGTTTGATGGGTGGAGTGTTTGAGGGGGGAGTGTTTGATGGGGGGAGTGCTGGATGGGGGGAGTGTTTGATGGGGGGAGTGTTTGATGGGGGAGTGTTTGATGGGGGAGTGTTTGATGGGGGAATGTTTGATGGGGAGTGTTTGATGGGGGGAGTGTTTGATTGGGGTGTGTTTGATGGGAGAGTGTTTGATGGGAGAGTGTTTGATGGGGGGAGTGTTTGATGGGGGAGTGTTTGATGGGGGAGTGTTTGATGGGGGAGTGTTTGATGGGGGAGTGTTTGATGGGGAGTGTTTGATGGGGGAGTGTTTGATGGGGAGTGTTTGATGGGGGAGTGTTTGATGGGGGAGTGTTTGATGGGGAGTGTTTGATGGGCGTGTGTTTGATGGGGGAGTGTTTGATGGGGGAGTGTTTGATGGGGGGAGTGTTTGATGGGGAGAGTGTTTGATGGTGGAGTGTTTGATGGGAGAGTGTTTGATGGGGGGAGTGTTTGATGGGGGGAGTGTTTGATGGGGGATTGTTTGATGGGGGGAGTGTTTGATGGGGGGAGTGTTTGATGGGGGAGTGTTTGATGGGGGAGTGTTTGATGGGGGAGTGTTTGATGGGGGAGTGTTTGATGGGGGGAGTGTTTGATGGTGAGAGTGTTTGATGGGGGAGTGTTTGATGGGGGGTGTGTTTGATGGGGAGTGTTTGATGGGGGAGTGTTTGATGGGTGGAGTGTTTGATGGGGGAGTGTTTGATGGGGGAGTGTTTGATGGGGGGAGTGTTTGATGGGGAGTGTTTGATGGGGGGAGTGTTTGATGGGGGGAGTGTTTGATGGGGGAGTGTTTGATGGGGGGAGTGTTTGATTGTGGGAGTGTTTGATGGGGGAGTGTTTGATGGGGGAGTGTTTGATGGGGGAGTGTTTGATGGGGGAGTTTTTGATGGGGGGAGTGTTTGATGGGGGGAGTGTTTGATGGGGGAGTGTTTGATGGGGGGAGTGTTTGATGGGGGGAGTGTTTGATGGGGGAGTGTTTGATGGGGGGTGTGTTTGATGGGGGAGTGTTTGATGGGGGAGTGTTTGATGGGGGGAGTGTTTGATGGGGAGAGTGTTTGATGGTGGAGTGTTTGATGGGAGAGTGTTTGATGGGGGGAGTGTTTGATGGGGGAGTGTTTGATGGGGGGAGTGTTTGATGGGGGAGTGTTTGATGGGGGGAGTGTTTGATGGGGGAGTGTTTGATGGGGGAGTGTTTGATGGGGGGAGTGTTTGATGGTGAGAGTGTTTGATGGGGGAGTGTTTGATGGGGGGTGTGGTTGATGGGGAGTGTTTGATGGGGGAGTGTTTGATGGGTGGAGTGTTTGATGGGGATAGTGTTTGATGGGGAAGTGTTTAATGGGGGGAGAGTTTGATGGGGGAGTGTTTGATGGGGGAGTGTTTGATGGGGGGAGTGTTTGATGGGGGAGTGTTTGATGGGGGAGTGTTTGATGGGGGAGTGTTTGATGGGGGGAGTGTTTGATGGGGAGTGTTTGATGGGGGGAGTGTTTGATGGGGGAGTGTTTAATGGGGGAGTGTTTGATGGGGGAGTGTTTGATGGGGGGTGTGTTTGATGGGGGAGTGTTTGATGGGGGAGTGTTTGATGGGGGGAGTATTTGATGGGGGGAGTGTTTGATGGGGGGAGTGTTTGATGGGGGAGTGTTTGATGGGGGAGTGTTTGATGGGGGGAGTGTTTGAGGGGGGAGTGTTTGATGGGTGGAGTGTTTGAGGGGGGAGTGTTTGATGGGGGGAGTGCTGGATGGGGGCAGTGTTTGATGGGGGGAGTGTTTGATGGGGGAGTGTTTGATGGGGGAGTGTTTGATGGGGGAATGTTTGATGGGGAGTGTTTGATGGGGGGAGTGTTTGATTGGGGTGTGTTTGATGGGAGAGTGTTTGATGGGGGGAGTGTTTGATGGGGGAGTGTTTGATGGGGGAGTGTTTGATGGGGGAGTGTTTGATGGGGGAGTGTTTGATGGGGAGTGTTTGATGGGGGAGTGTTTGATGGGGAGTGTTTGATGGGGGAGTGTTTGATGGGGGAGTGTTTGATGTGGGAGTGTTTGATGGGGAGTGTTTGATGGGGGAGTGTTTGATGGGGGAGTGTTTGATGGGGGAGTGTTTGATGGGGGGAGTGTTTGATGGGGAGAGTGTTTGATGGTGGAGTGTTTGATGGGAGATTGTTTGATGGGGGGAGTGTTTGATGGGGGGAGTGTTTGATGGGGGAGTGTTTGATGGGGGGAGTGTTTGATGGGGGGAGTGTTTGATGGGGGGAGTGTTTGATGGGGGAGTGTTTGATGGGGGAGTGTTTGATGGGGGGAGTGTTTGATGGTGAGAGTGTTTGATGGGGGAGTGTTTGATGGGGGGTGTGTTTGATGGGGAGTGTTTGATGGGGGAGTGTTTGATGGGTGGAGTGTTTGATGGGGGAGTGTTTGATGGGGGAGTGTTTGATGGGGGAGTGTTTGATGGGGAGTGTTTGATGGGGGGAGTGTTTGATGGGGGGAGTGTTTGATGGGGGGAGTGTTTGATGGGGGGAGTGTTTGATGGGGGGAGTGTTTGATGGGGAGTGTTTGATGGGGGGAGTGTTTGATGGGGGGAGTGTTTGATGGGGGAGTGTTTGATGGGGGGAGTGTTTGATGGGGGAGTGTTTGATGGGGGGTGTGTTTGATGGGGGAGTGTTTGATGGGGGAGTGTTTGATGAGGAGTGTTTGATGGGGGGAGTGTTTGATGGGGGAGTGTTTGATGGGGGAGTGTTTGATGGGGGAGTGTTTAATGGGGGAGTGTTTGATGGGGGAGTGTTTGATGGGGGGTGTGTTTGATGGGGGAGTGTTTGATGGGGGAGTGTTTGATGGGGGGAGTGTTTGATGGGAGGAGTGTTTGATGGGGGGAGTGTTTGATGGGGGAGTGTTTGATGGGGGAGTGTTTGATGGGGGGAGTGTTTGAGGGGGGAGTGTTTGATGGGTGGAGTGTTTGAGGGGGGAGTGTTTGATGGGGGGAGTGCTGGATGGGGGCAGTGTTTGATGGGGGGAGTGTTTGATGGGGGAGTGTTTGATGGGGGAGTGTTTGATGGGGGAATGTTTGATGGGGAGTGTTTGATGGGGGGAGTGTTTGATTGGGGTGTGTTTGATGGGAGAGTGTTTGATGGGGGGAGTGTTTGATGGGGGAGTGTTTGATGGGGGAGTGTTTGATGGGGGAGTGTTTGATGGGGGAGTGTTTGATGGGGAGTGTTTGATGGGGGAGTGTTTGATGGGGAGTGTTTGATGGGGGAGTGTTTGATGGGGGAGTGTTTGATGTGGGAGTGTTTGATGGGGAGTGTTTGATGGGGGAGTGTTTGATGGGGGAGTGTTTGATGGGGGAGTGTTTGATGGGGGGAGTGTTTGATGGGGAGAGTGTTTGATGGTGGAGTGTTTGATGGGAGAGTGTTTGATGGGGGGAGTGTTTGATGGGGGGAGTGTTTGATGGGGGAGTGTTTGATGGGGGGAGTGTTTGATGGGGGGAGTGTTTGATGGGGGGAGTGTTTGATGGGGGAGTGTTTGATGGGGGAGTGTTTGATGGGGGGAGTGTTTGATGGTGAGAGTGTTTGATGGGGGAGTGTTTGATGGGGGGTGTGTTTGATGGGGAGTGTTTGATGGGGGAGTGTTTGATGGGTGGAGTGTTTGATGGGGGAGTGTTTGATGGGGAAGTGTTTGATGGGGGGAGTGTTTGATGGGGAGTGTTTGATGGGGGGAGTGTTTGATGGGGGGAGTGTTTGATGGGGGGGAGTGTTTGATGGGGGGAGTGTTTGATGGGGGGAGTGTTTGATGGGGGAGTGTTTGATGGGGGGAGTGTTTGATGGGGGGAGTGTTTGATGGGGGAGTGTTTGATGGGGGGAGTGTTTGATGGGGGAGTGTTTGATGGGGGGTGTGTTTGATGGGGGAGTGTTTGATGGGGGAGTGTTTGATGAGGAGTGTTTGATGGGGGGAGTGTTTGATGGGGGAGTGTTTGATGGGGGAGTGTTTGATGGGGGAGTGTTTGATGGGGGTGTGTTTGATGGGGGAGTGTTTGATGGTGGAGTGTTTGATGGGAGGAGTGTTTGATGGGGGAGTGTTTGATGGGGGGAGTGTTTGATGGGGGAGTGTTTGATGGGGGAGTGTTAGATTCGGATTATTTATGATCTTGTCCACCTGTGTCAGGAAGAATTGACGGATCGTTCTTGAGTTAAATGCAATTTGGATGAATCTCTCCCCAAATAAAGTAGATGAGATATAAAATGGGTCCTTTCTGTTTTGGTTTATTGGCAGTTGGGGAAGTTCTCTCTGGGGCAGGATCAGCGATTGGTCTGTGCACTGAAGGAGGCCATTCAGCCCATGGTGATCGAGCTGGTCCTGTCAATGCACGCACACCCCCTCCACCACAATTCCGGGAAGCGAATCCGAGATCCCAATCACTCCTTGCGGGAGAACCTTTCTCCCAGTGTCTCCACAGCTCCCTCTGGCAATCGCCATCACACCTTGCCCCTCTGGCCCTCATTCCTCTGCTGTGGGACGAGGAACCAGCTGCTGACCGACTAAACAGACGTCAACGCGGAGCTCCGACACAACTGTCCGACTGTGGGGTGCATCGCACTCTGGGAGTTGACTGGTCCCCTCGCCTGGTGACTCTGAGGAGCGGAGCGGGTGGCTGTGGGATTTGCACTGGGATGGGCCGACTTCCGACTGATTCCACTCTGGACCAGTCCTGCACGACTGAGGGAAGGCTGAGGAGGCAGAAGGCACGATGAGGACAATCCTGAGGGAGTGCCGCACTGTCAGAGGGTCAGTACCGGGGGAGTGCCGCACTGTCAGAGGGTCAGTACTGAGGGAGTGCCGCACTGTCGGAGGGTCAGTACTGAGGGAGTGCCGCACTGTCAGAGGGTCAGTGCTGAGGGAGTGCTGCACTGTCAGAGGGTCAGTACTGAGGGAGCGCCGCACTGTCAGAGGGTCAGTACTGAGGGAGTGCCGCACTGTCAGAGGGTCAGTACTGAGGGAGCGCCGCACTGTCAGAGGGTCAGTACTGAGGGAGTGCCGCACTGTCAGAGGGTCAGTACTGAGGGAGTGCCGCACTGTCAGAGGGTCAGTACTGAGGGAGTGCCGCACTGTCAGAGGGTCAGTACAGAGGGAGTGCCGCACTGTCAGAGGGTCAGTACTGAGGGAGTGCCGCACTGTCAGAGGGTCAGTACTGAGGGAGTGCCGCACTGTCAGAGGGTCAGTACTGAGGGAGTGCTGCACTGTCAGAGGTTCAGTACTGAGGGAGTGCTGCACTGTCAGAGGGTCAGTACTGAGGGAGTGCCGCACTGTCAGAGGGTCAGTACTGAGGGAGAGCTGCACTGTAAGAGGGTCAGTACTGAGGGAGTGCCGCACTGTCAGAGGGTCAGTACCGAGGGAGTGCCGCACTGTCAGAGGGTCAGTACTGAGGGAGTGCCGCACTGTCAGAGGGTCAGTACCGAGGGAGTGCCGCACTGTCAGAGGGTCAGTACTGAGGGAGTGCCGCACTGTCAGAGGGTCAGTACCGAGGGAGTGCCGCACTGTCAGAGGGTCAGTACCGAGGGAGTGCCGCACTGTCAGAAGGTCAGTACTGAGGGAGTGCCGCACTGTCAGAGGGTCAGTACTGAGGGAGTGCCGCACTGTCAGAAGGTCAGTACTGAGGAAGTGCCGCACTGTCAGAGGGTCAGTACTGAGGGAGTGCTGCACTGTCAGAGGGTCAGTACTGAGGGAGTGCCGCACTGTCAGAGGGTCAGTACTGAGGGAGTGCCGCACTGTCAGAGGGTCAGTACTGAGGGAGTGCCGCACTGTCAGAGGGTCAGTACTGAGGGAGCGCCGCACTGTCAGAGGGTCAGTACTGAGGGTGTGCCGCACTGTCAGAGGGTCAGTACTGAGGGAGTGCTGCACTGTCAGAGGGTCAGTACTGAGGGAGTGCTGCACTGTCAGAGGGTCAGTACTGAGCGAGTGCTGCACTGTCAGAGGGTCAGTACTGTGGGAGTGCCGCACTGTCAGAGGGTCAGTACTGAGGGAGTGCCGCATTGTCAGAGGGTCAGTACTGAGGGAGTGCCGCACTGTCAGAGGGTCAGTACTGAGGGAGTGCTGCACTGTCAGAGGGTCAGTACTGAGGGAGTGCCGCACTGTCAGAGGGTCAGTACTGTGGGAGTGCCGCACTGTCAGAGGGTCAGTACTGAGGGAGTGCCGCACTGTCAGAGGGTCAGTACTGAGGGAGTGCCGCACTGTCAGAGGGTCAGAGCTGAGGGAGTGCCGCACTGTCAGAGGGTCAGTACTGAGGGAGTGCCGCACTGTCAGAGGGTCAGTGCTGAGGGAGTGCCGCACTGTCAGAGGGTCAGTACTGAGGGAGCGCTGCACTGTCAGAGGGTCAGTACTGAGTGAGTGCCGCACTGTCAGAGGGTCAGTACTGAGTGAGTGCTGCACTGTCAGAGGGTCGGTACTGAGGTCGCACTGTCATTACGATCCTGGTCAGACCCGAATGGTTGCTAGGATAGTGAAGAGAATCCTCAGCGAGGAGAGGATACCTTCGCTCCAGCAGTGATGTCACACAAAATAGAGATCTGGTTTATTAAAACAAACTTTTTACAAACACACAATTAAAATATCTTTAACGTCACACCAGAAAATATCTCACAATTGCACCTTGAACATTGCTAATTAATACAGTGACACAATAACCCTCAACTGCTACCTTTACTTCCAATCAAACAGCAGAACCATCTCCAATCCCAATCCACTGTTAAGTACCATTAGCCTTTCAACTCGAAACGTTTCTGTCATGGTCATTCCTGTTTATTTCATCACTTTCCCTGGTTTATTTTGCCGGTACTGCTTTTGATCCGTGAATGATTGCTTGACCTGCGTCTTTAAGGCAAGCAGCAGAATTCAGAATCCTCTGTCCTCTCTGTTCCGCTCCAGAAAACCTGTGGGGGCTGTGTTTCTAAACCTACAGAGTACCTGAATGAATCTATCTGCAGGGGAACCAGTGCAGGCTGCCATCAAAGACCAGAACCTGCTCCTGTCTCCCCGGAAAGGCTGATGCTGCGGAACCTCTGACGTTGCGGAGGACCTGGACGACTGAATCAACATGATGGGCGGCGGACAGAGACTGTAACCTTTTTTAGGTTTGCTGGGACGGAAGATGTGCTCATAATCGGAAACAACGACTCTTTTGCCTTTTACTAATGTGTTTCACCCCTTCACACCCCTCTGTGCTTGTCTGTCATGTGTGTTTGTGTGTGTGCGTAGAGGGTGGGGGCACAAGTTAAATTGGGGAATTAGTAATTAGATAACCAATTGTATTTTCTGCATATTTCGTTACAGTCCTTGTTATAAATAAACAGTAATTGTGTTTACATTTACAAACCCGGTGACTATATTTATTGGGAAGTTCATGGCCGTAGACTTCGGGTGTTTTTCGAAGAATTATTGGGTCAACCACTTGTGTTGTGACTCCGGGGCCTGTGGGGCTGTAATTGATCTCACACCAGTCCAGGATGCCGTAATATCATTCGGGGGTCCGGGGGCTTTGGAAGTGTCGACCACAAGGTTTGTGGGCGGGGATCGCGCCGCGTCGGTGCCGACGGCGGCCCCCGCCCCCCCGGCAATTCTCCCGATGGGCCGAGCGGCCGTCGGTTTCTGGCCACAGTGCTAACCACTTGTGCTACCATGCAGTCAAAATGAGAGGGAATCAAAAAGAACAGAAGAATAAATGGAGATGGAGCAGAAAGAAAAAGGAGCAAGAAAAAGGGATTAAAATTGGAATGAGCTGGTTGGAATTAGAGAAGAAAAACCACAAGGGAGGGAGTTCCCGCTTGAGGGACTGGAAATTAGAGGGGTGCTTAACCTTAGAATGGAACCCAGTGCCAATATGTTTCAATCCATACAGGCCCTCCCAAAATTTGATGAAAAAGACGTGGAAACCTTTTTTAGGACATTTGAGAAAATAGTGGTCCAAATGGAATGGCCAAGAGAGAAGTGGACATTACCCATGCAGAGTACATTTTTGGGGGATGGGGGCACAGGAAGTTTGTGCTTCCCTGTCAGGGAAGGCGTCCAAGGATTATGAAGAGGTAAGAAAGGCTATTCTGGGTGCATACGGTTCCCGAGGCATAGAGCCAAGAGTTTGGGAATTTCAGGAGACAGCGAGGACAGACTTGTGCTGAATATGAAAGGGTTAAGGCAGAACAATTTTGATAGGTGTGAATGAGCATTGGGAGTTAAAACTGCCCATGAGGCTCTGAGAGAGATCATTCTCTTGGGGGAGTTGAAGAGTTCGCTACTTCTGTGATGAGAACCCACGTTGAAGACCAGAGGTGAAGATTGCTAGACAAGCAGCAGTTACGGCTGATGGTTGTGAGCCGATCCATAAATTTAAACCTTTATTCCGTCACCCCCATAATTTTGAACAGGATAGAAAGTGGGAGAGTGAGAGGAAGGCAAGTCGGCAAGGTAAAGAATGGATAGCTGGGAATGCTCCGAGATCTCCTGCTCAGACCAGGAAGGAAGGTGCTGAGGGTGGAGGTGACACTCCTACTGTCGCCTAGGAGAAACAAGGTGGGTCACGTTCACTCTGCATGTTGGAAGTCGCAAGGAAAGCCAATGGGACTTGTTGGAGTTCATAAGGAAGATTCCAACAAGGGAACTGATGCGACCCTCAATTCACACGAGACGAAGAGTTGAAGTGAACAGTGGTTTTAATCAGCTAGAACAGTGCCTGCCTGCGACTGCTCTGTGCTGAGTGCCGCCTACAGGCTGCAGGTTCATATACCACCCCCGAGGGGGCGGAGCCCACAGTACAATACAATTCACCGCAGGAACGAAAGTGGAGAATAGTGCAAGGCAGGCTGCAGCTTTAACTGGACTTAGGAGGCCTGAGCGAAACACTGCTGTGAGAGCAAGTGCGGGCAGTGAGGCAGTTAGAGCGGTCGCAGGTTCCAGTGACCTGGGGGTGGGGGCGGTGCTCTGCGAGACGGTGATGCAGGAATCGAGAGGCCGGTGGGATATGTTTTGAAAAAAAACGAAGTCCTTGCCAGAGGAGCTATTCCACCAACGGAAAAGAGGCCTTAGCCTTGCTACTAAAATATATATATTTGATTAAAGTTTTCAAACAAACTTTTTCCGTTTTTACAAATCAACATAAAAATAATGCAAAAACTGACAAATAACATTATTTAAATAATATAGTGAACTAGCAAAGTGACAAAAAATAATGCTCCCCCCCTTCCCCCCCCCCCCCCCCCCCCCCCCCCCGGGTTGCTGCTGCTGACGATCTATTTTCCCTTAATGTTCCGCGAGATAGTCAAGGAACGGTTGCCACCGCCTGGAGATCCCCTGAGCCGATCCTCTCAGCGCAAATTTTATTCGTTCCAGCTTTATGAACCCTGCCATGTCGTTTATCCAGGCCTCCACGCCCGGGGGGTTTCACTTCCTTCCACATGGGCGGCATGGACTGGTTGGGCCGAAGGGCCTGTTTTCATGCTGTAAACTTCTATGATTCTATGATTCTAGTAGGATCCTTCGCCGGGCTACCAGGGACGCAAAGGCCAGAATATCGGCCTCTTTCGCCTCCTGCACTCCCGGCTCTTCCGCCACCCCAAATATCGCTAACCCCCAGCCTGGCTCGACCCGGACCTTCACCACCTTTGAAATCACCTTTGCCACGCCCCCCCAGAAATCGTGCAGTGCCGGACACGACCAGAACATGTGTGTGTGGTTCGCCGGGCTTCCCGAGCACCTCCCGCACCTGTCCTCCACCCCGAAAAACCTGCTCAGTCTTGCTCCCGTTATGTGTGCTCTATGTAGAACCTTAAATTGGATCAGGCTAAGCCTGGCACACGAGGAAGAGGAATTTACCCTGCTTAGGGCATCAGCCCACAAACCCTCCTCAATCTCCTCCCCGAGCTCTTCTTCCCATTTTCAGCTCCTCTACCATCGCCCCCCCCCTCGTCTCTCATCTCCCGATATATTTCGGACACTTTTGCCCTCCCCGACCCATACCCCGGAAAGCACTCTATCCTGGATCCCCTGCGTCGGGAGCAGCGGAAATTCCCTCACCTGTTGCCTCGTAAACGCCCTCACTTGCATGGAGCTGAAGATATTCCCCGGGGGGCAACTCATACTTTTCCTCCAGCGCTCCCAGGCTCGCAAACGTCCCGACCATAAACAGGTCCCTCAGTCTCCTAATTCCTGCTCGTTGCCAGCTCTGGAACCCTCCGTCCATCCTTCCTGGGACAAACCTGTGGCTATTCCTGATCGGGGACCACACCGAGGCACCCGTCACCCCCCTGTGTCGCCTCCACTGCCCCCAGATCCTCAAGGTTGCCACCACCACTGGGTTTGTGGTGTACCTTTTCGGGGAGAACGGCAGCGGCGCCGTCACCAGCGCCTTTAGGCTCGTTCCTTTACAGGACGCCATCTCCAGCCTCTTCCACGCCGCCCCCTCTCCCTCCCTCATCCACTTACAAACCATCGCCACATTGGCGGCCCAGTAGTAGTCGTCCAGGCTCGGCAGCGCCAGTGCCCCTCTGTCCCTGCTACGCTGCTGGAACCCCCTCCTTACCCTCGGGGTCTTCCCTGCCCACACAAAGCTCATAGCGCTCCTGTCTATTTTTTTGAAAAAGGCCTTTGTGATCAGAATGGGGAGACACTGAAACACGTAAAGAAACCTCGGGAGAACCATCATTTTCACCGCCTGCACTCTGCCCGCCAGTGAGAGCGGCAGCATATCCCACCTCTTGAAGTCCTCCTCCATCTGCTCCACCAGTCGCGTCAGATTAAGTCTGTGTAGAGTTCCCCATTTCCTAGCTACCTGGATTCCCAAGTATCGGAAGCTCCGTTCCACTCTCCTTAACGGCAGGGCGTCTATTCCTCTTCCCTGGTCCCCGGAGTGTATTACAAAAAGCTCACTCTTCCCCATATTTAGCCGGTATCCCGAGAAATCTCCAAACTCCCTCAATATCTGCATGGCCTCTGGTATCCCCTCTACAGGATCCGCCACATATAGCAGTAAGTCATCAGCGTAGAGCGGCACTCGATGTCCCTCTCCCCCTCTAACTACCCCCCTCCATTTTCTGGAGTCTCTCAGCGCTATGGCCAGTGGTTCAATTGCCAACGCGAACAGTAATGGGGACAGGGGAACCCCTGCCTTGTTCCCCTGTGTAGCCGAAAATACCCCGACCTTTGCCGGTTTGTGACTACACTTGCCACTGGGGCCCCATATAGGAGTCTGACCCATCTGACAAACCCCTCCCCGAACCCAAACCTCCTCAGCACCTCCCACAAATAGTCCCACTCCACCCTATCAAATGAACTCTCCGCATCCATCGCCGCCGCTATCCCTGCCTCCCCCTCCGGTGGGGGCGTCATCATCACCCCCAGCAGCCGTCGAACGTTGACATTCAATTGTCTCCCCTTTACAAACCCTGTCTGGTCTTCATGCACCACCCCCGGGACGCAATCCTCTATCCTTGTCGCCAGCACGTTTGCCAGCAGCTTGGCGTCTACATTTAGGAGTGAGATAGGCCTGTATGACCCGCATTGCAGCGGATCTTTATCCCGCTTCAGAATTAATGATACCGTCGCCTCCGACATTGTCGGGGGTAGTATCCCCCCTCCCCTGGCCTCGTTAAAGGTTCTCGCCAACAGCGGGGCCAACAGATCCTTATACTTCCTGTAGAATTCCACCGGAAACCCGTCTGGTCCCGGGGCCTTCCCTGCCTGCGTGTTCCCCAGCCCCTTGGTAACCTCGTCCCCCCCAATCGGCGCCCCCAGCCCTGCCACCTCCTGCTCCTCCACCCTCGGGAACCTTAGCTGGTCCAGAAAATGTTGCATTCCCTCTTTTCCCTCCGGGGGTTGGGACTTATATAGCCTCTCATAAAAGGTCTTAAACACCTCATTTACATTCCCTGCTCTCCGCTCCATAGTTCCCGTTTCATCTCTAACTCCCCCTATTTCCCTCGCCGCTGTCCTCTTTCGCAGCTGGTGGGCCAGCAGCCGGTTCGTCTTTTCCCCATATTCGTATCTCATCCCCTGTGCCTTCCTCCACTATGCCTCCGCCTTCCCTGTGGTCAGCAGGTCAAACTCCGTCTGGAGTCTTCGCCTCTCCCTGTATAGTCCTTCGTCCGGGGCCTCCGCATATCTTTTATCCACCCTCAAAATCTCCCCCACTAATCTCTCCCTTTCTTTGCCCTCTTGTTTCTCCTTGTGAGCTCTAATGGAGATCAAGTCTCCCCTAACCACCACCTTCAGCACTTCCCATACTACCCCCACCTGGACCTCGCCATCGTCATTGGCCTCCAGGTACCTCTCAATACATCCCCGCACCCTTCCACAGACATCCTCATCCGCCAATAGTCCCACATCCAGTCGCCAGAGTGGGCGCTGCTCCCTCTCCTCTCCTAGTTCCAGATCCACCCAGTGCGGGGCATGGTCTGAAACGGCTATGGCCGAGTACTCCGTTCCTGCCACCTTCGAGATCAGTGCCCTGCTCAGAACAAAGCAATCTATCCGGGAGTATACCTCGTGGACATGGGAGAAAAAGGAGAACTCTTTGCCCAACGGCCTAGCAAATCTCCACGGATCCACTCCCCCCATTTGTTCCATAAACCCCCTAAGCACCTTGGCCGCTGCCGGCCTTCTTCCGGTCCTGGATCTCGACCGGTCTAGCCCTGGATCCAGCACAATATTAAAGTCCCCTCCCCATTACCAGGCTTCCCACCTCCAGGTCCGGGATACGTTCCGGCATCCGCTTCATAAATCCCGCGTCATCCCAGTTCAGGGCATATACATTTACCAGCACGACCTCCTTTCCTGCAATCTACCACTCACCATCACATATCTGCCCCCGTTATCCACCACTATATTCCTAGCCTCGAACGACACCCGTTTCCCCACCAGTGTCGCCGCCCCTCTGTTTTTCGCGTCCAACCCTGAGTGGAACACCTGTCCCACCCATCCGTTCCTTAGCCTAACCTGATCCGCCACCTTCAGATGCGTCTCCTGAAGCATGACTACGTCCGCCTTCAGTCTTTTTAAGTGCGCGAACACTCGGGCCCTCTTAATCGGCCCATTCAGGCCTCTCTCATTCCACGTGATCAGCCGGATTGGGGGGCCACTCCCCCCTCCCCCCCCCCCCCCCCCCGCCGACTAGCCATCCCCTTTTCTGGGCCAGCCCCCCGTCCGGGTCCCGCGCATCCACCCATCCCCCCAGGCGGCGCCTTCCCGTCCCGACCACCTCTTCTCTTGCCAGCTCCCCCTTGCACTCGGCAGTAGCAACCCAGTTAGTCCCCCCCCCCCCCCCCCCCCCCCCGCCCCCCACCCCCACCCCCCCCTGCTAGATCCCCATCTAGCTTGGTTACTCCCCCCATGATGCTTCCGAAAGTCAGCTAACTCCAACTGACCCCGGCTTCCCCCGTTCTCTCCTTGACCCCCCCTGTCCGTGGAACTCTCTTCCTTCCTGCGCCTATCTTCCCGCCATCATCTCCATAGCGCGGGAAAAAACCCCGCGCTTTCCTATCGGCCCCGCCCCCTATGGCGCAGCTCCCTCATTCCCCCCTCCCCCCCTCTCTGTCCCTTTTTCCACCGGCTCCCACATTTCTCCGTGTCCCCCCATCTAGAGGAGAGAGATTCCCCATCTATCGTTTCAATATTATAAACCTCCCATTCCCCAATTTACACTTCTGTACCACAACCTTGTTGTCTCCCCCCACCCCCCAACATCAGTCTCTCAGTTCTAGCCCAGTTTCTCTTCCTGGATGAAGGTCCATGCCTCCTCCGCCGTTTCGAAGTAGTAGTGCTTGCCCTGATGCGTGACCCACAATCGCGCCGGCTGCAGCATCCCAAATTTTATTTTCTTCCTGTGAAGCACCGCCTTGGCCCGATTGTAGCTCGCCCTCCTTCTCGCCACCTCCGCGCTCCAGTCCTGATACACTCGTATCACCGCATTCTCCCACCTGCTGCTCCGTACCTTCTTGGCCCAGCTCAAAACAGCCTCTCTGTCCGTGAAGCGGCAAAATCTCACCACTATCGCCTTTGGTCTCCTCGCAAGGACCCGGTGAGCCCCTTCCACCTCCAGGGGGCCCGAGGGGCCCTCAGCTCCCATTAGCGAATGGAGCATCGTGCTCACATAAGCCCCAACGTCAGCTCCCTCCGCTCCTTCGGGGAGACCTAGAATCCGGAGGTTCCTCCTCGAGCTGTTCTCCAGGGCTTCGAGCCTTTCGATACACCTCTTATGTAGCGCCTCAAGCGTCTCCGTTTTTACCACCAGGCCCGGTATCTCATCCTCGTTTTCGGCTGCCTTTGCCTTCACTCCACGGAGCTCTATCGCCTGGGCCTTTTGTGTTTCCTTCAGCCCATCGATTGCCAACAGCATCGGCGCCAGCACCTCTTTCTTAAGTTCCTCCACACACCGTCGGAGGAATGCCTGCTGGTCTGGGCCCCACGTCGTCTGGGCTCCGTCCGCCGCCATCTTGCTTCTCCCTTCTCTTCTCTGCCGCTGCTGCAGGGGATCCTTCGCAATCTGGCCACTGCCGCCGGTCCTTTCCATACACCCCCGGGGGGGGGACTCCTTCCTTCGTCGTCCCACGCTGGGTTTGGTCCGAAAAAATTTCCGTCGGGGCTCCCGAAAAGAGCCCAAACGTCCGTTAGAAAGGGGAGCTGCCGAAACGTGGGGCCTAGCAGTGCATCGTCGCAACCGGAAGTGGCCCTTCAGCACTTTGAAGTACATGACAATAAACAAGTCTTATTTATACAGACCATAATCCACTTGTGTTTATCGGGAAGCTTAAAACATGGAACGCAAGATTATCCCATGGGAGTTTGTTACTGCGACAGTTCAATGTTAAAATTGCACACATTCCTGAAACGGGTAATGTGATTGTGGATGTCTTGTCTTGCGTCCAGGGGTTGACTTGTTATCAATGTAGATATTGGGTAGGAAACTTGTGTTCTGGGGGCTGGGTATGTATTGGTGATTTACGTCTTGCATACCTCGTAATGAAACATCCGCAGGAAGCGAGGTATGTCAGGGCTCTTCCTGCTCTCCTTTATTTCCCCATTCTTCTCCTTTGCCGATATCATTTTTGATCCATGGGTGATTCATGGACATGTGTCTTCAAGTGGAGCAGCAGAGAGAATGGATTGGATTGGATTGGAGTAGATTGGTTGTCCCGAGGTACAGTGAGAAGTATTGTTCTGCGTACAGACCTGACAGATCGTTCCGTAAATGGAAAAACATTGGACAGACGATAAAACACACAATGTAAATAAACGCAGGCATCAGGTGAAGCGTACAGGGGTGTCGTATGTTGCTAACTTTGGTTGGCTCTTAATTTGTTGCCCGTTGTGTCTTTACTTAATTTGCTCTGTTTCTATAACCTTTGCTTGAGAGTCGCCAGGTATCTTTATGATACCACCACGAGGTTCAAGTTCAAGTACTGATCAATAACTCAACACACCGATTAGTAAGATTCAAATCAAAACACATTTATTATACACAGTCAATCACTACACATGCATAAAACTCTACTTACTAGACTATCTCTATCACTAAAAGGCCTAAACTTAGCTTTGGAACTGGCCCACCAGGTCGGGGGAACAATTGGCCTTTTGTTCGATTCTGAGCCTGCAGGATTCAAAAGCTGGTCTGGACTGGTAGCTAGGAGCGCCTGTCTCGTAGCGAGCATTGACTGGAGACTTACTTGGTTGATGCGGCAGCTTAGGCAGGTCACTGTCAAGGGTTGGTTCGAGCTGCTGAGTGACCCTGCCAAGAAGGACGAATTGAACTCGGGGGCTCTACTTTATAGTCCCCAGGGGCTTCCCGCCATTCGAGGCGGACCCCGTACCTGGTTCCAAGTGATTGGACTACGTTCCGATCACTTGGGTCGATTTCTCCAATACTGGAGCCGTTCCCTGATCGCTGGGCGGTGCCCGAGTGTCCGTTGTCCTTCCTTTGTCTTGGCTCCTGCTGGCGCCGAGGAGTCTGGCTTGGCCCTGTTCACCTTCCATGCTTCGGTTGTTCCCGGGGATCTCTCATTAATGTGCAGATGGCTGTTAGTCTCAGTGCTGTCTGGGCTTCTGCAAATTCTAATACACAGGAAACTTTGCACCTGCTAGTTTTTCCTGGCTTGACTGAATTTCCCTGCATTCTTTGCGGATCTCCATTTTAAGTCGGGAAGTGGCCAACACAGGTGGCTACAGGTATTAATCAGGTCAGTCCATAAGAGGGTCGTTTAGGAGTCTGGTGACAGCGGGGAAGAAGCTGTTTTCGAGTCTGTTCGCGCGTGTTCTCAGACTTCTGTATCTCCCGCCCGATGGAAGAAGTTGGAAGAGCGAGTAAGCCGGGTGGGAGGGGTCTTTGATTACGCTGCCCGCTCTCCCCAGGCAGCGGGAGGTGCAGACGGATGGGAGGCGGGTTCGTGTGATGGACTGGGCTTGCGGGAAAGAACAGCCTGCTCATCTCTGCGAGTTTGAAGAGGAGCTCCACACCTTCCAGCACCAAGGGGAGAGAGTGAGTGATGGGGGTGGGACACGGTTCGATTGATTGGCTGGGGGGGGGGGGACGACGGCAATGAATTGGCCGAGAAGGCTGCACTCTGCCCGGTAACAGGCGGTGGTTGGATCCTGCGCCAGTGGAGCGATTTACAGAGCCCCCAGGAGTTTCAGCTTGACGCCTGGTCACAGAAGGACAAGGGCGGCTATTCTCCGTCTCCAGAAAGCCTGTGAGTGCTGTATTCCTGTAACTAAGGAGCCCAGAACGAATCTACCGCAAAACCTTGGATTGAAAGCAAAGTTTGTAGAGGAGCAGGTTCTGGGAAACACCCGTCAGAAACAAAGAAGCATTTTCTCTTTCACTTCTGTTTTTTTTACCCCTTTATTCCCCTCTGTATTTGTCTATAACGTATGTTTGGGAGGGTGGGAGACAACCTAAAATGGGGCATTAGGTATTAATTAATAGTTAACCAGTTGTATTTGCTGCATATTACATGTTATAAATAAACAGTAATCGTGTTTACATTGACCCACCCGGTGACTGTAATTATTGGGCAGCCAAGGACCAAAGACTTTGGGCATTTTTCTCAGAATCATCGATTAATTCACTTGTGTTGTGGCCCCAGGGCCTGTGGGGTTCGAATTGATCGCGCGCTAGCCCAGGGTGTGGTAATACTCTATGTATGTGTCACCATGTGTGTGTGGGTATGTGAGTGAGACTGTGTGTGAGTGTGTGTGTGAGTGAGTGCGTGTGTGAGTGAGTGCGTGTGTGCGTGTGTGTGAGTGTGTGAGTGAGTGTGTGAGTGAGTGCGTGTGTGCGTGTGTGTGAGTGTGTGAGTGAGTGTGTGTGTGCATTTGTGTGTGTGAGTGTGTGTGTATGTGAGAGTGTGTGTGTGTGGGTGTGCATTTGTGTGTGTGTGAGTGTGTGAGAGTGTGAGTGTGTGTGTGTGCATTTGTGTGTGTGTGAGTATGTGTGTATGTGAGAGTGTGTGTGTGTGAGTGTGTGTGTGTGAGTGTGAATGTGTGCGTGTGTGAGTGTGAATGTGTAAGTGTGTGTGAGTGAGTGTGTGAGTGAGTGTGAGTGTGTGTGAGTGTATCTGAGTGTGAGTGTGTGCGTGTGTGTGTGCGTGTGTGTGCATTTGTGTGTGTGTGAGTGTGCGTGTGTGAGGGTGAATGGGTGCGTGTGTGAGTGTGAATGTGTGAGTGTGTGTGAGTGAGAGTGTGAGTGAGTGTGAGTGTGTGTGAGTGTATCTGAGTGTGAGTGTGTGCGTGTGTGTGTGCGAGTGTGTGTATTTGTGTGTGTGTGAGTGTGCGTGTGTGAGTGTGAATGTGTGTGTGTGTGAGTGTGAATGTGTGAGTGTGTGTGAGTGAGTGTGTGAGTGAGTGTGAGTGTGTGTGAGTGTATCTGAGTGTGAGTGTGTGCGTGTGTGTGTGAATGTGTGCATTTGTGTGTGTGTGAGTGTGTGAGTGTGTGAGTTTCTGTGTGAGAGTGTGTGAGTGTGTGGGTGTCTGTGTGGGTGTGAGTGTGTGAGTGAGTGTGAGTGTGTGTGTGAGTGCATCTGAGTGTGTGTGCGTGTCTGTGTGTGAGTGTGTGAGTGTCAGTGTGTGTGAGTGTGAATGTGAGTGTGTGTGTGAGTGAGTGAGTGTGTGAGTGAGTGTGTGTGCTTGAGTGTGTGTGAGTGTGTGTGAGTGAGTGTGTATGAGTGTGCATGTGTGAGTGTGAGTGAGTGTGTGTGTGTATGAGTGTGAGTGTATGTGTGTGTTAGTGAGTGTGAGTGTGACTGTATGTGTGAGTGTGTGTGTGAGGGTGTGTGAGTGTGTGCGTGTGCATGTGTGTGTGTATGAGTGTGTGTGTGTGAGTGAGTGTGTGTGTGTGAGTGTGTGTATGTGAGTGTGAGTGAGTGTGAGTGTGTGCATGTGAGTGTGTGTGTGTAAGTGTGAGTGTGTGTGCGTGTGAGTGACTGTGAGTGTGTGTGAGTATGTGTGTGTGCGAGTGTGAGTGTGTGAGAGGTGTTGTGATTGTGAGTGTGTGAGTGTGAGTGTGTGTGTGTGTGTGAGTGTGTGAGTGTGAGTGTGTGTGTGGGTGAGTGTGTGTGAGTGTCAGTGTGAGTGTGTGTGTGTGAGTGTGTGTGTGTGAGCATGAGTATGTGTGTATGTGAGTGTGTGAGTGTGTGTGTGATGGAGACTCTGTTACTCTCAGAGTCTAGAATATCAGCAGAATTCCTGCAGCAACACAATGTGTTTTCTGTGTTGAACTTGGCCGAAATCCAAAAGATTCACAGAAAGAAAATAAAGTTTGTTCTGATTCAATTTCCATCCTTTCAGATTGACTGATCCCCGGGGATCAGAGAGGCAGGAAACCAGACAGGGAGCAGCTCAACATCCCAAATATATAGTGGAGTGGGGGGGCGGGCGGGGGGGGATCATTGTTCACTTCATCAGTCCGGTCTGGGAGTGTTTCATGGGGACAGTGTAGAGGGAGCTTTACTCTGTATCTAACCCCGTGCTGTACCTGTCCTGGGAGTGTTTCATGGGGACAGTGTAGAGGGAGCTTTACTCTGTATCTATCCCCGTGCTGTACCTGTCCTGGGAGTGTTTCATGGGGACAGTGTAGAGGGAGCTTTACTCTGTATCTAACCCCGTGCTGTACCTGTCCTGGGAGTGATTGATGGGGACAGTGTAGAGGGAGCTTTACTCTGTATCTAACTCCGTGCTGTTCCTGTCCTGGGAGTGTTTGATGGGGACAGTGTAGAGGGAGCTTTACTCTGTATCTAACTCCGTGCTGTACCTGTCCTGGGAGTGATTGATGGGGACAGTGTAGAGGGAGCTTTACTCTGTATCTAACCCCGTGCTGTACCTGTCCTGGGAGTGATTGATGGGGACAGTGTAGAGGGAGCTTTACTCTGTATCTAACTCCGTGCTGTTCCTGTCCTGGGAGTGTTTGATGGGGACAGTGTAGAGGGAGCTTTACTCTGTATCTAACTCCGTGCTGTACCTGTCCTGGGAGTGTTTGATGGGGACAGTGTAGAGGGAGCTTTACTCTGTATCTAACTCCGTGCTGTACCTGTCCTGGGAGTGTTTGATGGGGACAGTGTAGAGGGAGCTTTACTCTGTATCTAACCCCGTGCTGTACCTGTCCTGGGAGTGTTTGATGGGGACAGTGTAGAGGGAGCTTTACTCTGTATCTAACCCCGTGCTGTACCTGTCCTGGGAGTGATTGATGGGGACAGTGTAGAGGGAGCTTTACTCTGCATCTAACTCCGTGCTGTACCTGTCCTGGGAGTGTTTGATGGGGACAGTGTAGAGGGAGCTATTCTCCGTATCTAACCCCGTGCTGTACCTGTCCTGGGAGTGTTTGATGGGGACAGTGTAGAGGGAGCTTTACTCTGTATCTAACTCCGTGCTGTACCTGTCCTGGGAGTGTTTGATGGGGACAGTGTAGAGGGAGCTTTACTCTGTATCTAACCCCGTGCTGTACCTGTCCAGGGAGTGTTTGATGGGGACAGTGTAGAGGGAGCTTTACTCTGTATCTAACCCCGTGCTGTACCTGTCCTGGGAGTGATTGATGGGGACAGTGTAGAGGGAGCTTTACTCTGTATCTAACTCCGTGCTGTTCCTGTCCTGGGAGTGTTTGATGGGGACAGTGTAGAGGGAGCTTTACTCTGTATCTAACCCCGTGCTGTACCTGTCCTGGGAGTGTTTCATGGGGACAGTGTAGAGGGAGCTTTACTCTGTATCTATCCCCGTGCTGTACCTGTCCTGGGAGTGTTTCATGGGGACAGTGTAGAGGGAGCTTTACTCTGTATCTAACTCCGTGCTGTACCTGTCCTGGGAGTGTTTGATGGGGACAGTGTAGAGGGAGCTTTACTCTGTATCTAACCCCGTGCAGTACCTGTCCTGGGAGTGTTTGATGGGGACAGTGTAGAGGGAGCTTTACTCTGTATCTAACCCCGTGCTGTACCTGTCCTGGGAGTGATTGATGGGGACAGTGTAGAGGGAGCTTTACTCTGTATCTAACTCCGTGCTGTTCCTGTCCTGGGAGTGTTTGATGGGGACAGTGTAGAGGGAGCTTTACTCTGTATCTAACTCCGTGCTGTACCTGTCCTGGGAGTGATTGATGGGGACAGTGTAGAGGGAGCTTTACTCTGTATCTAACCCCGTGCTGTACCTGTCCTGGGAGTGATTGATGGGGACAGTGTAGAGGGAGCTTTACTCTGTATCTAACTCCGTGCTGTTCCTGTCCTGGGAGTGTTTGATGGGGACAGTGTAGAGGGAGCTTTACTCTGTATCTAACTCCGTGCTGTACCTGTCCTGGGAGTGTTTGATGGGGACAGTGTAGAGGGAGCTTTACTCTGTATCTAACTCCGTGCTGTACCTGTCCTGGGAGTGTTTGATGGGGACAGTGTAGAGGGAGCTTTACTCTGTATCTAACCCCGTGCTGTACCTGTCCTGGGAGTGTTTGATGGGGACAGTGTAGAGGGAGCTTTACTCTGTATCTAACCCCGTGCTGTACCTGTCCTGGGAGTGATTGATGGGGACAGTGTAGAGGGAGCTTGACTCTGCATCTAACTCCGTGCTGTACCTGTCCTGGGAGTGTTTGATGGGGACAGTGTAGAGGGAGCTATTCTCCGTATCTAACCCCGTGCTGTACCTGTCCTGGGAGTGTTTGATGGGGACAGTGTAGAGGGAGCTTTACTCTGTATCTAACTCCGTGCTGTACCTGTCCTGGGAGTGTTTGATGGGGACAGTGTAGAGGGAGCTTTACTCTGTATCTAACCCCGTGCTGTACCTGTCCTGGGAGTGTTTGATGGGGACAGTGTAGAGGGAGCTTTACTCTGTATCTAACCCCGTGCTGTACCTGTCCTGGGAGTGATTGATGGGGACAGTGTAGAGGGAGCTTTACTCTGTATCTAACTCCGTGCTGTTCCTGTCCTGGGAGTGTTTGATGGGGACAGTGTAGAGGGAGCTTTACTCTGTATCTAACTCCGTGCTGTACCTGTCCTGGGAGTGATTGATGGGGACAGTGTAGAGGGAGCTTTACTCTGTATCTAACCCCGTGCTGGACCTGTCCTGGGAGTGATTGATGGGGACAGTGTAGAGGGAGCTTTACTCTGTATCTAACTCCGTGCTGTTCCTGTCCTGGGAGTGTTTGATGGGGACAGTGTAGAGGGAGCTTTACTCTGTATCTAACTCCGTGCTGTACCTGTCCTGGGAGTGTTTGATGGGGACAGTGTAGAGGGAGCTTTACTCTGTATCTAACTCCGTGCTGTACCTGTCCTGGGAGTGTTTGATGGGGACAGTGTAGAGGGAGCTTTACTCTGTATCTAACCCCGTGCTGTACCTGTCCTGGGAGTGTTTGATGGGGACAGTGTAGAGGGAGCTTTACTCTGCATCTAACTCCGTGCTGTACCTGTCCTGGGAGTGTTTGATGGGGACAGTGTAGAGGGAGCTATTCTCCGTATCTAACCCCGTGCTGTACCTGTCCTGGGAGTGTTTGATGGGGACAGTGTAGAGGGAGCTTTATTCTGTATCTAACCCCGTGCTGTACCTGTCCTGGGAGTGATTGATGGGGACAGTGTAGAGGGAGCTTTGCTCTGTATCTAACACCGTGCTGTACCTGTCCTGGGCGTGTTTGATGGGGACAGTGTAGAGGGAGCTATTCTCCGTATCTAACCCCGTGCTGTACCTGTCCTGGGAGTGTTTGATGGGGACAGTGTAGAGGGAGCTTTACTCTGTATCTAACCCTGTGCTGTACCTGTCCTGGGAGTGTTTGATGGGGACAGTGTAGAGGGAGCTATTCTCCGTATCTAACCCTGTGCTGTACCTGTCCTGGGAGTGTTTGATGGGGACAGTGTAGAGGGAGCTTTACTCTGTATCTAACCCCGTGCTGTACCTGTCCTGGGAGTGATTGATGGGGACAGTGTAGAGGGAGCTTTACTCTGTATCTAACTCCGTGCTGTTCCTGTCCTGGGAGTGTTTGATGGGGACAGTGTAGAGGGAGCTTTACTCTGTATCTAACTCCGTGCTGTACCTGTCCTGGGAGTGATTGATGGGGACAGTGTAGAGGGAGCTTTACTCTGTATCTAACCCCGTGCTGTACCTGTCCTGGGAGTGATTGATGGGGACAGTGTAGAGGGAGCTTTACTCTGTATCTAACTCCGTGCTGTTCCTGTCCTGGGAGTGTTTGATGGGGACAGTGTAGAGGGAGCTTTACTCTGTATCTAACTCCGTGCTGTACCTGTCCTGGGAGTGTTTGATGGGGACAGTGTAGAGGGAGCTTTACTCTGCATCTAACTCCGTGCTGTACCTGTCCTGGGAGTGTTTGATGGGGACAGTGTAGAGGGAGCTATTCTCCGTATCTAACCCCGTGCTGTACCTGTCCTGGGAGTGTTTGATGGGGACAGTGTAGAGGGAGCTTTATTCTGTATCTAACCCCGTGCTGTACCTGTCCTGGGAGTGATTGATGGGGACAGTGTAGAGGGAGCTTTGCTCTGTATCTAACACCGTGCTGTACCTGTCCTGGGCGTGTTTGATGGGGACAGTGTAGAGGGAGCTATTCTCCGTATCTAACCCCGTGCTGTACCTGTCCTGGGAGTGTTTGATGGGGACAGTGTAGAGGGAGCTTTACTCTGTATCTAACGCTGTGCTGTACCTGTCCTGGGAGTGTTTGATGGGGACAGTGTAGAGGGAGCTATTCTCCGTATCTAACCCTGTGCTGTACCTGTCCTGGGAGTGTTTGATGGGGACAGTGTAGAGGGAGCTTTACTCTGTATCTAACCCCGTGCTGTACCTGCCCTGGGGGTGTTTGATGGGAACAGTGTTGAGGGAGCTTTACTCTGTATCTAACCGCGTGCCGTACCTGTCCTGGGAGTGTTTGATGGGGACAGTGTGGAGGGAGCTTTACTCTGTATCTAACCCCGTGCTGTACATGTCCTGGGAGTGTTTGATGGGGACAGTGTAGAGGGAGCTTTACTCTGTATCTAACCCAGTGCTGTACCAGTCCTGGGAGTGTTTGATGGGGACAGTGCAGAGGGAGCTTTACTCTGTATCTAACCCCGTGCTGTACATGTCCTGGGAGTGTTTGATGGGGACAGTGTAGAGGGTGCTTTACTCTGTATCTAACCCCGTGCTGTACCTGTCCTGGGAGTGTTTGATGGGGACAGTGTAGAGGGAGCTTTAATCTGTATCTAACCATCTAACCCCGTGCTGTACCTGTCCTGGGAGTGTTTGATGGGGACAGTGTGGAGGGAGTTTTACTCTGTATCTAACCGCGTGCTGTACCTGTCCAGGGAGTGTTTGATGGGGACAGTGTGGAGGGAGCTTTACTCTGTATCTAACCCCGTGCTGTACCTGTCCTGGGAGTGTTTGATGGGGACAGTGTAGAGGGAGCTTTACTCTGTATCTAACCCGCTGCTGTACCAGTCCTGGGAGTGTTTGATGGGGACAGTGTAGAGGGAGCTTTACTCTGTATCTAAACCCGTGCTGTACCTGTCCTGGGAGTGTTTGATGGGGACAGTGTAGAGGGTGCTTTACTCTGTATCTAACCCCGTGCTGTACCTGTCCTGGGAGTGTTTGATGGGGACAGTGTAGAGGGAGCTTTACTCTGTATCTAACCCCGTGCTGGACCTGTCCTGGGAGTGTTTGTTGGGGACAGTGTAGAGGGAGCTTTACTCTGCATCTAACCCCGTGCTGTACCTGTCCTGGGAGTGTTTGATGGGGACAGTGTAGAGGGAGCTTTACTCTGTATCTAACCCCGTGCTGTACCTGCCCTGGGGGTGTTTGATGGGGACAGTGTAGAGGGAGCTTTACTCTGTATGTAACCCCGTGTTGTACCTGTCCTGGGAGTGTTTGATGGGGACAGTGTAGAGGGAGATTTACTCTGTATCTAACCCCGTGCTGTACCTGTCCTGGGAGAGTTTGATGGGGACAGTGTGGAGGGAGTTTTGCTCTGTATTTAACCGCGTGCTGTACCTGTCCTGGGAGTGTTTGATGGGGACAGTGTGGAGGGAGCTTTACTCTGTATCTAACCCCGTGCTGTACCTGTCCTGGGGGTGTTTGATGGGGACAGTGTAGAGGGAGCTTTACTCTGTATCTAACCCAGTGCTGTACCAGGCCTGGGAGTGTTTGATGGGGACAGTGTAGAGGGAGCTTTACTCTGTATCTAACCCAGTGCTGTACCAGTCCTGGGCGTGTTTGATGGGGACAGTGTAGAGGGAGCTTTACTCTGTATCTAACCCCGTGCTGTACCTGTCCTGGGAGTGTTTGATGGGGACAGTGTAGAGGGTGCTTTACTCTGTATCTAACCCCGTGCTGTACCTGTCCTGGGAATGTTTGATGGGGACAGTGTAGAGGGAGCTTTACTCTGTACCTAACCATCTAACCCCGTACTGTACCTGTCCTGGGAGTGTTTGATGGGGACAGTGTAGAGGGAGCTTTACTCTGTATCTAACGCCGTGCTGTACCTGCCCTGGGAGTGTTTGATGGGGACAGTGTAGAGGGAGCTTTACTCTGTATCTAACCCCGTGTTGTACCTGTCCTGGGAGTGTTTGATGGGGACAGTGTAGAGGGAGCTTTACTCTGTATCTAACCCCGTGCTGTACCTGACCTGGGAGTGTTTGATGGGGACAGTGTGGAGGGAGCATTACTCTGTATCTAACCCCGTGCTGTACCTGTCCTGGGAGTGTTTGATGGGGACAGTGTGGAGGGAGCTTTACTCTGTATCTGTCCCCGTGCTGTACCTGTCCTGGGAGTGTTTGATGGGGACAGTGTAGAGGGAGCTTTACTCTGTATCTAACCCCGTGCTGGACCTGTCCTGGGAGTGTTTGTTGGGGACAGTGTAGAGGGAGCTTTACTCTGTATCTAACCCCGTGCTGTACCTGTCCTGGGAGTGTTTGATGGGGACAGTGTAGAGGGAGCTTTACTCTGTATCTAACCCCGTGCTGGACCTGCCCTGGGGGTGTTTGATGGGGACAGTGTAGAGGGAGCTTTACTCTGTATCTAACCCCGTGTTGTACCTGTCCTGGGAGTGTTTGATGGGGACAGTGTAGAGGGAGATTTACTCTGTATCTAACCCCGTGCTGTACCTGTCCTGGGAGTGTTTGATGGGGACAGTGTGGAGGGAGTTTTGCTCTGTATCTAACCGCGTGCTGTACCTGTCCTGGGAGTGTTTGATGGGGACAGTGTGGAGGGAGCTTTACTCTGTATCTAACCCCGTGCTGTACCAGTCCTGGGAGTGTTTGATGGGGACAGTGTAGAGGGAGCTTTACTCTGTATCTAACCCCGTGCTGTACCTGTCCTGGGAGTGTTTGATGGGGACAGTGTAGAGGGTGCTTTACTCTGAATCTAACCTCGTGCTGTACCTGTCCTTGGAGTGTTTGATGGGGACAGTGTAGAGGGAGCTTTACCCTGTATCTAACGATGTAATCCCGTGCCGTACCTGTCCTGGGAGTGTTTAATGGGGAGAGTGTAGAGGGAGCTTTACTCTGTATCTAACCCCGTGCTGTACCTGTCCTGGGAGTGTTTAATGGGGACAGGGTAGAGGGCGCTTTACTCTGTATCTAACGCCGTGCTGTACCTGTCCTGGGGGTGTTTGATGGGGACAGTGTACAGGGAGCTTTACTCTGTATCTAACCCCGTGCTGTACCTGTCCTGGGAGTGTTTGATGGGGACAGTGTAGAGGGAGCTTTACTCTGTATCTAACCCCGCGCTGTTCCTGTCCTGGGAGTGTTTTTTGGGGACAGTGCAGAGGGAGCTTTACTCTGTATCTAACCCCGTGCTGTACCTGTCCGGGAGTGTTTGATGGGGACAGTGTAGAGGGAGCTTTACTCTGTATCTAACTCCGTGCTGTACCTGTCCTGGGAGTGTTTGATGCGGACAGTGTAGAGGGAGCTTTACTCTGTATCTAACTCCGTGCTGTACCTGTCCTGGGAGTGTTTGATGGGGACAGTGTAGAGGGAGCTTTACTCTGTATCTAACCCCGTGCTGTACCTGTCCTGGGAGTGTTTGATGGGGACAGTGTAGAGGGAGCTTTACTCTGTATCTAACCCCGTGCTGTACCTGTCCTGGGAGTGATTGATGGGGACAGTGTAGAGGGAGCTTGACTCTGCATCTAACTCCGTGCTGTACCTGTCCTGGGAGTGTTTGATGGGGACAGTGTAGAGGGAGCTATTCTCCGTATCTAACCCCGTGCTGTACCTGTCCTGGGAGTGTTTGATGGGGACAGTGTAGAGGGAGCTTTACTCTGTATCTAACTCCGTGCTGTACCTGTCCTGGGAGTGTTTGATGGGGACAGTGTAGAGGGAGCTTTACTCTGTATCTAACCCCGTGCTGTACCTGTCCTGGGAGTGTTTGATGGGGACAGTGTAGAGGGAGCTTTACTCTGTATCTAACCCCGTGCTGTACCTGTCCTGGGAGTGATTGATGGGGACAGTGTAGAGGGAGCTTTACTCTGTATCTAACTCCGTGCTGTTCCTGTCCTGGGAGTGTTTGATGGGGACAGTGTAGAGGGAGCTTTACTCTGTATCTAACTCCGTGCTGTACCTGTCCTGGGAGTGATTGATGGGGACAGTGTAGAGGGAGCTTTACTCTGTATCTAACCCCGTGCTGGACCTGTCCTGGGAGTGATTGATGGGGACAGTGTAGAGGGAGCTTTACTCTGTATCTAACTCCGTGCTGTTCCTGTCCTGGGAATGTTTGATGGGGACAGTGTAGAGGGAGCTTTACTCTGTATCTAACTCCGTGCTGTACCTGTCCTGGGAGTGTTTGATGGGGACAGTGTAGAGGGAGCTTTACTCTGTATCTAACTCCGTGCTGTACCTGTCCTGGGAGTGTTTGATGGGGACAGTGTAGAGGGAGCTTTACTCTGTATCTAACCCCGTGCTGTACCTGTCCTGGGAGTGTTTGATGGGGACAGTGTAGAGGGAGCTTTACTCTGCATCTAACTCCGTGCTGTACCTGTCCTGGGAGTGTTTGATGGGGACAGTGTAGAGGGAGCTATTCTCCGTATCTAACCCCGTGCTGTACCTGTCCTGGGAGTGTTTGATGGGGACAGTGTAGAGGGAGCTTTATTCTGTATCTAACCCCGTGCTGTACCTGTCCTGGGAGTGATTGATGGGGACAGTGTAGAGGGAGCTTTGCTCTGTATCTAACACCGTGCTGTACCTGTCCTGGGCGTGTTTGATGGGGACAGTGTAGAGGGAGCTATTCTCCGTATCTAACCCCGTGCTGTACCTGTCCTGGGAGTGTTTGATGGGGACAGTGTAGAGGGAGCTTTACTCTGTATCTAACCCTGTGCTGTACCTGTCCTGGGAGTGTTTGATGGGGACAGTGTAGAGGGAGCTATTCTCCGTATCTAACCCTGTGCTGTACCTGTCCTGGGAGTGTTTGATGGGGACAGTGTAGAGGGAGCTTTACTCTGTATCTAACCCCGTGCTGTACCTGCCCTGGGGGTGTTTGATGGGAACAGTGTTGAGGGAGCTTTACTCTGTATCTAACCGCGTGCCGTACCTGTCCTGGGAGTGTTTGATGGGGACAGTGTGGAGGGAGCTTTACTCTGTATCTAACCCCGTGCTGTACATGTCCTGGGAGTGTTTGATGGGGACAGTGTAGAGGGAGCTTTACTCTGTATCTAACCCAGTGCTGTACCAGTCCTGGGAGTGTTTGATGGGGACAGTGCAGAGGGAGCTTTACTCTGTATCTAACCCCGTGCTGTACATGTCCTGGGAGTGTTTGATGGGGACAGTGTAGAGGGTGCTTTACTCTGTATCTAACCCCGTGCTGTACCTGTCCTGGGAGTGTTTGATGGGGACAGTGTAGAGGGAGCTTTAATCTGTATCTAACCATCTAATCCCGTGCTGTACCTGTCCTGGGAGTGTTTGATGGGGACAGTGTGGAGGGAGTTTTACTCTGTATCTAACCGCGTGCTGTACCTGTCCAGGGAGTGTTTGATGGGGACAGTGTGGAGGGAGCTTTACTCTGTATCTAACCCCGTGCTGTACCTGTCCTGGGAGTGTTTGATGGGGACAGTGTAGAGGGAGCTTTAATCTGTATCTAACCCAGTGCTGTACCAGTCCTGGGAGTGTTTGATGGGGACAGTGTAGAGGGAGCTTTACTCTGTATCTAAACCCGTGCTGTACCTGTCCTGGGAGTGTTTGATGGGGACAGTGTAGAGGGTGCTTTACTCTGTATCTAACCCCGTGCTGTACCTGTCCTGGGAGTGTTTGATGGGGACAGTGTAGAGGGAGCTTTACTCTGTATCTAACCCCGTGCTGGACCTGTCCTGGGAGTGTTTGTTGGGGACAGTGTAGAGGGAGCTTTACTCTGCATCTAACCCCGTGCTGTACCTGTCCTGGGAGTGTTTGATGGGGACAGAGTAGAGGGAGCTTTACTCTGTATCTAACCCCGTGCTGTACCTGCCCTGGGGGTGTTTGATGGGGACAGTGTAGAGGGAGCTTTACTCTGTATCTAACCCCGTGTTGTACCTGTCCTGGGAGTGTTTGATGGGGACAGTGTAGAGGGAGATTTACTCTGTATCTAACCCCGTGCTGTACCTGTCCTGGGAGAGTTTGATGGGGACAGTGTGGAGGGAGTTTTGCTCTGTATCTAACCGCGTGCTGTACCTGTCCTGGGAGTGTTTGATGGGGACAGTGTGGAGGGAGCTTTACTCTGTATCTAACCCCGTGCTGTACCTGTCCTGGGGGTGTTTGATGGGGACAGTGTAGAGGGAGCTTTACTCTGTATCTAACCCAGTGCTGTACCAGGCCTGGGAGTGTTTGATGGGGACAGTGTAGAGGGAGCTTTACTCTGTATCTAACCCAGTGCTGTACCAGTCCTGGGCGTGTTTGATGGGGACAGTGTAGAGGGAGCTTTACTCTGTATCTAACCCCGTGCTGTACCTGTCCTGGGGGTGTTTGATGGGGACAGTGTAGAGGGTGCTTTACTCTGTATCTAACCCCGTGCTGTACCTGTCCTGGGAATGTTTGATGGGGACAGTGTAGAGGGAGCTTTACTCTGTACCTAACCATCTAACCCCGTGCTGTACCTGTCCTGGGAGTGTTTGATGGGGACAGTGTAGAGGGAGCTTTACTCTGTATCTAACGCTGTGCTGTACCTGCCCTGGGAGTGTTTGATGGGGACAGTGTAGAGGGAGCTTTACTCTGTATCTAACCCCGTGTTGTACCTGTCCTGGGAGTGTTTGATGGGGACAGTGTAGAGGGAGCTTTACTCTGTATCTAACCCCGTGCTGTACCTGACCTGGGAGTGTTTGATGGGGACAGTGTGGAGGGAGCATTACTCTGTATCTAACCCCGTGCTGTACCTGTCCTGGGAGTGTTTGATGGGGACAGTGTGGAGGGAGCTTTACTCTGTATCTGTCCCCGTGCTGTACCTGTCCTGGGAGTGTTTGATGGGGACAGTGTAGAGGGAGCTTTACTCTGTATCTAACCCCGTGCTGGACCTGTCCTGGGAGTGTTTGTTGGGGACAGTGTAGAGGGAGCTTTACTCTGTATCTAACCCCGTGCTGTACCTGTCCTGGGAGTGTTTGATGGGGACAGTGTAGAGGGAGCTTTACTCTGTATCTAACCCCGTGCTGGACCTGCCCTGGGGGTGTTTGATGGGGACAGTGTAGAGGGAGCTTTACTCTGTATCTAACCCCGTGTTGTACCTGTCCTGGGAGTGTTTGATGGGGACAGTGTAGAGGGAGCTTTACTCTGTATCTAACCCCGTGCTGTACCTGTCCTGGGAGTGTTTGATGGGGACAGTGTAGAGGGTGCTTTACTCTGAATCTAACCTCGTGCTGTACCTGTCCTTGGAGTGTTTGATGGGGACAGTGTAGAGGGAGCTTTACCCTGTATCTAACCATCTAATCCCGTGCCGTACCTGTCCTGGGAGTGTTTGATGGGGAGAGTGTAGAGGGAGCTTTACTCTGTATCTAACCCCGTGCTGTACCTGTCCTGGGAGTGTTTAATGGGGACAGGGTAGAGGGCGCTTTACTCTGTATCTAACGCCGTGCTGTACCTGTCCTGGGGGTGTTTGATGGGGACAGTGTACAGGGAGCTTTACTCTGTATCTAACCCCGTGCTGTACCTGTCCTGGGAGTGTTTGATGGGGACAGTGTAGAGGGAGCTTTACTCTGTATCTAACCCCGCGCTGTTCCTGTCCTGGGAGTGTTTTTTGGGGACAGTGCAGAGGGAGCTTTACTCTGTATCTAACCCCGTGCTGTACCTGTCCGGGAGTGTTTGATGGGGACAGTGTAGAGGGAGCTTTACTCTGTATCTAACCCCGTGCTGTACCTGTCATGGGAGTGTTTGATGGGGACAGTGTAGAGGGAGCTCTACTCTGTATCTAACCCCGTGCTGTACCTGTCCTGAGAGTGTTTGATGGGGACAGTGGAGAGGGAGCTTTACTCTGTATCTAACCCCGTGCTGTACCTGTCCTGGGAGTGTTTGATGGTGACAGTGTAGAGGGAGCTTTACTCTGTATCTAACCCCGTGCTGTACCTGTCCTGAGAGTGTTTGATGGTGACAGTGTAGAGGGAGCTTTACTCTGTATCTAACCCCGTGCTGTACCTGTCCTGAGAGTGTTTGATGGGGACAGTGTAGAGGGAGCTTTACTCTGTATCTAACCCCGTGCTGTACCTGTCCTGGGAGTGTTTGATGAGGAAAGTGTAGAGGGAGCTTTACTCTGTATCTGACTCCATGCTATACCTCTCCTGGGAGTGTTTAATGGGGACAGTGTAGAGGGAGCTTTACTTTGTATCTAACCCCGTGGTGCACCTGTCCTGGGTGTGTTTCCTGGGGACAGTGTAGAGGGAGCTTTACTCTGTATCGAACCCCGTGCTGTACCTGTCCTGGGAGTGTTTGATGAGGACAGTGCAGAGGGAGCTTTACTCTGTATCTAACCCCGTGCTGTACCTGTCCTGGGAGTGTTTGATGTGGAAAGTGTAGAGGGAGCTTTACTCTGTATCTGACCCCGTGCTATACCTGTCCTGGGAGTGTTTGATGGGGACAGTGTAGAGGGAGCTTTACATTGTATCTAACCCCGTGCTGTACCTGTCCTGGGAGTGTTTGCTGGGGACAGTGTAGAGGGAGCTTTACTCTGTATCTAACCCCGTGCTGTACCTGTCCTGGGAGTGTTTGATGAGGACAGTGTAGAGGGAGCTTTACTCTGTATCTAACCCCGTGCTGTACCTGTCCTGGGAGTGTTTGATCGGGACATTGTAGAGGGAGCTTTACTCTGTATCTAACCCCGTGCTGTACCTGTCCTGGGAGTGTTTGATGGGGACAGTGTCGAGGGAGCTTTACTCTGTATCTAACCCCGTGCTGTACCTGTCCTGGGAGTTTTTGATGGGGACAGTGTAGAGGGAGCTATTCTCCGTATCTAACCCCGTGCTGTACCTGTCCTGGGAGTGTTTGATGGGGACAGTGTAGAGGGAGCTTTACTCTGTATCTCACCCCGTGATGTACCTGTCCTGGGAGTGTTTGATGGGGACAGTATCGAGGGAGCTATTTCCCGTATCTAACACCGTGCTGGGCCTGTCCTGTGAGTGTTTAATGGCGACAGTGTAGAGGGAGCTTTACTCTGTATCTAACCCCGTGCTGTACCTGTCCTGGGAGTGTTTGATGGGGACAGTGTAGAGGGAGCTTTACTCTGTATCTAACCGCGTGCTGTACCTGTCCTGGGAGTGTGTGATGGGAACAGTGTAGAGGGTGCTTTACTCTGTATCTAACCCCGTGCTGTACCTGTCCTGGGAGTGTTTGATGGGGACAGTGTAGAGGGAGCTTTTCTCTGTATCTAACCCCGTGCTGTACCTGTCCTGGGAGTGTTTGATGGGGACAGTGTAGAGGGAGCTTTACTCTGTATCTAACCGCGTGCTGTACCTGTCCTGGGAGTGTGTGATGGGAACAGTGTAGAGGGAGCTATTCTCCGTATCTCACCCCGTGCTGTACCTGTCCTGGGAGTGTTTGATGGGGACAGTGTAGAGGGAGCTTTACTCTGTATCTAACCCCGTGCTGTACCTGTCCTGGGAGTGATTGATGGGGACAGTGTAGAGGGAGCTTTGCTCTGTATCTAACACCGTGCTGTACCTGTCCTGGGCGTGTTTGATGGGGACAGTGTAGAGGGACCTTTACTCTGTATCTAACCACGTGCTGTACCTGTCCTGGGAGTGTTTGATTGGGACAGTGTAGAGGGAGCTTTACTCTGTATCTAACACCGTGCTGTCCCTGTCCTGGGAGAGTTCGATGGGGACAGTGTAGAGGTAGCTTTACTCTGTATCTAACCCCGTGCTGTACCTGTCCTGGGAGTGTTTGATGCGGACAGAATAGAGGGAGCTTTACCCTGTATCTAACCCCGTGCTGTACCTGTCCTGGGAGTGTTTGATGCGGACAGTGTAGAGGGAGCTTTACATTGTATCTAACCCCGTGCTGTACCTGTCCTGGGAGTGTTTGCTGGGGACAGTGTAGAGGGAGCTTTACTCTGTATCTAACCCCGTGCTGTACCTGTCCTGGGAGTGTTTGATGAGGACAGTGTAGAGGGAGCTTTACTCTGTATCTAACCCCGTGCTGTACCTGTCCTGGGAGTGTTTGATCGGGACATTGTAGAGGGAGCTTTACTCTGTATCTAACCCCGTGCTGTACCTGTCCTGGGAGTGTTTGATGGGGACAGTGTCGAGGGAGCTTTACTCTGTATCTAACCCCGTGCTGTACCTGTCCTGGGAGTTTTTGATGGGGACAGTGTAGAGGGAGCTGTTCTCCGTATCTAACCCCTTGCTGTACCTGTCCTGGGAGTGTTTGATGGGAACAGTGTAGAGGGTGCTTTACTCTGTATCTAACCCCGTGCTGTACCTGTCCTGGGAGTGTTTGATGGGGACAGTGTAGAGGGAGCTTTTCTCTGTATCTAACCCCGTGCTGTACCTGTCCTGGGAGTGTTTGATGGGGACAGTGTAGAGGGAGCTTTACTCTGTATCTAACCGCGTGCTGTACCTGTCCTGGGAGTGTGTGATGGGAACAGTGTAGAGGGAGCTATTCTCCGTATCTAACCCCGTGCTGTACCTGTCCTGGGAGTGTTTGATGGGGACAGTGTAGAGGGAGCTTTACTCTGTATCTAACCCCGTGCTGTACCTGTCCTGGGAGTGATTGATGGGGACAGTGTAGAGGGAGCTTTGCTCTGTATCTAACACCGTGCTGTACCTGTCCTGGGAGTGTTTGATTGGGACAGTGTAGAGGGAGCTTTACTCTGTATCTAACACCGTGCTGTACCTGTCCTGGGCGTGTTTGATGGGGACAGTGTAGAGGGACCTTTACTCTGTATCTAACCACGTGCTGTACCTGTCCTGGGAGTGTTTGATTGGGACAGTGTAGAGGGAGCTTTACTCTGTATCTAACACCGTGCTGTCCCTGTCCTGGGAGAGTTCGATGGGGACAGTGTAGAGGTAGCTTTACTCTGTATCTAACCCCGTGCTGTACCTGTCCTGGGAGTGTTTGATGCGGACAGAATAGAGGGAGCTTTACCCTGTATCTAACCCCGTGCTGTACCTGTCCTGGGAGTGTTTGAAGCGGACAGTGTAGAGGGAGCTATACTCTGTACCTAACCCCGTGCTGTCCCTGTCCTGGGAGAGTTCGATGGGGACAGTGTAGAGGTAGCTTTACTCTGTATCTAACCCCGTGCTGTACCTGTCCTGGGAGTATTTGATGGGGACATTGTAGAGGGAGCTTTACTCTGTATCTAACCCCGTGCTGTACCTGTCCTGGGAGTGTTCGATGGGGACAGTGTAGAGGGAGCTTTACTCTGTATCTAACCCCGTGCTGTACCTGTCCTGGGAGTGTTTGCTGGGGACAGTGTAGAGGGAGCTTTACTCTGTATCTAACCCCGTGCTGTACCTGTCCTGGGAGTGTTTGATGAGGACAGTGTAGAGGGAGCTTTACTCTGTATCTAACCCCGTGCTGTACCTGTCCTGGGAGTGTTTGATCGGGACATTGTAGAGGGAGCTTTACTCTGTATCTAACCCAGTGCTGTACCTGTCCTGGGAGTGTTTGATGGGGACAGTGTCGAGGGAGCTTTACTCTGTATCTAACCCCGTGCTGTACCTGTCCTGGGAGTTTTTGATGGGGACAGTGTAGAGGGAGCTGTTCTCCGTATCTAACCCCGTGCTGTACCTGTCCTGGGAGTGTTTGATGGGGACAGTGTAGAGGGAGCTTTACTCTGTATCTCACCCCGTGATGTATCTGTCCTGGGAGTGTTTGATGGGGACAGTATCGAGGGAGCTATTTCCCGTATCTAACACCGTGCTGGGCCTGTCCTGGGAGTGTTTGATGGCGACAGTATAGAGGGAGCTTTACTCTGTATCTATCCCCGTGCTGTACCTGTCCTGGGAGTGTTTGATGGGGACAGTGTAGAGGGAGCTTTACTCTGTATCTAACCCCGTGCTGTACCTGTCCTGGGAGTGTTTGATGGGGACAGTGTAGAGGGAGCTTTACTCTGTATCTAACCGCGTGCTGTACCTGTCCTGGGAGTGTGTGATGGGAACAGTGTAGAGGGTGCTTTACTCTGTATCTAACCCCGTGCTGTACCTGTCCTGGGAGTGTTTGATGGGGACAGTGTAGAGGGAGCTTTTCTCTGTATCTAACCCCGTGCTGTACCTGTCCTGGGAGTGTTTGATGGGGTCAGTGTAGAGGGAGCTTTACTCTGTATCTAACCGCGTGCTGTACCTGTCGTGGGAGTGATTGATGGGGACAGTGTAGAGGGAGCTTTGCTCTGTATCTAACACCGTGCTGTACCTGTCCTGGGAGTGTTTGATTGGGACAGTGTAGAGGGAGCTTTACTCTGTATCTAACACCGTGCTGTACCTGTCCTGGGCGTGTTTGATGGGGACAGTGTAGAGGGATCTTTACTCTGTATCTAACCACGTGCTGTACCTGTCCTGGGAGTGTTTGATTGGGACAGTGTAGAGGGAGCTTTACTCTGTATCTAACACCGTGCTGTCCCTGTCCTGGGAGAGTTCGATGGGGACAGTGTAGAGGTAGCTTTACTCTGTATCTAACCCCGTGCTGTACCTGTCCTGGGAGTGTTTGATGCGGACAGAATAGAGGGAGCTTTACCCTGTATCTAACCCCGTGCTGTACCTGTCCTGGGAGTGTTTGATGCGGACAGTGTAGAGGGAGCTATACTCTGTACCTAACCCCGTGCTGTACCTGTCCTGGGAGTGTTTGATGGGGACAGTGTAGAGGGAGCTTTACTCTGTACCTAACCCCGTGCTGTACCTGTCCTGGGAGTGTTTGATGGGGACAGAATAGAGGGAGCTTTACTCTGTATCTAACCCCGTGCTGTACCTGTCCTGGGAGTGTTTGATGCGGACAGTGTAGAGGGAGCTTTACTCTGTACCTCACCCCGTGCTGTATCTTTCCTGGGAGTGTTTGATGGGTACAGTGTAGAGGGAGCTTTACTCTGTACCTAACCCCGTGCTGTACCTGTCCTGGGAATGTTTGATGCGGACAGAATAGAGGGAGCTTTACTCTGTATCTAACCCCGTGCTGTACCTGTCCTGGGAGTGTTTGATGCGGACAGTGTAGAGGGAGCTTTACTCTGTACCTAACCCCGTGCTGTACCTGTCCTGGGAGTGTTTGATGGGGACAGTGTAGAGGGAGCTTTACTCTGTATCTAACCCCGTGCTGTACCTGTCCTGGGAGTGTTTGATGGGGACAGTGTAGAGGGACCTTTACTCTGTATCTAACCACGTGCTGTACCTGTCCTGGGAGTGTTTGATTGGGACAGTGTAGAGGGAGCTTTACTCTGTATCTAACACCGTGCTGTCCCTGTCCTGGGAGAGTTCGATGGGGACAGTGTAGAGGGAGCTTTACTCTGTATCTAACCCCGTGCTGTACCTGTCCTGGGAGTGTTTGATGGGGACAGTGTAGAGGGAGCTTTACTCTGTATCTAACCCCTTGCTGTATCGTTCCTGGGAGTGTTTGATGGGGACAGTGTAGAGGGAGCTTTACTCTGTACCTAACCCCGTGCTGTATCTTTCCTGGGAGTGTTTGATGGGTACAGTGTAGAGGGAGCTTTACTCTGTACCTAACCCCGTGCTGTACCTGTCCTGGGAATGTTTGATGCGGACAGAATAGAGGGAGCTTTACTCTGTATCAAACCCCGTGCTGTACCTGTCCTGGGAGTGTTTGATGCGGACAGTGTAGAGGGAGCTTTACTCTGTACCTAACCCCGTGCTGTACCTGTCCTGGGAGTGTTTGATGGGGACAGTGTAGAGGGAGCTTTACTCTGTATCTAACCCCGTGCTGTACCTGTCCTGGGAGTGTTTGATGGGGACAGTGTAGAGGGAGCTTTACTCTGTATCTAACCCCGTGCTGTGTCTGTCCCGGGAGTGTTTGATGGAGACAGTGTAGAGGGAGCTTTACTCTGTATCAAACCCCGTGCTGTACCTGTCCTAGGAGTGTTTGATGGTGACAGTGTAGAGGGAGCTTAACTCTGTATCTAACCCCGTGCTGTGTCTGTCCCTGGAGTGTTTGATGGAGACAGTATAGAGGGAGCTTTACTCTGTATCTAACCCCGTGCTGTACCTGTCCTGGGAGTGTTTGATGGGGACAGTGTAGAGGGAGCTTTACTCTGTATCTAACCCCGTGCTGTACCTGTCCTGGGAGTGTTTGATGGGGACAGTGCAGAGGGAGCTTTACCCTGTATCTAACCCCGTGCTGTACCTGTCCTGGGAGTGTTTGATGGTGACAGTGTAGAGGGAGCTTTACTCTGTATCTAACCCCGTGCTGTACCTGTCCTGGGTGTGTTTGACGCGGACAGTGTAGAGGAAGCTTTACTCTGTATCTAACCCCGTGCTGTACCTGTCCTGGGAGTGTTTGATGGGGACAGTGTAGAGGGAGCTTTACTCTGTATCTAACCCCGTGCTGTACCTGTCCTGGGAGTGTTTGATGGGGACAGTGTAGAGGGATCTTTACTCTGTATCTAACCCCGTGCTGTACCTGTCCTGGGAGTGTTTGATGGGGACAGTGTAGAGGGAGCTTTACTCTGTATCTAACCCCGTGCTGTATCTTTCCTGGGAGTGTTTGATGGGGACAGTGTAGAGGGAGCTTTACTCTGTACCTAACCCCGTGCTGTACCTGTCCTGGGAGTGTTTGATGGGGACAGTGTAGAGGGAGCTTTGCTCTGTACCTAACCCCGTGCTGTACCTGTCCTGGGAGTGTTTGATGGGGACAGTGCAGAGGGAGCTTTACTCTGTATCTAACCCCGTGCTGTACCTGTCCTGGGAATGTTTGATGCAGACAGAATAGAGGGAGCTTTACTCTGTATCTAACCCCGTGCTGTACCTGTCCTGGGAGTGTTTGATGCTGACAGTGTAGAGGGAGCTTTACTCTGTACCTAACCCCGTGCTGTACCTGTCCTGGGAGTGTTTGATGGGGACAGTGTAGAGGGAGCTTTACTCTGTATCTAACCCCGTGCTGTACCTGTCCTGGGAGTGTTTGATGGTGACAGTGTAGAGGGAGCTTTACTCTGTATCTAACCCCGTGCTGTACCTGTCCTGGGTGTGTTTGATGCGGACAGTGTAGAGGAAGCTTTACTCTGTATCTAACCCCGTGCTGTACCTGTCCTGGAAGTGTTTGATGGTGACAGTGTAGAGGGAGCTTTACTCTGTATCTAACCCCGAGCTGTACCTGTCCTGGGAGTGTTTGATGGTGACAGTGTAGAGGGAGCTTTACTCTGTATCTAACCCCGTGCTGTACCTGTCCTGGGTGTGTTTGATGGGGACAGTGTAGAGGGAGCTTTACTCTGTATCTAACCCCGTGCTGTACCTGTCCTGGGAGTGTTTGATGGGGACGGTGTAGAGGGAGCTTTACTCTGTATCTAACCCCGTGCTGTACCTGTCCTGGGTGTGTTTGATGCGGACAGTGTAGAGGAAGCTTTACTCTGTATCTAACCCCGTGCTGTACCTGTCCTGGGAGTGTTTGATGGGGACAGAGTAGAGGGAGCGTTACTCTGTATCTAACCCCGTGCTGTACCTGTCCTGGGAGTGTTTGATGGGGTCAGTGTAGAGGAAGCTTTACTCTGTATCTAACCCCGTGCTGTACCTGTCCTGGGAGTGTTTGATGGGGACAGTGTAGAGGGATCTTTACTCTGTATCTAACCCCGTATTTTCTTCAGCTGTTGTCTGAGAATTTGCCAGCGAAAGCGAGAGGTTGGTTATAGTCCATCAGTTTGTTTTCTGAGGAACTAAATAAAGTAAATAAAAATTATATGTGGAAATTATGCTTCGAGCCAAAGTTCATAAATGGAAATAATCTGGACATTGTTTAGTCTGTTAGAGAACTATCTGCCCAGGGTGTTTTATTTAGGCCTCAGGCTCCACTCGGCCTCAGGCAATATCTCAATGTGCTGTTGCCATGGAAACACTTAATGAGCAGCCAGAACAAGAGTAATATGGCACAGTGACTCCGCTAACCGCGAACACACAGACCCCGCGTCCCCAGACCACCCACATCCCCAGGGATAGAATGGGGAGGAAGAAAGTTGCTTGAATATTGGAGGGTTAGTACTGAGGGAGTGCCGCACTGTCGGAGGGTCAGTACTGAGGGAGTGCCGCACTGTCAGAGGGTCAGTACTGAGGGAGTGCCGCACTGTCGGAGGGTCAGTACTGAGTGAGTGCCGCACTGTCAGAGGGTCAGCACTGAGGGAGTGCCGCACTGTCAGAGGGTCAGTACTGAGGGAGTGCCGCACTGTCGGAGGGTCAGTACTGAGTGAGTGCCGCACTGTCAGAGGGTCAGTACTAAGGGAGTGCCGCACTGTTAAAGGGTCAGTACTGAGGGAGCGCCGCACTTTCAGAGGGTCAGTACTGAGGGAGTGCCGCACTGTCAGAGGGTCAGTACTGAGGGAGTGCCGCACTGTCGGAGGGTCAGTACTGAGGGAGTGCCGCACTGTCAGAGGGTCAGTACTGAGGGAGTGCCGCACTGTCGGAGGGTCAGTACTGAGGGAGTGCCGCACTGTCAGAGGGTCAGTACTGAGGGAGTGCCGCACTGTCAGAGGGTCAGTACTGAGGGAGTGCCGCACTGTCAGAGGGTCAGTACTGAGGGAGTGCCGCACTGTCAGAGGGTGAGTACTGAGGGAGCGCCGCACTGTCAGAGGGTCAGTACTGAGGGAGCGCCGCACTGTCAGAGGGTCAGTACTGAGGGAGTGCCGCACTGTCAGAGGGTCAGTACTGAGGGAGTGCCGCACTGTCAGAGGGTCAGTACTGAGGGAGTGCCGCACTGTCAGAGGGTCAGTACTGAGGGAGCGCCGCACTGTCAGAGGGTCAGTACTGAGGGAGTGCCGCACTGTCAGAGGGTCAGTGCTGAGGGAGTGCCGCACTGTCAGAGGGTCAGTACTGAGGGAGTGCTGCACTGTCAGAGGGTCAGTACTGAGGGAGTGCCGCACTGTCAGAGGGTCAGTACTGAGGGAGTGCCGCACTGTTGGAGGGTCAGTACTGAGGGAGTGCCGCACTGTCAGAGGGTCAGTACTGAGGGAGCGCTGCACTGAATGCCGTTGACTGCTGAAGTGTTCCCCGACTGGAAGGGAACATTCCTGTCTGGTGATTGTCGCGCGATGTCCGTTCATCCGTTGTCGCAGCGTCTGCATGGTCTCGCCAATGCACCGCGCTTTGGGCAAGCATTGTCCTTCAGGACGCGCGACAACGCAGAATCGCCGAGCAGAAACTTATAGCCAAGTTCCCCACACATGAGTGCGGCCTCAACCGGGACCTGGGATTCATGTCACATTACATGAGCAGTACGGTAGCACAGTGGTTAGCACAATTGCTTCACAGCTCCAGGGTCCCAGGTTCGATTCCGGCTTGGGTCACTGTCTGTGCGGAGTCTGCACGTCCTCCCCGTGTGTGTGTGGGTTTCCTCCGGGTGCTCCGGTTTCCTCCCACAGTCCAAAGATGTGCAGGTTAGGTGGATTGGCCGTGATAAATTGCCCTTAGTGTCCAAAATTGCCCTTAGTGTTGGGTGGGGTTACTGGGTTATGGGGATAGGGTGGAGGTGTTGATCTTGGGTAGAGTGCTCTTTCCAAGAGCCTGTGTAGACTCGATGGGCCGAATGGCCTCCTTCTGCTCTGTAAATTCTGTAAATACATTCATCCCCCACCATCTGGCCTGCGAAATGCTACCAACTGTCCTGGCTTGACACAATTCACACCTCTTTAACCTGGGAATACCCCTTTCTCCAGTCACACTGTCTGGACCTGTAAAGACTTAATAAACTGCAAATGCTCGCATTCCAAGCATTGTCTGGCATCTTTGAATCTGTCTATATATGTGTTTCTGGAACATACCTCTTCATTCATCCGAGGAAGGAGCAGCGCTCCGAAAGCTCGTGACATCGAAACAAACCTGGTTGGACTTTAAAAATGAAATGAAATAAAAACCGCTTATTGTCACAAGGAGGCTTCAAATGAAGTGACTGTGAAAAGCCCCTAGTCGCCACATTCCGGCGCCTGTTCGGGGAGGCCGGTACGGGAATCGATGCGGCCTGGCCTGCGATCGGGGGCCACCGATCGGCGGGCCGGCCTCTCTGGCTGGGGGCCTCCTTTCCGACGCGCCGGCCCCCCTGGACCCGCCCCTTGTTGCGTCGGGGCCGGAGCGGAGAGAGAGGCCGCTGCGCGGGCGCGGATCGCGCCGCGCACGGTTCGTGCCGGGATTGGCAGCTGGAGCGACGCGTGGACACTCTGCCACTGACAGAGACAGAGAGAGAGACAGAGAGAGAGACAGAGACAGAGAGGGACAGAGAGAGAGAGACAGTGAGAGAGAGAGAGACAGAGAGAGTGAGAAAGACAGAGAGAGAGAGACAGAGAGAGAGAGACAGAGAGAGAGACAGAGAGAGTGAGAAAGACAGAGAGAGAGACAGATAGATAGAGACAGAGAGAGAGACAGAGACAGAGAGGGACAGAGACAGAGACAAAGAGAGATAGAGAGACAGAGAGAGAGTGAGAGAGAGAGACAGAGAGAGAGACAGATAGATAGAGACAGAGAGAGAGACAGAGACAGAGAGAGACAGAGACAGAGACAAAGAGAGAGAGAGAGACAGAGAGAGAGTGAGAGAGAGAGACAGAGAGAGAGACAGAGACAGAGAGAGACAGAGAGAGAGAGAGAGAGAGAGTGTGAGAGGGGGTGAGTGGAGGGAGAGGATGTTTCACAGACTATTATTGTACCAGAAGGTTCCTGGAGTGGGGGCAGTGATGAGGTTGCATTCTGCTCATGTGTGATCCTCGAATGGTCCATTGGGGATTGGGCGGGACACATTCCCATTCACTCCTTCCCCTCCCTTGCCATCGCTCCTCCCTGTCACCCCGTGTGTCCCAGGTCAGTGAATCTCACTGGGTCCAGGGATCCACATCCTCACAGTGTGATATTCGAGCTGGAAGGCATCGCGTCAATGATGCCTGACCCATTCCATCCACACCTGACAGCAGCAAGGTACTAAACACTGTGCCAGGTCACACCCCCAGGCCTGGGAGAGAATTACAGCAAAATGCAAGTCTGCAAATAATCCTCCAGTGACGAGATGTTGGAAGCTGCCAGTTGGAGAGATTTGCAGTTTTCACCCTGATCTGCCTCCCAGTCTCCTACTCAATAAACTGGCACATACTTGGTGCGTGACTCAATAACTTAGTGCTCCAGACTTCAACACAACTGCCCAAATCCCAGTGTAACTTCTTCCGTCCACATCAAAGTTTATTAATTCGATCTGCTGGAGACAATTCCCTGTCCGACAGCCCACACACAAGCTCTGTCTCCACATCCCTTCATCCATCAGCTGCCTCCTCGAGGAATTTACTACCCGAGATCGCTCTGTCCAGATAGAATACTTCACAATGCACAGCACCCTCTACACTGTCCCCATCAAACACTCCCAGGACAGGTACAGCACGGGGTTAGATACAGAGTAAAGCTCCCTCTACACTGTCCCCATCAAACACTCCCAGGACAGGTACAGCACGGGGTTAGATACAGAGTAAAGCTCCCTCTACACTGTCCCCATCAAACACTCCCAGGACAGGTACAGCATGGGGTTAGATACAGAGTAAAGCTCCCTCTACACTGTCCCCATCAAACACTCCCAGGACAGGTACAGCACGGGGTTAGATACAGAGTAAAGCTCCCTCTACACTGTCCCCATCAAAAACTCCCAGGACAGGTACAGCACGGGGATAGATACAGAGTAAAGCACCCTCTACACTGTCCCCATAAAACACTCCCAGGACAGGTACAGCACGGGGTTAGATGCAGAGTAAAGCTCCCTCGACACTGTCCCCATCAAACACTCCCAGGACAGGTACAGCACGGGGTTAGATACAGAGTAAAGCTCCCTCTACACTGTCCCCATCAAACACTCCCAGGACAGGCACAGCACGGGATTAAATACAGGGTAAAGCTCCCTCTACACTGACCCCATCAAACACTCCCAGGACAGGTACAGCACGGGGTTAGATACAGAGTAAAGCTCCCTCTATACTGTCCCCATCAAACACTCCCAGGACAGGTACAGCACGGAGTGAGATACAGAGTAAAGCTCCCTCTACACTATCCCCATCAAACACTCCCAGGACAGGTACAGCACGGGGTTAGATACAGAGTAAAGCTCCCTCTACACTGTCTCCATCAAACACTCCCAGGGCAGGTACAGCACGGTGTTAGATACAGAGTAAAGCTCCCTCTACACTGTCCCCATCAAACGCTCTCAGGACAGGTACAGCACGGGGTTAGATACAGAGTAAAGCTCCCTCTACACTGTCCCCATCAAACACTCCCAGGACAGGTACAGCACGGGGATAGATACAGAGTAAAGCTCCCTCTACACTGTCCCCATCAAACACTCCCAGGACAGGTACAGCATGGGGTTAGATACAGAGTAAAGCTCCCTCTACACTGTCCCCATCAAACACTCCCAGGACAGGCACAGCACGGGTTTAGATACAGAGTAAAGCTCCCTCTACACTGTCCCCATCAAACACTCCCAGGACAGGTACAGCACGGGGTTAGATACAGAGTAAAGCTCCCTCTACACTGTCCCCATCAAACACTCCCAGGACAGGTACAGCACGGGGTTATATACAGAGTAAAGCTCCCTCTACACTGTCCCCATCAAACATTCCCAGGGCAGGTACAGCACGGGGTTAGATACAGAGTAAAGCTCCCTCTACACTGTCCCCTTCAAACACTCCCAGGGCAGGTACAGCACGGGGTTAGATACAGAGTAAAGCTCCCTCTACACTGCCCCTATCAAACACTCCCAGGACATGCACAGCACGGGATTAGATACAGAGTAAAGCTCCCTCTACACTGACCCGATCAAACACTCCCAGGACAGGAACAGCACGGGGTTAGATACAGAGTAAAGCTCCCTCTATACTGTCCCCATCAAACACTCCCAGGACAGGTACAGCACGGGGTTAGATACAGAGTAAAGCTCCCTCTCCACGGTCCCCATCAAACACTCCCAGGACAGGGACAGCACGGGGTTAGATACAGAGTAAATCTCCCTCTACACTGTCCCCATCAAACACTCCCCGGACAGGTACAGCACGGGGTTAGATACAGAGCAAAGTTCCCGCTACACTGTCCCCATCAAACACTCCCAAGACAGGTACAGCACGGGGTTAGTTACAGAGTAAAGCTCCCTCTACACTGTCCCCATCAAACACTCCCAGGACAGGTACAGCTCGGGTTAGATACAGAGTAAACTCCCTCGACATTGTCCCCATCAAACACTCCCAGGACAGGTACAGCACGGGATTAGGTGCAGAGTAAAGCTCCCTCTACACTGTCCCCATCAAACACTCCCAGAACAGGTACAGCACGGGGTTAGATACAGAGTAAAGCTCCCTCTACACTCTCCCCATCAAACACTCACTGGACAGGTACAGCACGGGGTTAGATACAGAGTAAACTCCCTCTACACTGTCCCCATCACACACTCCCAGGACAGGTACAGCACGGGGTTAGATGCAGAGTAAAGCTCCCTCTACACTGTGCCCATCAAACACTCCCAGGACAGGTACAGCACGGGGTTAGATACAGAGGAAAGCTCCCTCTACACTGTCCCCATCAAACACTCCCAGGGCAGGTACAGCACGGGGTTAGATACAGAGTAAAGTTCCCTCTACACTGTCCCCATCAAACACTCCCAGGACAGGTACAGCACGGGGTTCGATACAGAGTAAAGCTCCCTCTACACTGTCCCCATCAAACACTCCCAGAACAGGTACAGCATGGAGTTAGATACAGAGTAAAGCTCCCTCTACACTGTCTCCATCAAACACTCCCAGGCCAGGTACAGCACGGGGTTAGATACAGAGTAAAGCTCCCTCTACACTGTCCCCATCAAACACTCCCAGGACAGGTACAGCACGGGGTGAGATACAGAGTAAACTCCCTCTACACGGTCCCCATCAAACATTCCCAGGACAGGTACAGCACGGGGTTAGATACAGAGTAAAGCTCTCTCTACACTGTCTCCATCAAACACTCCCAGGACAGGTACAGCACGGGGTTAGATACAGAGTAAAGCTCCCTCTACACTGTCCCCATCAAACACTCCCAGGACAGGTACAGCACGGGGTGAGATACAGAGTAAACTCCCTCTACACTGTCCCCATCAAACATTCCCAGGACAGGTACAGCACGGGGTTGGATACAGAGTAAAGCTCTCTCTACACTGTCCCCATCAAACACTCCCAGGACAGGTACAGCACGGGGTTAGATACAGAGTAAAGCTCCCTCTACACTGTCCCCATCAAACACTCCCAGGGCAGGTACAGCACGGGGTTAGATACGGAGTAAAGCTCCCTCTACACTGTCCCCATCAAACACTCCCAGGACAGGTACAGCACGGGGATAGATACAGAGTAAAGCTCCCTCTACACTGTCACCAACAAACACTCCCAGAACAGGTACAGCATGGGGTTAGATACAGAGTAAAGCTCCCTCTACACTGTCCCCATCAAACACTCCCTGGACAGGTACAGCATGGGGTTAGATACAGAGTAAAGCTCCCTCGACACTGTCCCCATCAAACACTCCCAGGACAGGTACAGCACGGGGTTAGATACAGAGTAAAGCTCCCTCTACACTGTCCCCATCAAACACTCCCAGGACAGGTACAGCACGGGGTTAGGTACAGAGTAAAGCTCCCTCTACACTGTCCCCATCAAACACTCCCAGGACAGGTACAGCACGGGGTTAGATACAGAGTAAAGCTCCCTCTACACTGTCCCCATCAAACACTCCCAAGACAGGTACAGCACGGGGTTAGTTACAGAGTAAAGCTCCCTCTACACTGTCCCCATCAAACACTCCCAGGACAGGTACAGCTCGGGTTAGATACAGAGTAAACTCCCTCTACATTGTCCCCATCAAACACTCCCAGGACAGGTACAGCACGGGATTAGGTGCAGAGTAAAGCTCCCTCTACACTGTCCCCATCAAACACTCCCAGAACAGGTACAGCACGGGGTTAGATACAGAGTAAAGCTCCCTCTACACTCTCCCCATCAAACACTCACTGGACAGGTACAGCACGGGGTTAGATACAGAGTAAACTCCCTCTACACTGTCCCCATCACACACTCCCAGGACAGGTACAGCACGGGGTTAGATGCAGAGTAAAGCTCCCTCTACACTGTCCCCATCAAACACTCCCAGGACAGGTACAGCACGGGGTTAGATACAGAGGAAAGCTCCCTCTACACTGTCCCCATCAAACACTCCCAGGGCAGGTACAGCACGGGGTTAGATACAGAGTAAAGTTCCCTCTACACTGTCCCCATCAAACACTCCCAGGACAGGTACAGCACGGGGTTCGATACAGAGTAAAGCTCCCTCTACACTGTCCCCATCAAACACTCCCAGAACAGGTACAGCATGGAGTTAGATACAGAGTAAAGCTCCCTCTACACTGTCTCCATCAAACACTCCCAGGCCAGGTACAGCACGGGGTTAGATACAGAGTAAAGCTCCCTCTACACTGTCCCCATCAAACACTCCCAGGACAGGTACAGCACGGGGTGAGATACAGAGTAAACTCCCTCTACACGGTCCCCATCAAACATTCCCAGGACAGGTACAGCACGGGGTTAGATACAGAGTAAAGCTCTCTCTACACTGTCTCCATCAAACACTCCCAGGACAGGTACAGCACGGGGTTAGATACAGAGTAAAGCTCCCTCTACACTGTCCCCATCAAACACTCCAGGACAGGTACAGCACGGGGTGAGATACAGAGTAAACTCCCTCTACACTGTCCCCATCAAACATTCCCAGGACAGGTACAGCACGGGTTGGATACAGAGTAAAGCTCTCTCTACACTGTCCCCATCAAACACTCCCAGGACA